>NW_008337681.1:45533-61141 GCF_000622305.1 Nannospalax galili | reverse complement strand
GGGCACCCTGTGACCTAATCAAGTTCATAAGTTCAAATGTGAAACTAACCGTCAGAAAACTCGTTTACTATTTTTTGGGGGTGGGATTGAAGCAGAACTCACACTGATGTCCAGGCTGGACTCAAACGCACGCCAGTAGTGCCCTGCCATAGCCCCTAGTACACTTGCTGTCTTTTAGAGAGAGAGAGAGAGAGAGAGAGAGGTAGCAGTATGGGCACCCTGTGACCTAATCAAGTTCATAAGTTCATATGTGAAACTAACCGTCAGAAAACTCGTTTACTATTTTTTGGGGGTGGGATTGAAGCAGAACTCACACTGATGTCCAGGCTGGACTCAAACGCACGCCAGTAGTGCCCTGCCATAGCCCCTAGTACACTTGCTGTCTTTTAACTCCTGGTAAGGGTCCCCCTGAAGGGGTGTGTCACATGAATGGTCCATCCAGCAGCCAGTGGCCCTTTTCACGCTGCCATTTTTGGTTAGTGGGGATGATGCTGTTGTTGATGCTCATTTCGTTGTGCGGGTGCCAAGGACCCACATCATCGGGCTGTGCGGCAAGTTTGCTTTGTGGAAATGCTGAGGGTGACTGGGTATCTTCATGACCTTCATCAGATCATGCCAAGCCAGCCTTGTTTCTGTCCTCATCGTCCTCTGTTCTCTTTTTGTGATTCTGTTCATGCAGCTGCTGACACAGATGACGTTGTCCACAGATGTTGGAGCATTGTTATTTTTTTTCTTAATCCTCCCTCTTTCCCTGCTGGGGAACCCTGCTGTTAAGGTCTCAATGGAGCTCAGGGCTAAATGGAGGACTCCTTTCTCAGTGGGGGCTTCCTGCTCTCTGCCTGACTTTATCTGGAAAGTGCCTCCAAGCTCGGATGCCTGGCCTTATTTGGAACATGACCTTTGGCATAGTTACTGGCAATAAAACTGCCCCCAGGTTTTCCTATATGATAATTAGGCATTGCCCTATAGATGATAGGATCCTCTTACCACATGCAAATAAAACATACTATGAGCACCTATGGTGTAAAACTTTGACTGCCGCCTCCACCCTATATTCTCCCTGACCCCCACCGAATAAACAAGCTGTCTCATTGAAGCTGGCTCCCAGAAGGTCTTTTCCGTCCATGCTCACTAGCCATCCTGACTCCGTTCATCATGTCTGCTCCCTTTATTCTCGTGGGTCGGTGGCCAATGGCCCATGAGGGGAAGGAGAGACCCACATTTTCCTGTTCATAAAATTTGACAATAAAAATGTCTTGTCTATAAGCTTACTAATTATTTCTTCCATTGACTCAAAGCTTCTACCAAGCCCTCTACTAAATATTTGACTTATCGTACTTTCAATTCTAACATCATAATTCTATTTTAAATAACTTCTTTCCTTGCAGAGATAGTCTTTGTTTCATGAAACATCACTCGTACTTTTCTTGAATTCTTTAGATATGACTTCCTTTAGTTCTTAAAAGACATTTGAATGGCCTAATTTAAAGTCTTTGTTTAGTAAGTCCAACATCAAGGCTGTTCGGGTGGTTTCTGTGGACTGGCTTTATTCTATTATGGGCCACACTTTTCTTTTTCTTTGCCTGTGTCTCTCACACTTTGCTAAGGGGCTCTGTGCATGTTGGTCTCTCAGGTTTTCCTTAGGGTTACCATGCATGTGAGTAGTTTGGTCTATCAAGCTTTGCTGAGGGCTCGGTGCATGGGGCAGGGTGGATCTCCAGCTTTGCGGAGGGCTCGGTGCATGGGGCAGGGTGGATCTCCAGCTTTGCGGAGGGCTCGGTGCATGGGGCAGGGTGGAACTCCAGCTTTGCGGAGGGCTCGGTGCATGGCGCAGGGTGGATCTCCAGCTTTGCGGAGGGCTCGGTGCATGGGGCAGGGTGGAACTCCAGCTTTGCGGAGGGCTCGGTGCATGGCGCAGGGTGGATCTCCAGCTTTGCGGAGGGCTCGGTGCATGGGGCAGGGTTTTTCCATGCTCAGACAGTCAAGCTATGCCTTGAACTTCACTTCTTGCTTGAGTATCAAGTTCAGTTGGAGTCCAACAATTGCAGTGACCTTGGTTTTTCCTGTGTACGTGCAGAGATCAGCATGTGTCACTCCACATATCTTGAGGAATGTGTTGGAACATCTTAAATTCTTTTATAGCCTCTCGTCCCTTAGCTTTTGTTGGTTTTTGGTAGGTCTGTTTTCGTCACATTGCTTCTTCAGTCAGTTGTACTGTGAAGCCGTTTCCACTGACGGTTTCGGCAAGCAACCTGCGCGTGTCAGATAATGACAGCCTTGGGAGGGGGCTTGTCCAGGAAGCCATGAAATGAATCAGAGAATTAGGCACCTGACTTTCTGAGAGCTCGTGTATCCCAGAGTGGTCACTGGTTTTGATGGTATTGTAATGCTGGGCAGAAAGAGAGAGGGGAGGGCCAACCACAACACCACAAAATACCTTGTTCATATACGTTTTAGAACCAATGCCTCTTGGGTCTTGTAGCCTTTTGATCAATATCCAGAGCCTGAGTTGGGCTGATTGGGTACATGGGCCCATGTCTGTATGGTGGGTGGAAACCCAGGCTTCTGAAGGATTTACTCGGTTGCTCTAGGCGCCTCCTCCAGTCCCTCAACATTTGCTTGGGATGCAGTTCACTTGTGCTCCTCATGTGTCTTAAGAATATAGGCCCATCGTCAGCTCCAAGAAGGCCTGGGAATGACCTGGTCGCTCAGCATCTAATCCTTGTGAGAGAGGGTAGGATAGTGCGCCACAAATAGATGAGCATCAGCAGAGCCCAGCGTCCCCAGGACTCAGCAAGGTCATTATGGGTGCAGTGATACCGCTCAGGAAAGCACAGATTTGACGTATGACTTGAGGAGATGAGCAAGCCATGTGCATGGCACAAGTTTGTCTCTACAGCGTGTACTCACTGTGACCTGGGTATAGCTGCTGGGCACCTCAACCCCACCCCACGTAGGGTGCAGCTCTGCCATCCCAGCCCCAGGAACGGTCCACTCTTAAACTCAGCACAGGGCTAAGCACAGTGTCTGTCCCCCCAGAGGGAGGTACCAAAGTGAGAGATCACAGGTGGACGTCACAAAGCGGACGCCTCTCTACTTTGTAAGTGTGACATACTGTAGCTGTTTCCTTTTGCTCAATGTCCCTGTGTTGGGTACTTTCCCCACAAACCGAGGCTCAATGTGATGGTTGTCTTTGGTTTAGTTGAACAGCTTTTCTCTCTGTATTCTGTATGTAGCTGGCTTTCCTCAGAAACTGAACAGGAAGCCCTCTGGTCTACCATGCAGCAGCAGCAGCAGCATTCTGACAACTCTGGCAAATCAAGGGGTTTGTAGCCATTACTGTCCCAGGTTTTGGATAGAGAGGGGCGCACAGGAGGCAGAAGCTGGGCTCGAGGCGGGAAGTGTCCACATTGCTGTTCTGTGACAACTCACAAGTATTGTGGGCAGAGGATTCCGCATGCTCCATGTTCATTTTCAGATCCAAGGAAGTAGGTCCCCCAAACAGGCTGATACCCTAACACCATTCTGAGGCCCCTGTGGGGGACGCCCCATGCTTGTATCCACAGAGGGATGGGTGCCATCCCAAAGCAAGATGCCAGTGAAAAGCTCCACTGAGTGAAGGCTTATAGGGCCTCATAGCACTCAGTGAGCAGCTCTGGAATTTGTCCCTACTTGGACCCCTGCCCCGTGCGGTTCCCAGGCCTGCCCACACCTCTGGAAAGACCCACCTTGGGTCCCCCGGGGTCCCGCTTCCTTCCTGGAAGCTTCCTCTTCCTCTCATTATTTTCCACTCGCCTGAGGTCAGTGTGGGCTGGCAGCCTTCACCCATTTCCCTGTGCAAGTGTGGAGGATGAGTTAGTGACAGTCAGTCAGTCCCATCCGGCATATGTGTGCTATGATGTCCTTTGCAGGATTATGAAAGGAAGAAAGTTCCCAGGGAGAGGTGAGTGAATAGGAAAACCCATCCATTCAGGCAGTGGAATACTATTGAGCCAGCAACAACAGGAAACCCTGCCATTTGCAATGGTCTAGACTTTGCACTAAGTACAAGAGGACACAGAGGGACGACGTCTGTGTGACCTCACTGGTTGGTGGCATTTGGCAGTCAAGCTCAAGGTACAAACGTGGTCACCCGAGGGTAGGGTGGGGAGAGGAGGTCAACAGATGTCAAGTTTCAGACAGGATAGAACACTGTTCTAGCTCTACGCCATTGCTGAGATAAAATACTCTGACTGGAAACAGCTTAGGGAGGAGAGTGTTTATTTGGCTTACACTTTTGGTCACAGTCAGTGAGAGAAGTCAAGGAGCTTGAAGCAGAGACCGTGGAGGAACGCTTGCTGGCTCTCCCACAGGTTCAAGCTTAGCCAGCTTTCTAATAAGCCCAGGGCCACCTGCCCAGGGGATGGTGCCACCCACAGTGGACTGGACTGTCCTGTATCAATCAACAACCAAGACGATCCCCACAGACGCAGACACAGGCCAGTCTGATCCGGGCACCTCTTCAACTGCAACTCCCTTGTCAGGAGACCAGACGCTGTCCAGTCCGCTCTCTAGGACAAACACTAACACATGGCACAGTGTGGAGGCCGTATACTGTGCTGTACCCTGGGCACCTCTAGAGAAGGACGATGTCAGCTGTTCTCGAGACAAAACAAGTAACAGTGCAAAGGCCATCGTCGAAAGATGGATCGGTCAACGACTCGCCTGATTTCATCAGTCTTTCCCTATGTGTGAAATCAAAGCATCACACTGCATCCCGAAGTACATGCAATTTTATTATTTTATAAAAAAGCACAAATACCAAACACTCCTCAGTCAAGGGCTCTGGAGTTTGGCTGGCGAGGCTTTCCCTAGGAAACGCAGGGAAATGTCCACACCCACCTGGTGGATTCCCGGTAGGAACCCACTGTCCTGCTGAGCCTGTTCCCCTGTTGTGTGTCCTTCATTCCGTTCCTTGTCCGGCCACTCCTCATTCCCCCCCAGGAATTTTGGGGTATCAGGAATGGGGGAAAAGTCTACCTCAACTTGACTCCAGGGAGCCCTTGTCCTGGCAGGATGGCCTCCTCTGGAATAATCAGCCGATCTACCTTTGCCCGCCCTATGCCCACCACCAATCTTTCCTGAGCCTCTTAGAGTCTCACAGTCTAGTGAGGGAGGTGGTGGTTGGAGGTTATGACTGAGCATTTTAGAATGTACGCCACAGCTCTGGGCTCTGCAGTGGTTGGCAGCCCTCCTGCTCATCCAGCAAGTGCTGGATTAATCCAGCTTGTGACAATGCGCCCTTTCCCACCTGCCGCAGGTCCAGGCAGTCTGCGCAGAACAAAATGTGGGAAGCGGCGACGTTAAAGGCGCTCACAGGAGCCTGCTGCTCTTTCCCAAGGTCTTTCTTCTAGACTTGGCATGGCATTCACCTCCACACCTCTCAGTCCACTGGACTTGCCCTCCTTCTCATGGAATTCACATGGTGCCTCTGCTTCCCACAGGCTGCAGTCCCCACCTGGATGATGTAGGACACATCAGACATCATGAGCTCCTCATCATGAGCTGAGGCTTGTTGGGTGGAGGGAGGAAGCATCACTCAGCTATCTGCAGAGTACCTGGCCCTGCCAGCCCGGAGTGGAGGGTGCCACGATACCTTGGGTGGGCAAAGGTGGAACTCAACTTGGTCTTGTCCATGAAATGATGGCCTGGTCTCACGTGACCAAGGGAAGCAACAGGTTCAGTATGAGGGCGTGTGGCCCTGGCCTGGAGATGGCAAAGCAGAAGCAGAATGCCCACTGGGGAATGAAGAGGTTTCAGTGAGCTGAGGCTGTGAGGTCCAGCTGTACACTGTGTGGCGCACAGCGGACTGAAGCCCTCAGGGCTGAGAAACAGCCTCCCAAGCAGCAGGTTCTGGGTCCCAGGGGCAAGAATGTGATCTTGTATGGTGGTGGGGACTGTGCAGGTCTGAGTGAGGTCAGTATCTCAAGCTGGGGGTTACGGGACAGTCCGGTGGGGTGGCTCCCAAGTGCCCCAATGGTAAAACAAGATTAGACACAGGGAGTGACCCATGATGCCACAGGAAGAGATGGCAGATGTGGCATAAGCCCAGGACTCTTGGAGCCCCCAGAGACGGGAACTACAAGATAGGCCCTTTGCTGGAGCCTCCAGAGGACCAGTCCTGCTGACCTGACCCCCCTGGACTCATCCTGGGCTCCCTCCTACAGAACTGTCTGAGAAGTGCTTGGTGGCTCACCACCAAGTGTGAAGAGGTTTGTCATCGCAACTGGAAAAGTTAAGGGACAGTGAGCTGCCTCACCAGGCTGCTGGGGGCCTTCCAGACTGCTGCCCTCTGTGACTATATCCTTGCTTCCTGGTTCCCGTTCTCTCTCTCTCTCTCTCTCTCTCTCTCTCTCTCTCTCTCTCTCTCTCTCTCTCTGTCTCCCCCTCCCTCCCTCACTCCATCCCTCCCTCCCTGCCCCTCATATGTGTGTGTGTGTGTGTGTGTGTGTGTGTGTGTGTGTGTGTGTGCCTTCCTCAATTCCTCTCCATCTTGTATTTTGAGACAGGGTTTCTCTCTGAACTCACACCTTGCAGCTTGGCTGGCCTGTCTGGCTGGGGGACCCCAGGGTTCTTCCTGTCTCCACCTCTCCAACTCTGGGACTGCAGGCTGGCTTTTTCATGTGGACTCTGGGGGATCAAACTCAGTTCTTCATGCTTGTGTGGCAAGAACTTTACTGACTGAGCAGTGGCTCCAGCTAGTTATTTTCCCACACAAGGTCTCATGTGTCCCAGGCTGGCCTCCAACTCAGTATGTAGCTGAGAATGGCCTTGGATTCCTGATCCAAGTGCTGGGATTATAGGCATGCACCCATTGCTCAGTTTATGAGATACTAGGGATCAAACCCAGAGCTTGTGTGTGCTAGGTGAGGCACTCTGCTACTGAGTTATACCCCTAGCCCCCTTTCTCTCTCTTTTGCAAAGCTCCAAGGCTATGATTCCTGTAAGCAGTCAGGGTGGGCAAATGGATGCATCAAACAGCTCCAAACTGTCGCTGCTGAGCACACAAAGGGTAGTCTGGCTGAAACAGGTTTGACAGGTCTGGGGCACTGTACTCATCTGGAGAACCAGGCTCCTTCTATCCACCCAGTGGCCCATCTCGCCCAGGTCTCAACGTCTCTGAGCTCTTTGGTGGATCAGAGATAGGGTAAAATGTCATGGTGAGGCTCAGGGGCCACGTCTGGGGCACCATTAGCTCTCTGTCCACCTTCTCTGGCCAAGAACTGCAGGGCAGTTGGCTGGAGTGCAGGTGAAGGGGAGGGGCCTGGGGACTTGAGACCAGAGTAGTCAGAGTCTCGGTTTTGAGGCCCCTCCTCCATCCTGTGAGCCTTCTCAGCTGTACTTGTTATTCTCATGAATGTTTATAGCTAAGGGTATAGTTTAGCCCCTAATTTACAAAGGACTTGTATCTTGGATATTAATACAAATAATGAAAATTAAACACTGGCGAGGGACATTCGGGCTGCAGAGCTATTTCGTGTCTGGGCAAGTTCCTCTAAGAATCCCTTTATTGAGCCTCATTAATTCCAGCACTTATGAGCTGGGGACCCTGGTGGCAAGTCACTTTATATCTCTGACCCGGACTTCCTATTGCTGTGTAGGGATTGGTACCTACAGTCCTGGGCAGTGAGGAGATCCTGGCCTGAAATGGAGCACTTGGGATGGGATGGAGCATCCGTGAGCTCCCCAGACTCCTCTCCCTTCCAAAGGAGGCTGGCCTGTCCCCAGTTATGGCCAGAGTGATGCCCCAGCAGAGACAGCAACTGGTCTGCCCCAGCCCACCCAGGTGCCTGGTCAAAGGTTCACTATGCTCCAGCAGAAACAGTCTGCTGTCCTAAGTACCGATCTTCCAACCTTGGCTGTCTTCATTTGGACTGACTGATGTCCACTGAACCCTGACTATGTTAGTTGTACTTAGTGGCTGCATTTACTCGTATCTGTCTAACCTCAGGTGTTGGTGGGTGGAGGGGTCAGCCTCGGTTCTCTTTCATACCTGGGGTGGAGGGGGATCAGAATGGTGCTCAATTTTACCCCAAAATGTAAATTGAATTATAAGCACACAGGCCTCCAGGAGGGCTTTGTAAGGAAAACACGAGTCACACCTGTGCACCTCTCAAGGTACCATCTGATGCAGCACATCGGCAGCCTGTCTCTCTCTTGCTCATCCCATTCACCCCAGGCTCCCAGAACCTCCTGCAGGTATGACTGCCCCTCACTTCTGGGTGAGCCTGGCGACCCCAAGGCACAGTGCTGCCAACAGCCTGCAAGGAGAGGTGTGTTGGAGGTGAGGGCCTCAGAGGGACTGATGTCGCAGGTGTACCGCGCTCCAGATGGGAGAAGATGGCCTCTCTGCTCTGCAGCTAAGGAGCCCATGGGAAGGTGGGGGCCAGGTATGACTGCCCCTCACTTCTGGGTGAGCCTGGCGACCCCAAGGCACAGGTGCTGCCAACAGCCTGCAAGGAGAGGTGTGTTGGAGGTGAGGGCTCAGAGGGACTGATGTCGCAGGTGTACCGCACTCCAGATGGGAGAAGATGGCATCTCTGCTCTGCAGCTAAGGAGCCCATGGGAAGGTGGGGGGGGCGGGGCAGCCACAGAAGCTGTGGCCCTTGGGATTGTGGCTCAGGGGACAGACAGGAGCCTTGAGCTCAGGAAACACAGGAGGTGGTAGGTACTGTGGGAGGCCGGCCTGGAGGTAGTTGAGCTGTTACAGGAAAGGACTGGGGACAACTCGGAAGCAACCAGGCCTGCAGGGACACTGAGGCAGTGATGGGAGGGCCTGGCAGCTTCAGGTGGGGTGTCACAGGCTGCCAGGTGCACCAGCTCTGCGCACTCTCCTGCCTGGGCTGGTCTCTGAGGTTTACTACCAGCAGTAGAGCCTTTCGGTGGAACTGCATCTCCTGGAGAAGCTGTAGAGCTGGACTCAGCAAGGAGGAGGTAGGGGATGGGAGGCTGTCTTCAGAGGCCAGATCCCCTGGAACCCAAGAAATTGAAGAAATTCAGGAAATGGATAAGGCTCTAAGTGTCCACAGGGCCCCTACTGCTGGCTCACAGGCTGGAGGGTGAATGGGACCTGGTCAGTCACCCTGAGACACAGTAGGTTCCATGGGTCTCTGCCTGGGAGGAGGGGACCCATTCCTAGGGGATGGATCCCTGTGCTCCATCTCAGGGACCGTTTCCAACTGGCTCCAAGTAGCTGCCAGCCTGCCTCGTACATGCAGAGGATCAGTCCTGGCCACTGCCCACACATCTTGAAAACAGAGGCCACACCCAAAGGAACGGGATGGACTGTGATAGAACTCACCCACAGGCCTGGGGTCGCATTCCAGGCACGTGTTCCGCTATCACTTCTGATCCTGACTGGAATCGGATAAGGGGTTGGAATCCTTGTTTAACAGACGAGGGGACCGATGAGGGAAACAAATGACTGCTCTGGATTGCTTTCTGTTGCTATGACAATCACTTTGACCCAAAGCAGTGTAAGGGAGGAAAGGGTTTATTTCAGCTTACAGGTTACAGCCCATCAGGGAAGTCAGAGCAGGACCTCAAGGCAGGAACCTGGAGGAAGGACTGCTTGCTGGTCTACAGTTTTTCTTCCCACCAGGGAACTCACTCCCAGCCAAGGACGTATAGCAGAAACCATGGAGAAAGGCTGCTTGATGGCTCACTGGCCGACCCGTGCTGATAGCCAGCTTTCTTAGCCAGCCCAGGACCACCTGCTCAGGGAATAGTGCCACCCACAGTTGACTGGGTCCTCCTCCATCAATCAACAATCACGATAGTGATGCCCACAAATCAATCTGATCTGGGAAACCCCTCAACTGAAACTCCCTTCTCAGGAGACTCTAGGCTGTGTCCAGCTGTCAGTTAAAGCAGTGATTTGGTCCATTGCCACATAGTGACCAGATGGCTAGGACAGGGCATGGAGCAGCACTTAGACACCTGGCCAGAGCCCTTCATGGAGTGGCCAGCTCCCCACAGAAGGCCTTGATCAGGCAGCAGTTTGTCTCTATCCTGTGCAGTAGGAGGTAGCGTGGAGGTGGCGTTAAGGTTAGATCTGCAGCTGCAGCACTCGTACTTCAGAAAGACCAAGAGCCTCAACATCCACACTCCCCTCAGGGAGCTACCTGGCCACCCAGGCCCTCCTGGGGTGACCCAGCTCTGGCAGCGGGTTCCTGCTGCACTTCTGATGGTCAGGGAGAGAGCTAGCTTGCCTGCCTAGCCCTGACCGTCCCGCCCTGCCTGCCAGGCCCCTCCTGCAGCGCCTCACCATGCTGGGCCTCAGCTCTACGCTGGGCCTCAGCTCTACGCTCTCCTGTACAGCTGCACGCAGGGCAGAAGACCCAGAGCGACTGCTCTGATTTCATTTCAGTTGCTGTGATAGTTTGATAAAAATGAGCTTAAAAAGAAGAGGTTTTATTCGGCTTACAATTCCAAGTTACAGTACATAACTGTGGGGAAGCCAAGGCAGGAATTTAAAGTATCACATCCATAGTCTGAGAGCAGTAAACACGCACGTGCCGGCTGCTGGCTTTGCGCAGCTCGCTCCTGTCTTGTATAGTTTCAGACCTGCTGCCTAGAGAATGGTGCCACCCACAATGGGCTGAGTCCTCCTGCGCAGAATAGCAATCAAGACAGTCTCCTACAGACCAATGGGATCTGGCTAATTCCTCATTAAGACTCTCTTTCCAAGGGATTCTAGATTGTGACAAGTTGGCAGTTAAGTCTAACGAGCACCAGGGACTCAGGTGAGGGGCCAAGACTGAGACACCCTTTAGGAGCACTCTGGGTGTTCTGAGGTGAGAAGTTGTAAATTCTCAAGACTCTGACCCACCATGCCAGGTACTGAAGTTGGAGCATGGAGCCCTAGCCACCAGAGTGTGAGGGGAGTGCCCATCTGCCTCCAATCCCGTGGATTTTGCTACATGTGAGGGAGATCCGGGGCCCTGCTGTGAGACCTGCTCTGGCTCTTTCTCCTTCACCTGCTGTGAAGGATTAGTCTGACAGATGAGCTGTGGGGGCAGTTGCTCTAGCCTCTAAGGTGGGAGGGGCTGGAACCAGGAACATTGGCTGCTGGATCCTGGAACCACCCTGCCAGGCCTTCAGTGCCTTTGCTCTTGATTTTCCTCTGAACCCTTCAGGGAGGGAGAGTCAGTAGCATCACTTTGGCGCTAAGCCCTGTTCTCCAGTTTTGAAAGTGAAGGAAGCTCCTTGTGGCTGGCTTGGGGGCTTCACTGGACAGAGCCTCTTCTAGGCTTTGAATCTTCCTGTGCTGCCAAGGCCAACCAGAGACAAGCCTCCCAGCCAGGCCGCAAGTAGATGCAGGACGCCTGTGGTGGTGACTCAAGGCCATGGGAGAGGCTCCTGGGCCTCTGAGGCTGTAAATCAGAGGGTCCCAGGGGACATGTGGCCACTTCTCCTCCAGCTATATGGGAATGGGTTGTTCCCTATGTCCACTAGCACAAGACTTCAGACCCTGGGGCAGCAGAGGGCGGTGGGCGCAAGGGACAAAAGGATCCCTGGGTGAGGAAAGACTGTGGCGGGACAGCAGGCCTCAGTACACAGGGGAGGGCTACTGGCCCCTAGTGTCCTTCCTGGACTGACCAGCCTTGTAATGGGACTTGGACCCGCTCTCAGGATGCCACAATGCTCCCCATGCTGTCCCACATCAGGTAGCCTGTGCTCCCTACAGATCCAGAAGCTCCAACTCATCCCCTTTGGACCCTGCGGAGTGACAGACTGTGAACTGGGTCACCCCTTCCCCTTATATGATGTGGTTTCCACACCAGTGTCCAGCTTACAGGGAGCACACTTACACAATACAGACCCTCAGTGCTCTGACCCTGCTCCCTGCCCTGATCCCCTCTCAGGGACTCCATCCTTCGTCTCTACTACTTGTTTTTCCATCCTTGGAGAGTGTCTTAGCCTGCTAGCCTCAGGACTTCCTCCTAACTTGACCTTGACCTTTAAAGAACATGGGTCTTGGCCCAGGGAGGAGTCTGTGTCCCTAAGAGATGGGCTTGGGGCACTGCAGGCATGTTCTAGAATCTTTCCTGTGAATCCAGTCCTGCCCAGAGCACTGTAAAGGGCCATGTCTCCTGCTTGTCCCACTCAGGGCCTTCCCTCCTGGAAGTACTTCCTTCCCAGCTGGCTGGGGTCTCCTACCAGTTTCCTTGAATTCCTCTCACCCCACCTCCTGCTTCCTCAGACTTGTGTCTGATTCTAGAGCTGGCTTTCAGGAGCCTGACATACCTGAGGATAAGGCTTTTCTAACCTGGATACCACAGTGTCCCTGTGTTCCTGACCTAGACCAGCTCAGGGGAAGACTTCTTGATATCTGTGAATGGATGAAAGAGTGGGAGGATGATGGATGGATGGGTGGATGGATGGATGGATGGATGGGTGGTTGGGTGCATGGGTGGATGGGTGGGTGGATGGGTGGATGGATGGATGGATGGATGCATGCATGCATGGTTGGGTGCATGGATGGATGGGTGGATGGATGGGTGGTTAGGTACATGGGTGGTTGAGTGCATGGGTGGATGGATGGATGGATGTGTGGCTGGATGGATTGGTGGGTAGATGGGTGGGTAGATGGGTGGATGGATGGGCGGATGGGTGGGTGGATGGGTGGATGGATGGGTGGATGGATGGGTGGTTAGGTGCATGGGTGGTTGAGTGCACGAATGAATATAGATGGATGGATGGCTGATGGATGGGTGGATGGATTCATGGGTGAATGATCGATCTTTGGATAGATGAGTTGGTGTATGTACAGATAGGTAGATGCATTGATTAGTGGATGTATAGAGATATATGGTTCGGTGGGTGGATGGTGGAAAAATGATATATGGATGTATTTCAGTCAGAGGCCCAGCAGGAAATAAAATGTGTTGTTGGCTCTTGTTGCTATAGGGAGGCAGGGTTTGCTTTGGTTCTAAGTTTCACAGGGTTCCACCATGATGGTCTAATCTCTGCTTTGGGCCTTCAGGAAGGCAGTGCATCCCAGCAATGGCCTAGGCAGCTGCTCGTATCACAGCAGCTGGGAATAGAGATAGAAAGCCTGCATCCGAAATCGGGCTGTGTCCCTTTCCCTCTTTATTCCTGGCCCCAGCCTGTGGGAGGGTGATACGCACATGATAGGTGGGTAGATGGGTGGGTGGGTGGATGGGTGGATGGATGGGTGAGAAGGCAAGAGATTGTTGCATTGATGTACATCATGCAGGTCCTCCTGGTCTTTCAGGCACTGATCTGGTCATCCTCAGCCTTACCCACCCTCCTCATGACTCAAGGGAGATGTCAAAGGGGCTCTAAGGAGGTCAGGTACCTAGAACGTGTCTGTTGTATATAAACTCCTTTGTGGGTAGGCAAGGAAGTCCTGTTGTTCTCAGTGACTGTCACCTCCAGAAAACAGGAGCAGGCATAGGGTACACCAGCCCCTCTAGCCTCCATGTCCTGGCCTGCACTATCAGGGCCTTTAGGGTATGGGGTAGGCCAGGCCCTCCAGCCTCATCATCTCAGCCTCTGAATTCCTACTCCACTATCAGGGCCATTAAAGACATGTATAGCTACGTCAGTGTCCAACAGGCAGATCATCAGGTCTCTTGCTTTAGCCAAGTAGCCCCAGGCCCTGCAGGTCCTCCTGAGGGCTTGTCCCCTAGTGAGATGGGTCCTCTGGAGGCTGCACTGTTAAGAAATCTGTACGTAGCTTCACGTCCCTGGACCCCAGGTTAACCACACTTTATCTTTTCAAGTTAACTTCAGACGAGGTCATTTTGGAACCCTGTAGGTCCTGAATCCAGCATGGCTGTCCTCATAAGCCTGAAGAAGCATAGACACACCAGGCTACCTAACAATGGTGGAGGTAGGGGTGAGATCAATCCGAAGGCCACAGAGCGTGGAAAGTGCCCCAGAGTAGCCAGACTGGCCTGCAGCCTCAGACTCCAGGCTCCAGAGTCCCAAGGGTTGCCCCTGTGGTTTGAACCATTATATCTATTGTGTTATAACTTTTAATGTCAGCCATCTAGGGCTGTTTCCCCTCCACAAATCTCATGGCTCTTCCTAAAATATACATTTCTACCCCTCTAGGAAACTTCTGGAAGGACCCAGCCCCACTGTGCTGAGTCTGGGACAATACTGGGGGAGGTCAATGAGGCCCCAGCTGCAGGGATTCCGGTCACATGGAAACTCCATTCTCAACTCTCCAACTCAGATCCCTCCTGGCTCTCTGGCTCACTCCATTTTTCCCACTTCCCTCCTCCAACAATCAGAGCGTGAGGCCAGCAGCCCAAGTCGGAAATGAACCCCAGCTTGAGGAAAGGGGGGCAGGGAGGCCACTGAAGGGGTCTCCTGCAGGATACATCAGCCGCCCAGCTGCTCCCAATGGCTCCCTTTCCCAGGCTCCATCTTTCCCCTTAATGGCTGTGCTGTCCCCAGAGCCTGGAAACTGGGACAAGGCGTCATGCAGTGGAAAGATGGTTACCTAGGCTCTCAGAAAACAGACGATTTTCCAAGTCGTGGGCAGGTTCTAGCTGAAGAACCAGGGCGGAGGACACGCTAAGAACTTGGAGAGGTGGGTTCATCTCCTCTGTAGACACTGTGGACATTGATGTTTCCAGTAGAAGATGGACACAGCTTGCTGAGTGGCCACCAGGCAGACTGAGGCCAAGGCCTCACACCCATCTCTTCCTCTTGCAGTACAATGCCTCAGTGAAACTTGAGGTGGTTTCTGAGAAGGGAGAGGAGGGAGGAAAGGAGAGAGAGAAACGGAGACAGAAAGAGAGTTGCTTTGGCCCAGGCTGGCTTTGAACTTGCCGCAATTATCTTATACCAGCCTCCCAAATGCTGAGGTTACAGGAGCGTACTGTCATGCTCAGCTCTTGCTCTGACATTCTCAGAAGTGAGGGTCGATGGTTAGTGGAGGGGAGGTGAGTAGTCTACGTGTCTTGTCCTCTGTGCTGCCCCTGCAGATACACATTTGACACACGTGAGCAGCTCTGGACCTGCAATGTGGTGGTGGGGGGTCAGTGAGGCAGACATGAGCACAGAATGGGGGAACGAGAAACTGTCAGAGAGGGTACTGATCCACCCTGAAGGCAGGCTTACATCGACAATCACCAGACCCTTCTTCCAAGGCAGAGAGCGCTACCCGGGGTGGATAGTGACGAGGCCTGACCACCCCCTCCTTTGTGCTCGGTATTTTGTACAAAATAGAAAGTTAATTAAAGTGGCTGAGCTAGCCGCATGCTGCATTTCCAGTGAGGCAGGAAGACAGTACCCTCGTGGACACAGGAGCTGTGGGAAACCAGCTGAACAAGGTGGCTCTCACACCTGCGTGTAAAATTGACATGTGCAATGCAGAGGTGAACAGGAAAATCCATGCTACTAACATGAGATTGAAATTTTCCCTTGGAATTTACCAAGCAGTGAACACATGCACACAGGTGGAATGAGAGGCAGGAGAACAGGGTCTGCATAATGAGTTCCTTCCTCCTTCCTTGCTCCTTCCTTCCTTCCTTCCTTCCTTCCTTCCTTCCTTCCTTCCTTCCTTCCTTCCTTCCTCCCTCCCTCCC
>NW_008337681.1:30852-45403 GCF_000622305.1 Nannospalax galili | reverse complement strand
CCCTCTCTCCTTCCCCTCCCTCCCTCTTTCCCCTCCTCTCCCTCCCTCCCTCCCTTCCTTCTTTCTTTCTTTTTTAACAGAGCATAGGGTAGGGGTTTATTTACGGGGAGTGGACGCCCCCCATTACAGCTGCAGGGGAAAGTCCTTACTCAAACGCAGATCCTGTGACAGCTGCAGGAAATGGTGAGCGAGGCCTCCTGGCGTTCTGGGCTTATACCCCTACCCACAGGCAGCTAAGGTTGACTGACTGGGTGGGAAGGGTAACTTACTCCCCCTCTACTCTGTGATGAGCATGGGAAGGAGGTGTGACTATAGCTTGCCAGCCTAGTAAGTGCTTTTAACACGACCCCTTTCCTCCGATCCAATGCCCCACGAGCACCCTATGTTCTTGATTAACACTGGGTCCCACAGATTGTGTGACTGCAGGGAACTTCCCTCCCGTGGCTGTGCTTTCTGCCCATGACAAGACCCGGGCAGCTGTGGCATGTGAACGGCCTGCAGCAGAGGTTTCCAAATGGAATCTTCAGCAGTGACAAGGAAGAAGCCAGGAGGGTAGCAGGGAAGGCTGCAGAAGCAGATCCCACTGGGGACCTGGGGCATTTGACTCCTTGCCCTGAAACCTCGTCCTGTAAGCCACAGCTTTGTTCTAAGGAAAGGTTGATAGTGGATCACATGACCTTCGTGTGGCAACATCACAGCACTTCCTCTCTGCACGCCCTTGGTGCAGATAAGGCAGAGGCAGATGAGGCAGTTGGACCTGTGTGCTGGGACAGTCATGGGGAGAGGCAGAGGGTATGACCCAGGCTGTAGCAGGGAGCATCGAAACTGGCCGGCTGACAAGCCCATCTGGGTGACTTCAGACACTGTTCTTGAGTCCTTGCGTGTCCCAGCGGGTCCCTGAGCACACAGATGCTGTTGTGCACCAGTGGCTCCAGACACTGCGTAAAAAGAACAAGGTTTGCAGGAAGAAAATATCGATATTCCAGTAATATCGAGTTCCTGTTTCTCAAAGTGCAGACGAAATAATGAGCAGAAATGAGTTGCATTATTGGCATCTCCAGTGGGCTTTGGTTCGTGGAGCATCAATCCACGGTGCCTGGCACTGCAGCCTCACAGGGAAATTAAATAATGCTGAGCGACAGCTGATGCACTTACTACCTGGAGAGGGCCCACCTTCTGAAGGTAGGAATTTGAAGTCTCCACCAGGGCGGAGGAGCCAATTTATAGCCCATCACTCAGGGTTCTGACACGGAACTCTGTGCTTGCCATTTTGTTAATGAGGAATCACACTCAAATCCTAAGAGCCCGTTTCCCTGAAGAGACGCTTGCTTGTCTGGTGGAAATTAAGATGACTTTGATAGGGACACACAGTAAATGCTTAATGACTTTTTAACCTTTTGTGACTTCCACTGGAGCAACTGCTGGACAATTCATCATGGTGTTGTCAAAGCCCCAAAGAGGGGAGGCATAAGGACCTACTGCAGCTGAAAGGTATATCTACCCCTGGCCCAAGCTCACAAATGTCTGGACCTCAGTTTCCCAAGCACTGGCCTCATCACTTGCATGTCAGACATGTGGGTCCCACAGCGATAAGCTGTGACCTTTGTCATTCAAGGATGCCACCTAGCAGGACACTCCGTGTCTCGGCTCTTGGTTTCTCTCTTCTGCACACCCTCTTCACTTGACACCCAGAGCACCATGCCTAGCTGTACGCCAGGTCTCAGCACAGATGCCCCGGGCATTCTGACTGACTCTCTAGGGTCCTGGCCCAGGACAGCATTTGCTGAGTAGACCAAGCAGGCCAACTGAGCTAGTGAGACCAGGGTCAGAGGGTTTTCAAGTCTGTGACTGGCTCCTGGAGAGTCGCTGTCGACCTTCAAAAGTACCACGTCAGGATGGACAGTCTTGTGACGTCATGAGGGACCCCAACCACTCTGATTGATTGCCTTTTTGTAGACTCTGCTACCTGTAAGTCATGGCTGTTTCCAGCACAGAGGCTTGTCCTGTAGAGAAAGGGCCCTGCCTGTGGGATCCGGAGAGGACGGAGAAGCTTGGAAAGGCATTCTGTGGGCGAATGTCTTTTCTTATCCTTATTCTTACTTCTCTCTTATTTGAGCTCACGGTTCCAGGGGAATCACATGGTGGCAGAGGTGGCTGGAGGAGGAGCGGAAGCTTCATCCATTTTAGAAGCATTTCTCTGTGGTGGTCCCTGCAGCATTTTGCTTTCACAAGTTGGAGGCATAACTGGGTGTGGTCTTGCCCTGGAGGCACTCTCTCCACTGTTTAAGTCTGAATCTCTGGGCCCCTCCTTAATCACTTTAATCTCCTTATCAAAGGGATCCTCTGCAGCACACGCTCCTGTGCCACTCTGCTGTCCACTGGCTCTGTCCCCACACCTGTCCCTAGGAAACTCAGCTATCGATCTCACACCCCCTCTTCTTGAGGACTTTTGGAGTCCTGTGTAAGGACACTCCAATACTGAGAACTAATGAGAGAACTTGCTAACTCCATCCTGGGCCCAGGACAGCAGGTGCCTCCCTCTGCAGGGGTGACCCTTCCTTAATCTCCTTTTCCCCACACAGGGCAGGGTACAGAAGAGCCATCTCTTTAGAAAGCTCTGACTTCGGGGCACCCCTCATGTGCAGAATCTGGGGTGTTCCTGGGAGATGCAGCAGACCAGCACTGCAAAGCAAAGATGGCATCTGGAGGGCAATCGCTAAGAACCTTACTCAGAAGACCCCGATAAATCCAGGGACTCACCACTGATTCAGTTGTTAGTCTAGTACATCACTCAGCAAGGAGCAGGTGTGGGGACGGTGTCCAGCATCTGCCTCTCTGCTGGGCAGTGTGCAGAGGGCCTGCTGTCTCCGTTCCTGTCTCTCTGGTTATTTGTCATCATGGCTGTCAATCAGAGATTTCATATCTGAAAGCCAAATCACAGGCAATTGCCACAGTGGTCATTGCCAAGGAATTAGAGCCTCACTTAAGGGATTGTTTTCTGAAATGGCTCATTGGGAAATATTTTCTGCTCAGCCCAAAGTTTTGCTGCAGGGAACACGGCACGTGATTCTGAATGACAAAACTCAGGCCGACTGCGTGCAGAACCCGGCCTCTCCCTGAGGCTCAGCAGCACACCTTTGATGGCTGTTCTCGCATCTCTTAAAAGCATTGCCAACCTTCTTCCTACTGTGGTGTCACCCATGCCAACACCTGCCACCTGGGCACATGCTGGCAAGTGGGACTCTGCCTCACAGTGGGTGGAATTGCCAGAATCCACCCAGAATCTGTGAACCCAACTGGATTTGAAAGATGTGAAGATATCATTAAGAGAAGGAACTGGGGATCAGGAGAGACGAGGGGAGCCCCCTAAATCCAATGGTGGGGAGAAGCGAGTCACAGAGGAGAAAAGCCAGAAGAGTCATGTGACCACAAGCCAACCAATGCTGAGGCCCCCAGATCCTGCGTGGGGCAGCAGGACCTTCCCATGCCACAGAAGTGCTCAGGGAGTTTGATGGCAAGTGGCTCATGGAACCATTTGTCTTGAGGGCATTTGGGTACCACATGCTAGTCAAGGGCATCTATGGCAAGGTTAGAGCATCCAGATGCCACTGGTCCTGCTGAGGTGGAGCACCATGGTGTCCTTGACCAACATTCCCTTCCCCTCTGAGATTCTTCTTCCCTCTTATAGGAGGGCAGGGAGTGAGTGTGTGGGAAGGAACATAGACACCTGTGTCCTGGGGGATAGAGAGAGGTCTGTGTACAGTGGAGATGGGGAAGGCTGTCTATAGAAGTGGGGCACTGTAGAGTCCAGCCTGCCCCTGACCCCAACTCCAGGAGCCATGGGGAAAACAGCCACATCATGTGTGGGAATGATGGACCTCAGGTGGGCACAGCCAGCAAGAACTGAGCCCTGAGAAATTTCTTCTGGTATGACGTGGTTGGGGTTCCTTTTGCCAAGCCCAAGTCTTGGCCTGTCCTGGACACTGCAGAGGAGTGGACAGAGAGGAGAGGAGCCGCCATGTGGATCATGATGGTGGGGCTGCAGGGCCAGAAACTGACTTGTAGTGAAGGGGTCCACCTGGAGCCGGTGCCGTGTGCTGCACAGGGGGGATTTGGGCCTCATTGGTTCTTTCTCCTACTTTGCATCCCCTCTCATGTACAAATCTTGAGCATTTTCAAGGACTGACATAGAATTTGGGACTCAGATGGTAAAACCCTGAACAGCCAGATTGAGTAAAACACTGGCCACATGTCCACAAACAAGCTTCAGACTTTGAAGGCGAAGTGAGGGACTGAACAGCAAGGGTTCATTCACTGAAGAAGCACTTTCCCACAGAGCTGCGCACTAACCTGGTCTCTGTGGGGTGGTGACCAGGATGCCCTGCTCAAACAGTCACATACCCATCCACCTGTAGGAGAGTTCCCAGGATGGAAGGGTTGATGGGGGCTGCGGACGGGCTCCGTGCCCATCCCTTGTCCCCATGGTCTGTTGCCCCAAATTGTCCCATGGGCTTGAGGGCCAGCTGGAGATGTGGGGAGTGTTATGTAGTGCTTAGCATAGGGAGGGAATCTGCCCCATCCCACCCCATGCAGAGTGCTCACATGCCTTAGCTACTGTGCAGGTGTGAGCTGGTTCCCATCCTGGTGTCTTCAGACACAGAAAGGCATGTGGGTGAGCTATCTCATTCATGCATGGATGAGCAAAGTGATTGTGGTGAATGAGCGTGGGACCAGTCAGCTTGTCTACAACCAGCGAGAGGGGAACTTAGTGGACTCATGAGTATGTGGAAATGGGGGTGGTCTCGGTCCTTCCTGCTTTCTTAGCCTACTTTCCTGTCGGGGGTACATCCATCCCACAGGAGAACTAGGCAGCATGGCCCGCGGCCTGAGTCCTGATTTAGACCTTCTGGACCTGAGTGACTCACACTCATTCCCTCCTCTAGCCAGCACATGACATAAGAAGAAAACCACCATTTCCAGAGTTTGAACAGCTTCTCTGAGACAGCAGCGTGTGCAGAGCCGTGTGCCCATCACTTGGATGTAGGTACCCCTCTCCGAGGGGTGATAGGCGCTGAGGGGAAGCACACATCTTGGACTTTGGGTTTAGTGTGCTGCCTCCTCATAACCAGAGTAGCTAGCTATAAATGCTTTCTTAACCATTGGGCAGTGCCTGAGGAGACAGCCAGCATCTAAGATGAGAAATCACTCGGATAAGAAGAGACCAGCAAACTGCAAATGGGTCTGACTTGAAGACAGCAGGGGCTCCCTGAGGGCCTCAGAGCTATCAGCCCAGGCACAAGCAGTGTCCTTCATGGTACAAGTGGGGTCCGCACTAGGGAAGCCTTCTAATGCCGGGCACTGTGCTTCCAAGCAAGCTGACTGTCAGGAAGCTGACATTTCCACACAGAGCAGCTAAGTGTTGTCTGCGTTCCTGGGCTCTGTGTTTGCATCTAAGCAATTAGATGAACAGATGGAGTCCCAGAGCCCAGGGAGTTTCCAGGGGGCTCAGATAATCCTCTCAATGAAGTATCACAAGACAGTCATGGTGGAAATATGCATCCAACCCTCCTCTCTCTGCCACTGTGCAATACTGTGACTTCCTACACAAGCATTTCCGGACTTCACAGAGACAGAAAGACCCTTGTTTCTTTGCCTGCACAGCTCCCCTCACCCCCTTCAGAACACACTGTTTTCCACCTGGGAACCAACCCCCCACCCTGCCCTCCAGGAATTGGACTGGACATGTGGGCTCTCAGGACCACATCCTGGCTCTCTAGCACTTTCCTTGGACTCTTGTGAAGTACAAGAGTGAACACCAAGGGAGCGCTGCCTGTCAGGTGCAGGAATACCTCCCACCTACTGCCTCCACCTTCCCTGTGACTCACAA
This sequence comes from Nannospalax galili, assembly GCF_000622305.1. Lineage (NCBI taxonomy): Eukaryota > Metazoa > Chordata > Mammalia > Rodentia > Spalacidae > Nannospalax > Nannospalax galili. Next base: position 39,516 of record NW_008337681.1, on the reverse strand, counting down.
GAGACGTACTGGTTCCTGACTCCTCTGAGCTGACCTCTGAGCTGGTCACTGGGGCACAGCGCTCAAGTCACAACCCACAGACTAGACTCCAGCGCAGCAGTGCCGCAGCCCCTCCCAGACGGATGCTTTCATTGTCTTGGGTTAAAGTTTATTACACTTACAAGCAGCAAGCTCTCTTAACTGCTGAGCCATCTCTCCAGCCCTTACAAAGATTTTATTGATGTGTATTCATTGTATAAAGTGATGGGTTTCACAATGATGTTTTCATTCAACTGTATCACGGGCTTTGGCCACATCCAGCCTCTTACCCCTCTCCTGCCCTCCTCGCCCTCCCACTGGCTCCTTTTCTCTTCCCAAGTAGTCCGTGCTCTACTTGCTAGTGTGGTATGTAGACATATCGGGAAGGTGCAGGTGGCAGGTGGTCTCTTGGGACCACTTACAATGAGGATGTGCAGGGCAGTTCACAAAGTGAACACAGAGCTTACACGACCTCTGTGGAGGGAGTCCCCAGCCTGTAAACACCACCCCCTCTGTCCTTTGCGTGTTCATGGGACAGCCTGTGTGAAGTCATCCCATGAGTCTTTTCTGCCTGTCACTAGATGCTGATGAAGGTTCACAGGACAGTGATCTTACGAACTTACACACTGGGAGCCGGCATCCTCCTCTCTGTCCCCCTGCAGGGACGGACTGCGGGTCACTGCTGGCCTCTCCTGAGAACCTCTGGTGGCATTTCCAGGCCAAGGGATGAGATGCCCGCTTTGGATTGTCACCGGGCAGTGTCCAGCTTGCAGATGAGATGCGTTGGAGCATCCATCATGACCGCATGCCCAGCGACGGCCCCTCTCAGGGGTGGCTGAGAACAGCAGCAGCAGCCGGCCGAGGCAAGGCTGCTAAGTGTGCGATCACATCCCCGGGTCGTTTCCTGGAGCTGATAAAGCGGACACTGCGGAGAGCCAGAGCTGCACAGGGATGTGCAGAGACCCACCGAAGAGGCTGCAGGCCTCTGTAAGAGGCCAATGTGGCCTCACCTGCTCCCAAGCACAGACAGACCCTGAGCATTGCAAGAGTGTCTCCTACCTGTTCTGCCCATGGCGCCTCTGACACAAAGTGCTGCCCGCCCCTTGCTTGTCTCTCACTACCTGTCTGTGACCACAGGCAACGTGTCCATGCCTCTGAGTGCTAGAAACTGGATCTGGAGCAGGCAGACAGACTCCGCTTTCCAGGGGTGGCCTTGGGTGCCCAGTGCCTGCTAGCTGATGGCTGTTTGCTCCAGTTCTTATGGTTCTCGGCATTGAGAGGACATAGATACACAGACACATGCAACATACAACACACACAGCATAGAATGCACACACATGCACATGCACACTTCTCATACTCATACATGTGCAGCACATACATGGCATAGGACTCATACACATGCACACACACACACAGATACAGACCCTCTACATGTGCAGCATAGGACTCATGCACACACATGCCATACATGTGCATTTGACATGTGGTACAACATACAGCATAGGCTGCACACACCCATACATGTTTAGCATACACAGCACAGGATGCACACACATAGACATACAGGCATCATGCATGTGCAGAACACACATAAACCCTGGTGAGTCTCAGACAGGTAAACTTGGAAGTCTGGGAGCTCCCAGGCCCTGAGGGCCTTCATTGAACCAGTTGCCTGTCTCTTTAATGCACCAAAGCACCCAGCAACAGCATCCAGGAAGGAGTTTTCCGGCTCTCAGTTTGAGGGTACAGTTCGTCATGGTGGGGAAGGTGTGGTGATAGCAGCTCAGCTGTTGACAGTGTGTCCAGTCAGGAAGCAGCGAGATCAATGCTGGTGCTCAGCTCACCTTCTCCTTTTCATTTCCCGTGTAGTTAGGGTGGGTTTTCCCACCGCCATTAACCTAATCTACACAGTCCTCATCGACCTGTTCAGCAGCCTGTCTTCCAGGTATGTTTAAATCCTGCCAGTTCACAATACTAACCACATAGAGAGGAATGACTGTTTTGGTGCACAGCCCCAGGTGTGTCGGTCCAGCACAGTAGAGGGTGTATAGTAGAGCGGATCAGTTCACATCCTGGCAGTCAGGATACAGAGAGAGGGATACAGGAAAGGGACTGGGCAAGATGTAGCCTTAAGGCCAGGTCCCAGGCCTCCTACCTTCTCCCACTCCCCATAATGCCATCCTACTGTGAGTCTACCAAGGGCTTAGTCTATACATTATCTCAGAGCCACCCCTGGGAGCATGGCAGACAGGAATCCTCAGCCATCCATCTTAGATGCTTCTTTCTCCACCACCTGTGGACCCTGCCTGGGGTTACCTTCCTGGGCCCACAACCACAGTCTCCACAAGTGAACACGCCTCATCTTTTCTCCACCACCTGTGGACCCTGCCTGGGGTTACCTTCCTGGGCCCACAACATGGCTCAGACCCAACCGGTCACCACAGTCTCCACAAGTGAACACGCCTCATCCTCTCCATGACCCTTGGCATGAGACTCCAACTGAACCCAATGTGTTCTCTTAAAGACTGCAAACTGGCAGTCTTTCCCAGTCTGGCTAAAGAGCCTCCATAGAGCTATGTCTGCCCTGCACATCCTGTCTCATAGGACAGTATTTGTCTCAAGGCTTTGCGTTCTCTGCCAGAAATGAACAAACCACTGAAGACCAGGGTGTGGCCCTCCAGATCCCAGGCCAGCCTGGGTGCCAGCAAGAGCGGGGACAGGACACTCTGGGGTAACCGTTCCATGGGACCACAGCACTTTGGGGTGACTGTTCCATGGGACTACAGCATGATCCCCACCCTGCTGTTGAGTCTTGTGGAATTCAAGGTCATTGCCCCCCTCCCCACCATAGCCATCTCCCTCATCCATGGCTCTGTTGTGATTCTGTGACCCTGCCTCCAAGATGGGGGCTTGATTCCAGTCATTAGAACCATTCTGTGCTTTAGTCTGCTGCCCAGAGATGCCCTCCATGGCACTGAGGGAGGGGGCCTTCCATGGCCTCTGAGCAGGTGGTCAATCCTGGCTCACTCACAGATCTGGTTAAGGTGGAGGCTTTCAGATGGTTTCTGACCTACGCAGTAAAAACTTAAAGTACAGGGTTTCTCAGGTGGGTCTCCAGCCAGGCCACTCCACAAAGGAGTGTGGGATCCTGAAGGTCAGGAGCTGGAAGATGCACCTCAAAAGCTTGGCCAGAGGTCAGAGGGTGAACCTCATTAAATGACCATTTTGTACTTAGAGGATTATACAAAACAAGGAAAAGTCTTAGCAGATTAATTTAAGGTATGGAAGCCCGTGGACGCATGGACCGGAAATGCCAGGGGACTAAACTGAATGAGCTGAAATGATATAAAAACTAAGAGATGGAAAAAGATTCATGGCAGATATCAACACTGTCATTCCTGTTTTCAACAAGAGAAATATGGTTTCTTCATGGAATATTGTGTTTTCAGTAAGTCTCGTAATGAAATTTTGAAAAACCCAGTGACGGTGATCCAAATTTTAGTTGGAAAGCCTGTTATTAAAATTGATAATGCCAGCCTAATGCATTCTAAGTTATGGGCACCAGAGATGATAAATCTCAAAAATTTGCATTGTATAAAAATGTTTTAGTAGATGGTTTTGTAGTCAGGAAGATGAGCCGACTTTTTGATTGGCTGCTACGGAGCAGAAGACTAGAGATAAATGTTGAATAAGGCGGATGCACCTCCAGGGAAGAGTTTGTGATGATAAACGGTTCCCTTGTACCGTTCACAAGCATTTACTTCTTATCATTTAGTCGCATTTACTACTGGAATGTGAAGTACCTTCCGGAGGGCAGGGCGGTGGGAGTGGGGCCTCCGACTCCTGCTGCTTATCCATCTTCTGTGGACACAGCAACAGGCTGGGGCTGGCGGAGGCCAGCGGCTCCCAGCCTGATGATCTTTTTTTTCATTGTTCTTGCTGGCATCCTTGAGGTACTTACCTGACCCGCTTGGGCGCCCGTGGAACCTGGACTCCCAGGCCTAGTCACTCAGGCCAACTGAGCAAACAGACATCTTTCGCAGAGGAGGAAACTCATGTGCTCTGACTCACATGACTGAGGGTCTCTTTTCATTTAAAGGATGAGGCTTCTGTTGCTGTGTTCCCTGGTCATTGTCTTTAATGTCATAAATATGAACAGCACTGCACAGGATGATTGATGACCAAAAGCTAAAGATGACACCACAGGGCAAGGAGGTCCCAGCGGGGACACCAGGTCTCCAGCAGGATTGGATGACAGGCCCAGAGTGGGAGCCTCAGGGAGACCGCGTTCTCAGCCGTACACCCCAAGGGCAGGCTCGGCTTCCACTGACACTAGTACCTCTCTTCTCAACACAGCCGGTGTGACACAGGGCTGCTGGCATGCTCATTTCCATGTGGGAACGTGCACAGGTGCACAGGCCCTACCTGGGCCCTGCTTTTGATTGTACCCCATTTGTAAATGTAGCTATTCTGTATCGGACGGTGACCTGTGGATTCTTCTCTCCTCCAGCTTGGCTGTGATGTTCCCGCACCTCACTTTTCTTTGTCTGCTGGCCCAAGCTTGGGATGCACGGGGAACATCAGTCAGTGCACGTGGGGTTGGCACCCTGCCGTCTGGTAGGATGAGCATCCAGGATCGTTGATGGAGCTGTGCCATTCCGTGGGTATACAGACACTAGGAATTATCAGCTTCACAAGGCTGAGTCTCTTGGTCTATGTGTTCTAAGTTCAATCAAGGCAAACCCTGCAGATTTCTGCTCCTGAGAGGGTGGTGCAGTCCCTTTCTCCAGGCTCCTCTTTGCTGAACACATGGAAACTTCCAGGAGATGGCAGGAAGTGAGTTCCTTAAGAGGCCAGGGCCAGGAAAAAGCCAGCCTGAAGCCCCCCAACAGAAAAGAGATTTGCATTCAGGAGCCTTCTGACACCACAAGGCTGGCAGCCTGGCTGGAGGGGAGCCCGTCCTGACAACAGCAGGCAGGTCCACCTTGCCAGGAAGGGACAGATGGTCAGGGCCTTGGGAGAGGTGAGGGTCTTCCTCAGCAGGCCTTAGACTCTCTTTGGGGCTGAAAGATGAATCAAAGGAAAGACCAGCTCCTTCCAGACGCCTGGGTTGTTTTTGTTCCCTTCTGTTTGGCCCCTGATGTCCAAGACTAAACTGGGGACACTATGGTGTGTCACGCCACGGCCCTCCCCACAAGGGCATGTGGTGCATACTTGGGACCCGAGGGGTTCCCCTTCTCGCTTGTTCAAGATCTGGAAAAACCAGTGGTTTTTACAGAGGCCAGGTAAAGCAGGAATAGCATGGGAAAACCGGAAACCACGCTGTTCACAAGCGGGGGCTGCCTCCCCGTGCTGCTGACAGAATCCCCAGCTTGTAACTGAAGAATCACCCAATGAATCCAAGCAAGAGCGAGACAACAGGAACTCAAAGAGAGGACTGTCCACATAAAAACAGTGCTCACATCAGAGGGGGTAAGAGGTAGTTTATTCTGGAGCCAAATAGGAGTCACCGATGGCCTGGGACCACAGATTTAGGTCACCCCAAATTCCATGTTCCAGATGTAGTAACAATTTGAGTCATAAATGAATGCAGTTTTAGAACACGGTAGGGGAAATATTAGGTACTTGGGTTAAAGCAGAGTAGGACAACCTCTGTTCTGGGCCTCACAAGCTACCTGATGACAGGCTACCTGATGACAGGCTTAGCCTTATTTGGTGAATGTAAATGCTCTGCTGAATTAATACATTCCAAAAGGTTTTATCTCATAGTCACAAGGATATTAGGTCAGACACAGAGGTGGGCAAGGAATGTGGATTAAAGAGCTAAAGAGAGCCCAAGACTTGCAGCATTCCAACCTCTCTGCAGTCTTTGAAATTCTAATCAGTCAACTGGCCTTACAGAAGGTCCAGTGGAAGGTGGCTTTTCAGGAACTCTGATTCACAGCCTCTTAAGTAGCTTGGATTCCAGGCCTGCCCCACTAGCAGTGGCCTGGGGTGGTGGTTCCTCCTGCTCCTCCCCCCCCTCCTCCTCCTGCTCCTCCTCCTCCTTTTCTGCTACTGGGATTGAACCCAGGGCCTCACACAAGCTAAGAACATGCTTTTCCACAAAAGAACATGCCAGTCCCTACAAGTGTTCTCAAAACCAACCTCAACAAATAAATAGAAGCTAAAAAAAGAGCGAAAGGGAAAATATAGAACCAAAAATAGACTCAGGTACCTGCTGGATGTGTCATTGATAGAGACCAAGTTCAAAGAGCCCAAGCCAGTGATCTCCAGGGCAGAGGGGCAGAGATTCCAAGTCACAACAAATCCCCTGAGAGCAGAACAGTGCCACTGCAGTCTGCGGGAAAATCACAGAGACCAAGTTTAGATCATAATAGAATATTTCTTTAAATGTTTAAGTTAAAGTACACAAAATTTGGCAAAAGTCATAAACATAGAAGCCAGAAACCCTCACAAACCACACAAATAGGCCGGAAGAACCAATCCAGAAACACCATAGCCAAGATTCTGAACAACCAGGAAAAAAAAATCCCGAGCCAGCCACAGGAGAGCACTCACCCAAGAAAAGATTTCTCCTTTGAAACCATGGAGACTGGGGTGTGCACACAGCAAGTTTCCACGCTGAAAGAGTGGTTAAACTGTGAGTTCCAAATCCAGCAACTGACTCTGTCAAGAGTGGAGGAGAAATGAAAACATTCTCAATCAGAAAAGCTAGAAGAATCTGTCTAAATCTCTCCTCAAACCTGGCCAAGGAAATTCTTCAAGCAGAAAGGAAATCTTCGGACTTCCTGGGTTCTCAGGAAGAAGCCAGGAAAGGGGACGACAGAAAGATGGGGTAGGCTCAGATTTCACATCATTTCCTCGTGCTGCTAGGGATCGAGCCCAGGACCCCACACGTGCCAGGCAAGAGCTTTATCACACGGTGCACACTCTCAGCCCTCTTTTTACTCTTTTTCTCTTGAGACAGTCTCATCAACTTCCCAGAGTGGCCTTGAAATTCGGACACCCCTCCCCCAACCCCCCCCACCTCCTAAGTGTCTGGGATGACAGGCTTGTGCCACAGAAGCTACATTTTATGATTAAAACAAAAGTCTTTCGTACCCAAAACAACATTTAACAAAAAGGAAGGTGGAAGAAGGTAATATATAAAGAGGGGCGAGGACTCCCTCGGTGCAGCAATGTCGATGCAGGTGGAATGTTTACTATGAAAAAGTACCCAGAGGGATTGCTCCAAACACCAGAGAGCAAACAGAAATGTTGTCACATTGCAACAAAACCCTAAAACATAATAATTTAATGCAGAAGAAGTCAGGAAACAGGCGAGACAAAAGAAACAAACAGAAAAACAAGGAGACAGCAGACAGATGCCAGCCAGCAATAATTGCCTTAATTACAGATGACTACGTTCATAAGAAGTCAGGAAACAGGCGAGACAAAAGAAACAAACAGAAAAACAAGGAGATAGCAGACAGACGCCAGCCAGCAATAATTGCCTTAATTACAGATGACTACGTTCACAGTCCATAAAAATACCCAGAGTTTTGCGAAATGGATGCTCCCACCTCCCCCGACACGCATACCCACAAGCACACTCCCCAACTATATGCTGATTGTAAGAAAGTCATTTCACATCAGCAGAAGAGATGAGCTGAAAGTTAAAGGATTAAGAAAGATATATCATGTAGACACTCATAAAAATAAAAGGCAGTGGTTGTACTGATAGCTAACGCAGTAGGATTCAAAACCAGGAAATTACTAGATGCACTGACTTTACATAATGATTAAAAGGCCAGTCTAGCAGGAAGACATGAGTTATAACCAAACAATAATTCTACCACTTAAGATCAATGGAGCTGAAAGAAGAGCCATGAATCACAAGAGTAGGTGGTGTCGACTTGATACGACCAAGAATTATCGAAGAGAATCTCAATTGAGGAATTGCCAAGATCAGAGAGGACTGTGCACATGTCAGTCTGTGGGTGATTTTCCTGATTGATAATTGATTCAGGAAGACCCAGCCCCCTGTGGATGACTCCCTAAACTTAAGCCGAGCGTCCCACTATATAAGAAAGTTAGCTGAAATAAGTCTGCCTGTCAGCCAGGAAGGAGCATCCTCCACATTTCCTGCCATGCTGTTTGGCTGCGAAGGGAGTTCCTTTGCTGGAGGTAGCACAGTAGGGAGCAGTAAGCAGGCCTGCCTGCAAGGCTTTGCCTTGAGTTCCTGCTTTGACTTCCTTCAGTAGTGGACAAATTCTAAGCCAAACAAACACTTTCTGCTTTTGATCAGAGGTTTTTTTTTTTTTGTGGCAACAGCAATAAAACCAAAAGTGGCAACTCTGACACTGGCTCTAAGACAGAAAAATCCAGGAGGACGCGGATCCGAAGTGCCTGACCCAGAAGTAGATGCTCGTGGTGTGCACAGAACGCTGCACGGCCACCTCAGAATGTTTGCCAAGACACATCTTATCCTGCGTGAAACGAATCACAGCAAATGTACATGTATTGATTCCACACAGTCAGCTCTCTATTCATAAAGAAATCAAACTAGAAATCAAAGCAAGACCATTATGCACATTGATATAAAACACAATCCTTAGAAATCATCCATAGGTTAAAGAGAGACTCTCAGAGGGAACCACA
>NW_008337681.1:10670-30260 GCF_000622305.1 Nannospalax galili | reverse complement strand
GAAACTGTACCAAGGGATCCGGGATGATACTGTAATTAGTAAAGAAATAGAGTTTTAATGGAGATTTCCTAAAGAGAAATTTCTATACTCATACGATTTTTCCAGAGAAGTCTAATATTTAAAGTTGAGTTAGCATCGTTTTTACACACTATTTCCCAAAAAATAGGAGAGGAGATACTATGCTGCCTCTTGAATGATGGTGCCTTTCCTGCACAGAAGCTGTTAGCTTCATGAGGACCCATTTGTCAACTGTTGGTCTTAATTTCTGCCCTGTCGGGTCCTTTTCATAAAGCCCTTTTCTGGGCCTGTAAGTCGCAGTGTGCTCACTTCTTCCCCTTCTGGCAGTTGCAGGGTGTCAGGCCTCGTGCTGAGGTCTCTGATCCATTTGGAGTTGAGTTTCTTATACGGTGAGAGGTTAGGGTCTAGCTGCATTTTTCTACACGTGGCTATCCAGTTTGATCAGCATTGTTTGTTGAAGATGCCGTCTTTCCTTCAAGTCTGTCAAAGATCGGTGGTTATATCAACAACGGCATCTATGCAGGTCTTCAGTTCTACTGCTCGACCTCAGTCAGAATGGCTAAGATCAGAAAAAACAAACGACGATAAATGCTGACATGGATGTGGAGAAAGAGGGGCACTTTTCACTACCGGAGGGAGCACAGATTAATACAGCCACCATAGAAATTAGTGTGGCGGCTTCTCCAGAGACAGATGTGATCTACCATGTGGTCAAGCTTTACCACTCCTGGGCATACTTCCAAAAGTTCTATATCTGACTGCAGAAATACCTGCTCATCCATGTTCAATGCTGCATCACAGCACCCAGGAAATGGAAATGGCCTAGTCGCCCATCACCGAAGATGGGGTACATACATACACACAATAGAATACTCTTTACCTGTAAAAAATGCAATTCACATGTAAATGGAGAAATCTGGAAATAACCCTTCTAAGTGCGGTAACCCAGGCCCATAAGGACAAACGCTCCATGTTCTTTTCATAAGTGGGTGCTAGCTTTGAATCTTTAGGTATGTGTGTTTAGAGTACTCTTGTGTCAGTCCACGCCAGCTGAGGAGAAGTCAAAGAGGACAGGAACCAGTTAGGGCCTTGGTGGGGGAAGAGGGATGGAAGGCAGGTGACATGAAGGAGGAAGGAAATGATGGACCAGGAAGTGGTAAAGGGAGTGGGGGTGAGAGAACATGGCTGAAAAGTGCATGTGAGGAGGGGTGACGTACACTAAAGACCTTTGAAGAAACACGTGGAAACCAGCTACTGTAGAAGCTTCCTAAAACACCACACACACACACACACACACACACACACACACACACACACACACACACATACACACACGGAGTTCAAACAGAGTTACCTATAACGCAGGTACAACGCCTCCCCAGACACCACAGGCTACCAAATAAAAAGCTCAGGGCAAGTTATGGATTACGTCTCCTCAAGTTGTTGGTAAGCAGGGTCCCATAGACTCCCCCAAACTAGTTATTACCATTGCTCTTGGTTACTCGCCAAAACTTGATGGTAAGACCCTATTGCTGAAGACACCGCATACTTAAGTCATAGGACATGCAGAAATCAGCTGTTACCAACCTGGAAGGTTCATTCTTACTGGCCAGCTTTCATAGTGATGGAAGGTACTAGGTAAAATACAAGAGCTGTAAACCCTGTCAGCCACAATAATGACTGGCATGGCAAGACATGCCCACTTGTGCAGTAACAGCACAGATGTTATGAGGGTAACCGGCCACTTTCTGGTTAGATCTAAAGTCTACTACATAAGGTGGAACCCATGCCTGGGACTGATAACTAGGCCAAGGAACCATGTCTAGCTAGGACATAGGCCCTAGCAGAGAACCTCATACTTTAATTTTGCTAAATGGACACAGCGGTAAACTGCGATAGATTACTGAATTTCGCAATCCTCATCAGAGAAGTTTCTTTTCACAGTAAGTGGAGATTAACACAGAGACCCGTAACTGGTCAACGTGCAGAGAATAAGAGACTATGAAATTCTCAATCCCAAACGGGAGACCTGTATATGGCCTCTCCTCCCAAGGCTCAGGGATCATCGCTGAACAGTAGGCAAAAAGATTTTAAGAGCCAGAGGCAGTGGATATCTGCAGTGAGACAGTATTTGTTGGGCAGGACAATTCAGTTACACACCTGGACTCACAGCAGCTGTGACCACATGCCCAAGACTTGAACAGGATCAAGCCAGTCAAAATCCCAGTGTGGATGGTGGAGGCCTCATAGAGTCCCATAACTAGCTGACAAGGTGTTGGCAATTGGTGGCTGTCAAGAGGTGAGGTGAGAGTCAACTTTCTTCCAGGATGCAGCCTCTGAGCTCCCATGCTCCAGTAGAGGGTCCCACACCCATGTGGTACAGGCAGCACTGAGTGGATTTGGTCAGCTTAAAAAGCAGAACATGTGAACTTGGAAGAGAAAAATGATGTTGGGGGGGTGATAGGGAGAATTGGAGGGGAGGGACAGGGATGGATTTGATCAAAATGCATTATATACATGCATGAACATCTCAACAATAAAAAATAATGAACCTCCACCTAAAATTCACACTTTACAAAGTTAATGAAAGTGTGTCACCGATAAATTAAAATATATAACTCTTTTAGGGAGAAGTAGAAGGAACTCTTCAGAATCCATGCTGTACTGGTAAGTCCTTAGACCACAGCAAAAGCATTTGACAAAAAAGGAAAATCTGAATCTTATCAAAATCGAAATCACCTCCTTAGTGAAAGGCCACGTGAGAAGCACGGAAAGACAAGAAAATATTTCCAAACCAACTATCTGACTGAATGTGGATGAACTCTCAAAATTCAGCATGCGAATTCATTGAATTAGAAAATACAGGCACAAGACAGGATTGGAAATTCCCCCAGGAGTGTTGTATAGACTGCAAGATGGCAAGAGCACTGAGAGATGGAATCTTAGGTAAAGAGGAATAGAGACCAAAGCAAATGTTACTGGTAAAACAGGACGGCGAGCACGACCACAGTGGCAGAGAAGGCAAGCCTTATTGATTTGCCAGGAGGCTGGTCTAGACACTTCCCACTGACCAGGCATACACGTCAAAGGATGCCTTCCTCTTTACACACAGCCAGCCTGGCTTTGAGGTCTATGGACTTAGGAATGTTCAACTCCACTCAGGATCAGCCGAGTCCCTCCTGTCATAGGCTCTTCATCTTGCATCCTGATCCCATGCTTTGCTCTGCCCCTTACAAGAGGGCCATGGGACTTTGTTTGACCTGATAAAGATCACAAAGGATAAGCTGCATATGCCAGCTCCAACGGGAAGTAGACTAAGTTAACCCTGCATTCTAGTCTTAGATAAAGCATGTCTCCTAAAATCAACATGTCTACACACAGAACTGAGACGAAGAAGACACACAGTGAGTGAGTCCCATGGTTTCATACCACTGTAGCCGCCCAGCAGATCTGCAGCCCCCAGCAAAGAGTCAGTGATTTCAACAGAAGTGTCTTAAAGACTCTGCAAAGTAATGTCGACAATCGCTGTCAAAACCACGTGGGAGAGCATCATCCGCAGCAGAGCTATGGAGACAGCTGCATTGCTCAGCTGTGCCAACTCCCAAATGACTGACTCTCAGATGAGCCGAGCACTGGCGCTGTGATGCAGCTGTGACAAGTTGTCTAACAATGAGCGTGGTTCTGGGGCTTAAAGATGTTCTATGGGAAGAGGGCTCGTCGCTGCTACAATCTTCCTACGTTTTGTTTCCTTTTTCCACCTGTGTTCGGTATGCGTGTGTGTATACATGTTTTTACATGTGTGGGTATGTGGGGGGGGTCCACGTACATCTATGTGCATGGGCCTGTGTAAACTCAGGGTTGATGTCAGGAATTGTTCTCAAGCGCTATTCTGCCTTATTGAGGCAGGGCTTTTCAGTCAAACCCAGAGCTTGTCAATGTGGCTGTCTTGCTAGCTACTTTTCTCTGGGGATCCCCTGTCTTTCCAAGGCTGGAATTACAGGGGGGGTCACCTGGCACCCAGCATCTACATGCATTTCTGAGAATCCTAACCCTGGCCCTCATGCTTGCAAGGTAGGCACTAAGCCATTGCCTTTAGCCGCTAAGCCATCTCCCCAGTCCCAACCCCCTGTCTTTGTTCTCTCCTTACTTCTTAGGGGTTTGGGATGTACTGGAGGTCATCTATGTGGCCCTAGTGAACCCCACTGCTGCCAGCTAGTCTGGTCACAAGGGCTCCTCGTCTATAAACATTCTGACCATGGCGTGGTGTCTGATGACAGAGGTGTTGAGAGAGCACATGGGTGGAACAGAAGGAAGCACGTGCTGAGCTTTTAATGGGTGGCAGGTTACAGACTCCAGGTTCAGTCGCTTTTTGTTCCATTGCTGTGGTCCCCACCACGAAGGAAATACAGATTAACAGCACCGTGTTGTGTGGCATCTTCTAGAATGCCTACAGTGGAGGAGGAGGACTGTGTTCGGTATGCGTGTGTGTATACATGTTTTTACATGTGTGGGTATGTGGGGGGGGTCCACGTACATCTATGTGCATGGGCCTGTGTAAACTCAGGGTTGATGTCAGGAATTGTTCTCAAGCGCTATTCTGCCTTATTGAGGCAGGGCTTTTCAGTCAAACCCAGAGCTTGTCAATGTGGCTGTCTTGCTAGCTACTTTTCTCTGGGGATCCCCTGTCTTTCCAAGGCTGGAATTACAGGGGGGGTCACCTGGCACCCAGCATCTACATGCATTTCTGAGAATCCTAACCCTGGCCCTCATGCTTGCAAGGTAGGCACTAAGCCATTGCCTTTAGCCGCTAAGCCATCTCCCCAGTCCCAACCCCCTGTCTTTGTTCTCTCCTTACTTCTTAGGGGTTTGGGATGTACTGGAGGTCATCTATGTGGCCCTAGTGAACCCCACTGCTGCCAGCTAGTCTGGTCACAAGGGCTCCTCGTCTATAAACATTCTGACCATGGCGTGGTGTCTGATGACAGAGGTGTTGAGAGAGCACATGGGTGGAACAGAAGGAAGCACGTGCTGAGCTTTTAATGGGTGGCAGGTTACAGACTCCAGGTTCAGTCGCTTTTTGTCCCATTGCTGTGGTCCCCACCACGAAGGAAATGCAGATTAACAGCACCGTGTTGTGCGCCATCTTCTAGAATGCCTACAGTGGAGGAGGAGGGACATCAATACAGATGTCACTCAGATTAAGATTGCTCAGGGGCTGCTGGGTGGGCAGTTTTGCTGGCAATCATCAAACAATCCAGCAGCTCTGCTCTGGAGCATTTATCCTGAAGAAACGAGGTCTTACACACACAGAATATGACGTTCACTGAGTGTGTTCAGGTTCAGCGTATATAACAAGTAAATCCACCCACGTCCAGCTCCAACGTGGAAATAGCCTAGATTTTCTGTGGGATGGGGGTGGTAAATTAACTGGGGTATGTCCAGACACAGAGAATCAATGAGGGAGGGGCATGAGCCACTGACAGGCAACTGCTGGGATGATTCTCCAGGAATTACACTGGGCAGCTCAGTCCCTCAAGGTTGTATGCTGTGTGATTTTGTCTGGATGATGCTTTTAAACCATGATATTTAGAAATGCAGACCAGCTGCAGCCACTGCAGGCCAGGATGTGCAGCTGGGGTGGTTACTGAAGGGCAGTAAGAGACCCTCGTCAGAGGCTGTCCATTTGACTTCAGTGTTAGATGCACAGCCCCACCCAGGTTAACATGCTCCTGCACCTGTGTATAGCCACGGGGAAGGAACCCATGTGAAGATCCGTGTGTGGTATTGCGTGCCTAAACTCCCAGAGCTCAGGAGGCAGAGACAGGTAGGTCTCTAGGGCTTGGTGGCCAGCACCAGGCCAAAGAAGAGATTCTTTTTCAAAAACCAAGGTGGATGGCACCCAAGGAACAACACCTAAGGTTGAACTCTGGTCTCCACATATGTGTATTCACATGTGCCCACCCCCATGGATAAATGCAAGGGGAGAACTTGCTGAAGGCATCACGGGGGAGAGAGCTCTGTGTTAGCCCTGATGGATGAGCAGAATTACGTGGTGAAAACACCATCCTTTCAGGGTACTGACAGACCTGAGCCACTCAGCTGGGTGCCAACCAAGGGATGGCCAGCTCAGAGAGGAAGCTAGTGGACCTCTGAGATGCTCCCCTCACTTCAGAGTGGTTCTAATGAATTTGCCAGAAAGCCATTTTTCAGAATTACTTGTACTAATCACATCACCTTGGACAGCTTGATGAGGAACTCATCTCGCAGACTTCTGAATCAAACTGACCCTCTGGGAACTGGCCACCGTATCCGTGGAGAAGTGAGCCTGGGTTCACTGGGCGGGATCTGCCTCACTGCAGGAGTCTGCATCTGCTGCACCCAAGGTAGACACTGGGGTTCAGAAAGGACCCAATGTTGATATGAGGGATACAGAGGTGACTGTGAAAGGGGCTGCCCTCTCCCTGCAGCCTGGGCAGGTGTGGCTGGGGACAGCGGAGTTCTTGCTTAACCAGCCTGTGTGAGGTTATGTCTTTGGACAGATTCCTTCTTCCAGTTGACAGAAATGAGGCGGTGGGAACTGGTTACCCTCTGGCTGGTAGCAAGAGTAGAGAGGGGTGGAGAGAGCCAAAGCGGGGTCTCCTGATTTGTCGGTTAGTGCTTGTCAGCCGGATACAAACCGGAGACACCAGGGAAGAGGAGCCTCGCCTGAGGAATTTCCTCCATCAGATTAGCCTGTGGGGCATTTCCTTAACTGCTAATTGCTGTAGAAGGACCCGGCCCACTGTGGGTGGTGCCATCCCTAGGCAAGTGGGCCCGGGTTGTATAAGAAACGTTAACCCTGGAGTGAGCCAGTAAGCAGCTTTCTGTCGTCCTCTGTTTCAGCTCCTGCCTCCAGGTTCCTACCTTGAGCTCCTGCCTGGCTTTTCTCAAAGATGGCCATGTCTTGGGAGCATAAGATAAACCCTCTCCTCCCCAAGTGGCTTTTGGTCACAACAACAGGAAGAAAACTAGGCCATTCCCTGCCACGAGTTCTAGAATGGGGAACCTTGACCCTGAGGAAGAGGTGGCAGGTCCTCCCCTCAGCTGGGGGTCTAAGAGCTCAGGACCCTGGAGAGCAAGAGGGCTAGAAGCAGGGTGGCTGTGGGACCCACTGGAAGGAGCTGCCGTGGCCCTTTACCTCCTTCCAATACTTGTTCTGCCCCGAGGGGTACTTAGCCACATGTTGGGGAGAGGAACCCAGCCACCACAGAGCTCAAGGGCCGTGTTCACATGCCAGCAGCCATACGGTGTCTTATACCAGTTTCACAGTGAGAGAGCTGGGAGAAGTCCCAGGCAAGGCCCTTCCTGCTAGTCTGAGCTCTCTCTGCTTGCTCGCTTTTGAGTTCCCCACCATGTCTCTTGCACATGAGGCACACTGGAGCCAGGACGGCAGGACTGCTTCCTGCCCGCCCATTCTGGAGGACTTCCTTGGGTGTGTTAACCACACTCAGCCAACCTGGGACCCTGTATGTGAGTACCCATTCCGCACAGCGCCACGGACCAGGACGCCCAGCATCCACTGTGTGTGCAGGTATTCGCACTTGTGTCCCTTGTGGGCTGCTGAGCAGAGTCGGGGTGGCGTGAGTGAGGTGATACAGGCACCTGGTCCCTCCTGCTGCTTCTGGCACTGTATGGGGATATTGCAGAGGGCAGATCCAGGCCCTACTACACCTGGATGGACAGTAAGCAATACAGAGAGCTGCACCTGCCCTGGATACAGAGAGCTATACTCAAGCCATCGTCCATGCTGGGCCCAGGGTCCTGGAGGAGGGGACAGAGGAGCACCGGGTAGGCTGACTAGGCGCTGGGGTGAGGCACACAAGGACTCCCTCAGCAGCCCTTGCCCAGGAACCTGGCTTCCACTCACTGGTCAGCTCTCTGGGGCCCCATTGCCTGGTGGGAAATGGTCTCCCTGCTTTGGCCAACATCTCCCCTCAGGACGTCCCATCAGAGAAGATTTCAAGGACTCCCTCAGCAGCCCTTGCCCAGGAACCTGGCTTCCACTCACTGGTCGGCTCTCTGGGGCCCCATTGCCTGGTGGGAAATGGTCTCACTGCTTTGGCCAACATCTCCCCTCAGGACGTCCCATCAGAGAAGATTTTCTTCTTGCTCTTTATCAGAGAGGCTCCCGAAGGGCGACGGGAAGGAGAGCTTGGGTTCGGGCAGAGTCCGCAGAGGGTAGATTTGGCCTGGGACACGCTCTGGTTTCTCTGACTTACGTGAGTGCCCACAGTTCCAGCAGGTGCACCAGGGCAGGGGGTAGGGGTCAGAACTCATACCCACAGCAGGTGTTTGTGTGTGTGTGTGTGTGTGTGTGTGTGTGTGTGTGTGTCAGGGCTCCAGGGTTTCCACACCCAGAGAAGGCCTCCAGGGCTCACGCCCAGGGCAAGTGTACCAGGGTAGGGCCTGGGACAGGTTCACCAGGGAAGGTCCCAGTGCCCACACCTAGGAGAGGGCTACCAGGCAGAACTCTAGCGCCTGTTCCCAGCAGCTGTACCCTGCCTGACAGAGCAGGGACTTGGTGATCACCTTTGAAGGGAAGTCAACGCACCTTCTCTGCCCTTGCGGGTGCCTCCCTTTGTCCCTCCCAGTCCTGGTTACTGTCACCTGCAGGCCTGGGGCAGCTCCACATTCTGGAGTCTTCCCTCCCAGGCCCACCTGCTCTCCTGCCCTCTCCACTCACCCTGCGAATCCCACTTCTGAGCCTCTTTTTCTCTCTCTAAAACATTCACTGCACGGAAACAATGCCCTCATTACTGATCCCCCGGAAATGGGAACTAAACCTTGAGAGCAGGTCCTCCTTCTCTGGGTGAAGGCACCTCTTCCCTCTTCCCTCCACTCCCACCCCCAAGCAACTCCTGAGCTGGGTGCACGTGCACTGTGACACACTCAGTGCTGCGAGTTTGCTCTGGCTTCGTGTGAGGTGCAGGCGCAGGACACTAACATGGGAAGCAAGGGACAGATGTGCGTGCCTCTAGGAAGGCTTCGCCTCCTCCAACCTAGTGGTCAGCAGTGCATTGTGTGTGGATCACACAGACATGGGGAAGGCCACTCACAGGACTGACCTGTGGGGCCTGGGAGGCTGTTGCCAACAATGGCCCTCACCCATCAAATTATTCTTGGAAGAAGATAAGCTACTTGCTGGTTAGTTCCAAGTGGGAAAAGCAGGAAAACGCACCACCTCGGGTGTGCCCAGGTGTCCTGTGACCTGAGATGTGTCGACCGCCCATGAGAACTCAGGTTACACACAGATTCCAAGATCAAGTCAGTTGGTAATGGTTATGGCCCTTAGCCTGGTCCTTGGTGGGGAGTTAAGCCAAAAAAGGTCAGGACTGGGACACATAGGGAGAGATTATCTAGAAACTCTGCATTGTCTGCTTGTGAGATGGTCACGACTGGAAGGCTAATGACCATGAAGACCCCACATGTACTTACGCCGTCCTTCCTTCAGTCTACTGCTGGTGGTGCAGAGTGACTGTGGCTGTGAGGACCGCAGGGCAGGATGCCCTGGTGTGGGCCAGCTGTGTGGTGAGTCCTGTGGCTTGGACCTCCATACCCTCTCCCTGACTCTGGGGGCATGATGGGAACTCAGGACTCAGTCTCCGGAGTGCAGGACTCTGGCTCTTACCTCAAGCTCAGACAGAATCTGACCTCACCCCTTCCTGCCCCATCCTGTCCAGTTCCTTCTGGGGACCAGGCTGGCCCTGAGTTGGACTGTACCCCGTCATGTGGCCCCAGTACCTGGTTCTGCAATCACTCTTTGCCCTTCTGGATGATGCCCACCAAAGTCCCACTCTTTTGAGCAATGTGTTTCCAGGTTCACCATGTGGTGATGTAACCTGTCACCGCCAAGTTCCATTCGCAGGGTCCTCAGTCTGCAGGGTTCCACCTGAAGGGTCCTTAGTCTGCAGGATGGTTCAACCTGCAGAGTCGCCAGCCCTCAGGGTAGTTTGACCCTCAAGGTCCTAAGTCTGTAGGGTTCGACCTGCAGGGTCCTCAGTCTGCAGGGGAAGGCAGAGCAGGGGACTGGGCACCAGGACTGTGCAGTGCCCACTCCCAGTGTCCTCATTTAAGGAAGCCCCTGGTCTTCCGGTGATGCCAAGCTGTGCAGAACCCAGCAGTGAACGGCCCTTGGTGGTGAGTACAGGTGGCACAGGCACATGGCGAACCCAGGACAAGCTTCAAAGAACATACAGCCTGGGTGACGGTAAAGTGAAGGCTGGGAGCCACTCAGGCAGGTGAGAATCCGCACACCGCAGGCCATGCGACCCCACGTGGATAGGCAGAGAGAGAGGCTGGAGATGTGGGTCATCCCCCAGCTACACAGAAACTGCCAGAAGCTGCCTTGCTGTCTCCCTGGAACAGGGGCCCCCAGGTTCACGATAGCTGGTGTCAGACCCCCATGATCACAGAGATGACCCTCCTCTATTTCCTCGGGACCCTGTTTCTAAGCTCCATATCTGTGCCACAGCTCAGAGCACTCCGCAGAGAGCTCATACTGCTGATGGCCCAGAGCTGCCCCCAGAAGACAGGAGCCTAGAGGGCGTCCAGCAACACACCTTGCAGGCCCTCCCACAAGCGACTTCTCCTCCACTCTGAGCATTAGTCTCTACTGCCCAGGAAGCTCAGAATTTGCACAAGCTGACAAGCAGTGCCTGGTCCTGGCCTCCAGTCTACATCCCAAGGGAGCTTCTCCCAGGGAACCCGGGGTCCACAGCAATTGCACAGCTCAGATTCCAGACCCTTCTAGGACCACTAAAGGCTTCCCAGTGACTGAGCTGACCTCAGTTTGCCCCTCACATACCACAAGATAAATATGGAGGCCGATGTGTCACAAGATAGCCACACCTGTTATGCCTGTGTTTGGTCTAATTTCCTGAATCATATTTTGAGAGAAACTGTAAAATTTCTTGTTTTATTAAAGTAACTAATTAGGACGAGACAGCGGTTTTAGCAAGCCATAACGTAACCGGAAGGACCCGATAGGACCGTCACACCATCCCTAGAGCAGTCAGGCTCACGATGCTGGCAGACTGTGAGTGCTTGTTCAGGAAATTTAAGTTTCATTTTCCTCAAAAGGTCGATTTTCCATGATTAGAAAAGAGAGGAGCTGACCACGTCGAGTTCTCTCCATCTTTTTGTGGGAAGAGAGAAAGAGAACATTTTCCCAAAGCACGGGCACAGCTTCCCTCCTTACACATTCAAAAGGAAGAAGAGAAATTCAGGGCTCTGTGGGAAGTCTGCTGGCTGAGCTCCAGCAGGCTGCAGTCTAGGCCTGGCGCCCCTGGGTGCTGCTTTGCAGAGCTGTGGCCTCAGCCGCTGGGGGTTCTAGGCACACTTGCCTTCTCCAGGGAGCTTCCTAAATGCCAGTTGAACAAAAAGAGGTTTTCCTAATTAGCAAAATAATTAAGACAATTGGAAAAAAGCATACAGCTCTGAGAGTCAGAAGCAAGGCCTGCTGGGAGGGAGGCTGGGGAGGTTAGTACATGGCGGAATGGAATCCAGGGACGATGAGAGGCCACCGGAAGCATTACTAGAGGGACAGCTTCATCCCCGCTCACCCTGTCCCAGCCTTCAGGAAGTTCCCAACCAGAAGCAGGTGGTGAAACTCTGCCCAGAGCTTGAGGGGAACCTGGGGGAAAGGTTCCTGGACAAGGGGGAGGGCCACTGGTAGTCAGGACCCTCTCTGTCCCCACATCTGCTCATACTTGGGACCATCAGGAGATGGTGCTTGAAGCTAGCAGGAACCTGGGAGAAGCTGAGGTCCATTAGGCCTTGTTTTCATGGCTTCAGGCTGGGAGCTACGTCACTACTTTGCTCATAGATCTGAGATCAGATCCCTGAGGGAGCAGTCTGTTATTCCCCAGTTGGTATCGGGAAGGAAAAAACCCAGTGTCTAGCCTGTGCAAAGCCTCCTCTCCACCGGAAGGGCCTCTCCTAACAAAGAAGTCTTAGTCGCAGCAGCTCGTACAGGCCACACCTGGGCACCGAGCCAGCACCTCTTTTTGTCTCTTAATCAGTCTCTCCCACTACACACCATCTCTGATCTTGGTGCCATGCGGCTTGTCTGCTAAGTCATACCTGTGAGTGTGATAGCAGGGGACACGCAGGAATACAGGGTGCCCCATCCCACACTCCAGAGGTTCCCAAAGGTAGGTGTGGTTCCCAGTTCCTACTCAAGTTTCAGCTTCTGTAAGAGGTGATGCCCCGGGAAGGAGCTGAGATAGATAAACTGTCTATCCAGGCGATAGATGAGGGGCTCAGGGTGTGGGTACAGAGGTGGTCCACTCGCCTCCTCTGCCTCTGAATCACTCACTCCTCCAGTGGCCAATGCTGAGATCTGCCATGATTGGTTCAGGGCTCTGGAAGTGAATGTGTGCAGGGCATACCATGCAGCTGTCCATCAGTGTCAGACCACCCCGAGGGTAGAGGCTGCTGTCTGAGTGAGGCAGAGCCGGGAGGTCTCCCTACTGGAATGAGCCGGGCTGTGTGGACAGTTCTGCTTTCAGAGAGGCTGCTCATCTTCCCGCGGTGTCTGAGCCCCGTGAGCACACCCTCGGGCCGAGACTGCGGGCTGACCGGTTTGTTTCACAGGACAATGTCCCAAAGGTTTTGCAGTGTCAACTCTAGGTTTCTTGGCCGCTCTGATTTTCACGTAAAGCTGGTGAGTTCTGTCACGTGCTGTGTTCCCGAGCTGCTCTCTCTCTCGGGTCTCCATTTCTATCCCCTCTCTCTCGCCCTCATATCCTTCTGTATTTACTTATTTCCCCGGAGAATTTCTGGCTGTAAAAACTAGGAAACTCTCACCCCTCCAACACTGAAACTACAGGAGCTTCGTGTCTAGAAGCACCTGTGGTCCCGTTTTCCAACGGAAGGCTCTAGCGGTCAGTTTAACAACCCCATGAGCTCCACTGCTCATGAGGGACTTTCTGTCCTGAGCTCCTCACTGTCTTGGGAGTGACTCCCGCCATACATGCATGGGCATACCTGCTATCTTGTGTGGGCCGGGCTGCCATACTTCTGGTGGTCACTGTACCTGGTTGGGCCTTTGTCTTCCCATCACCCAATGGGCTTTTTCCTTTTTGATTGTGATAAGTCAGCCACAGCCTCATATTTGGGGTTCATTATGACTGCTCCCCACCTTGAAGTGTGAATTTCTCTTTTAGGATCATAGAAGATAGCTGACCTGATGGACAAGCTGCCGTGCCCCAGCTTGCCTCTCAGTGGGATTTCTTGTCCTGTGGAGTCCAGTGTGGCTTGGACGGCTCTTTCCACCTGGTTGCTTTTCTGTGTGGATCACAGGACATGTGGAGACTAGCATGGGAGGAGGGCCAATCCCAGCAAGAAGTGACAGGTCATTGCTGTGCAGGGTTGCTGCGCAGACTGGCTCCCAAGTGTGATTCACAGAAGTGAGCCTGAGACAAGGCCACTGGAAGTGCTGATGGAGTTGGATGGACTCTGTCTCCTGCAGCAGGAGACAACAAGGGAGCACTGGGGGTAAGGCGGTGACGTGAGCGGAAGTTGGTCCTCAGAACAGAGTCAGTGTGCTCAACTCAACAGACCTGGCCAGGAACTGCTGATGCTTAGGGTATTGAGGGCATTGAGTAGAAGTCTTGGTCTGCACAGTTCAAGGAAGATAAGGGTTGGAGGGAAGGCCCAAAGATGCCTTGTATTAAAAATGGCTGATTCAAAGCTGTGACTATTTGACTGAAATTCCGTGAATCAGCAGGCAAACCCTTGAGCTAAACACGAAGATGGATACATGATCACCACCCACTCTCTGGTGCTTACTGGGAAAGAGGAGGGGGAAAAAGCCCTCCTTTACAGAGGCCAACACCTGTCAGCTCAAGGGCAGACACAAAGCACAACGCCCCCTGCAGGCCACAAAGAAGGTGGAGGGTAGAAACGGTCCAGATGCATGAGGTGGCAGACAGGAACACAGCCTTCTGGGAGTCGGGAAACCGCACAGTGCTGGGATGGTGGCAGGGCCACTGGGGTTTTCACGTGGAAGACAATAATACATTTGGTCTCCAACTTACATAAATACAAAGCCGGATCTCGAGTAGATGGAAAACCGGGCTTAAAAGTAAAATGTTGAGATACTGGGAAGATAATAGAAGATTTGATCTTTATGACCCGAGTTAGCCAAACACATGTCAAAAAGACCCAGGAAGACTGCCTCGTTAAGTAAATGGTTGAGTCATTCAATAACACTAAACTTTGAATTTCTGTGAAGTAAGGTCTAATCGAAGCTGAAAACCATCTAGCGGTCAGTTTAACAACCCCATGAGCTCCACTGCTCATGAGGGACTTTCTGTCCTGAGCTCCTCACTGTCTTGGGAGTGACTCCCGCCATACATGCATGGGCATACCTGCTATCTTGTGTGGGCCGGGCTGCCATACTTCTGGTGGTCACTGTACCTGGTTGGGCCTTTGTCTTCCCATCACCCAATGGGCTTTTTCCTTTTTGATTGTGATAAGTCAGCCACAGCCTCATATTTGGGGTTCATTATGACTGCTCCCCACCTTGAAGTGTGAATTTCTCTTTTAGGATCATAGAAGATAGCTGACCTGATGGACAAGCTGCCGTGCCCCAGCTTGCCTCTCAGTGGGATTTCTTGTCCTGTAGAGTCCAGTGTGGCTTGGACAGCTCTTTCCACCTGGTTGCTTTTCTGTGTGGATCACAGGACACGTGGAGACTAGCATGGGAGGAGGGCCAATCCCAACAGCCTCAGCAAGAAGTGACAGGTCATTGCTGTGCAGGGTTGCTGCGCAGACTGGCTCCCAAGTGTGATTCACAGAAGTGAGCCTGAGACAAGGCCACTGGAAGTGCTGATGGAGTTGGACGGACTCTGTCTCCTGCAGCAGGAGACAACAAGGGAGCACTGGGGGTAAGGCGGTGACGTGAGCGGAAGTTGGTCCTCAGAACAGAGTCAGTGTGCTCAACTCAACAGACCTGGCCAGGAACTGCTGATGCTTAGGGTATTGAGGGCATTGAGTAGAAGTCTTGGTCTGCACAGTTCAAGGAAGATAAGGGTTGGAGGGAAGGCCCAAAGATGCCTTGTATTAAAAATGGCTGATTCAAAGCTGTGACTATTTGACTGAAATTCCATGAATCAGCAGGCAAACCCTTGAGCTAAACACGAAGATGGATACATGATCACCACCCACTCTCTGGTACTTACTGGGAAAGAGGAGGGGGAAAAAGCCCTTCTTTACAGAGGCCAACACCTGTCAGCTCAAGGGCAGACACAAAGCACAACGCCCCCTGCAGGCCACAAAGAAGGTGGAGGGTAGAAACGGTCCAGATGCATGAGGTGGCAGACAGGAACACAGCCTTCTGGGAGTCGGGAAACCGCACAGTGCTGGGATGGTGGCAGGGCCACTGGGGTTTTCACGTGGAAGACAATAATACATTTGGTCTCCAACTTACATAAATACAAAGCCGGATCTCGAGTAGATGGAAAACCGGGCTTAAAAGTAAAATGTTGAGATACTGGGAAGATAATAGAAGATTTGATCTTTATGACCCGAGTTAGCCAAACACATGTCAAAAAGACCCAGGAAGACTGCCTCGTTAAGTAAATGGTTGAGTCATTCAATAACACTAAACTTTGAATTTCTGTGAAGTAAGGTCTAATCGAAGCTGAAAACCAACACAGACCTGCGGATGACACGGACCTGTGAGAGGCGGCGAAGCGAGACAGCCAGAGCGTACTAAAAGTCTTGTAAGGAGGTAAAGTCATTAAATGAGCCCCTGAGCCAAGGTGTGAGCAGAAGAGAGAGAAAGAACGAATGACACATTCAGAGTCCAAACTTCTTAAGAGAATAAAACCAGGTGACAGGAACTGGAGGATTGGTTCAGCTGCTACAGCGCACGCTGCGCTTGCAGGGGGCCTGAGCTGTTCCCAGCACCCTGTCTAGAGGCTCACATCTGCTGTAACTCCAGCTCCAGGGGATCTGAAGCCCTCTTTTGGCTTTACAGGTACCTGTGCACACTGAATACACATGTCCCCACACAGACACATATGCATACACATAAAATAAGTACATCTTTAAATTTTTTATATATATGATCATACTTGTCCAATTATCAATATCACATATTCATTTAGCTATTTATTGTTTATATTTTGTTATTTATTATTATGTGTGGTGTGTGTGTGAGAGTGCTTGAGTGTATATCCCAAAGCTGGTTCTCTCCTTCCACCGTGGGTCCCAAGGGTCAAACTCAGTTATCAGGATTGTCAGCAAGCACCTTTACCCTCTGAGCCATCTTACAGCCCTATCTTTTCTTTTAAGATTTATTTTTAACATGCATTTGTGTGTGTGTACACACACTGGTGCATGCATGCTGTGGTGCCTGTGTGGAGGTCAGAGGATGGCTCTTGGGAGTTCACTCTCTCCTTCTACCATGGGTTTCAGAGATCAAAATCGGGTCACGAGGCTTGGCGGCAAGTTCTCCCTGCCCTGTAATTTTGGGGGGGAATTTTCTTTTTAAATTTTTATTTGTGTGTGTGCGTGTATGGTATGGGTGCCTATGGAGGCCAGATGAAGGTGTCAGATCCCTTGGAGCTGAAGACATTAAACGTTGTGAGCTGCCCGATGTAGATGCTGGGAACTGAACTCTGTCCTCTGCAAGAGCAGCGAGCATTCTTCACTGGGCCGTCTCACCAGCTCCACTTTTTAAAATATTTTATTTATTATTATTGTGTATGTGTATGGTGTATGTGTGTGTGTCCACACCAAGGTGCGGGTTAGAGGCCAATTTGGGGAGCTGGCTCTCTTCTTCCACTGTGGGTCCTGGGGACTGGATTCAAGTTATCAGGTTTGCATGGCAAGCATTTTACCGACTAAATCATCTTGATAACCCGATTATTTATTTTTTACAGAACTAGAGATGTAACCCAGGGTCTCTGTGCAAGCCAAGCTCTCCATCACTGAGCCGCACTCCAGTGCCTATCAAAACCTTAAACAGCTGGGCACAGCAGGGTCTGGCCAGGTATGTCTACACCCCCAGATCTTCTGAGGTTTAAGTGCACCAACGAGGCCCCCTGAGACGCAGGGACACTCAGCGATGCTGTTGGCCATGCTGTTGGCCGTGAACCAAGGGAACGAGCGAGCCTGAAAGAAAGCTGGAGGACACATAACTTTCCAGGACACAGGCTTCTGAGAAAGCCCTGTGCCCACCGTGAGGCAGGGACACCGAATATGGACTGAGAATAAGGAGAACCCCACTGCTAGCCCAGATGTGTCTCGGAAGGAAGTCACACCCCTTGAGAATAATTTGCACCTCAAAATAAGACTTTGTAAGTGGAGGATGTGTGAAGGGATCTCGCAGAAGGCACCAGGTGAGCACTGACAGGGTGGCTGATGGGGATTCATGAGAGTGCCTGGGTCAGTTAGAAATAGCTTCAGCACCTAGGGTGAGTCCACTGCAGCAGGACAGCTCAGCAAGCCTTGGGATTTCTGAACCACAGCCAGGGCCGGGAGAGCTCAGATGCCCGTGTGCAACAGGCTTCTTTTGGCCAGTGGCATCAGAGCCAGGAACGCGTGCAAAAACCAAGCGGGTGCCCCACGTTCTTGCTGTACTTCTCCCCCTTTGGTTGCAATGCTGAGGGACAGAGGAGAGGGGACGCTGAGGCAACCCTAATGGAGAGCCCTCTGGGTTCCACAGGCTTTTGTTCTCCCTTCCTGAGCCCGCAGTCTCTCTGTTGATGACTCCTTATCCTTACCTCATTTGCATTCATAAACCCAACCAATCAGAAGCTCCTCCTACTCCCACCCCCAGAGCTTGTGTAAACCTGTGGGCTTTGCCTCTGGTCAGTCAAGCTGCAGTCAGCTCTTGAAGCGTTCCCTGCTCTAGCTAGGACGCGGGATCCTAGACACTCCTCAGGGTCTTATATAGACTTGCAGCGGTGGGCAGTGAAGACCCCTTCCGCCTCTGAGACCCGGTTCCTGCTGCAGGTGGGAAGGGGTGCAACAGCTCCCGCTCTGAGGGAGCTCATTCCCGCCCAGGGACATCGCAATGCCTGACCTGACACTTAAGACTCATCCTTGAAATGATTGCTCTCGGTTGGCATCGCAGGCCCCCCAAGAGCTCTGAGTGGGAACACTGCCGGCCACCCCGAGTTGGCACCTCAAGGCCTGCTGACGGGTCTAGAGCTCTTGCGACTCCCCTTGCCTGGCACCCTGCTGCTACAGCGTCTCAGAGCTCTTACTTTCCCAGCTTCTACATAGACAAAAAGCCTTCTCCTGCTCAGGCCTCAGCGTCTCCTCCTCCATTCTTTGGAAGGCAGACAAGAGGCCAAGATATGAGAATCAGCTGTCTTGGTATCTCAAGACAGAAGGGAACTTCTGTAAAGCAGATTAAACACGGCAGGGAACTCGATGTAATTATGAACACCAGGGCTGGGGACCGCCTCTGCTGTGACCTTTGGTTGTCAGCACCCACCCACCCCACCTATCCCATTGGCTGTGAATAGCTTTTGTTCTCAGGGTGGGTTCATATTTCAAGATGCCTCCCCATGTTCCAGAAATCCCATCTCTAGTCCAGGTAGTCTGAGGACAAAGAGGAAACAGATGGAAGGGCGCTCCTCAACTTGAAGGCCATTCCCACATGGTGCACACCCCAACTCTCTCAGGCCAGACCAAGTCGCAGGAGAGGCTGGAGTCCTGGTGGAGGGCGTCTGTTCTCTGTTGGTATTCTTTGCCGAGGAGGAGGGGGCACGGCTGAGGTGGAGGGCAGACCTTACCAGGGTCGCTTCTGAGGCGGGAAGGAACAAGGAGTTATGGAAGCACAGAGGGAGCTGTTTGTTCCTGGACTAGTGGAGACTGTGGTGCCTGACCCTAGATGCCGAGGAGCAGAGACGGCCTGAGACTCTGAACTGTGCTTTATTCAGAATCTATGGCCTCAGATTAACAGGGGAAAAGCCATGCCTACATCTCACCCCCAGACAGCCACAGAAGTGCGAGGGGACAAAGGCCGTCAATCACTTCAGAACTCAGTGGTCAGCCACAGTTCTGCTCTCCCTTGCCACCATCCCCTGTACTCCTCCCTGGTTCTCTGGACGTATGGACTTGGGCTCTTCTTTGAATACCAAGCATAGTTAGTGTCAAAGGAGAGAACCTGAAGCCTAGACCAACCAGCTTTTCACGCCAAACAAGTAAACCACAAAGGCACATAAAGTTTACAAAAAGAAGCAGATCTAAACTCAACAAAGGAAGGCTTGAGTCCCACACAAGAATCAGAAACTATGAAGGAAATTCACATGTCAAAGTCACAAAGAAAAAATAACAACACGAAAAACCAAAATAATATATCCTACCAAGTACCAATAGTCCTGTAGAGGAGTACCATGAGAACTCCCTATAGATAACACAGGACATGGAACTCAAAAGAACAATTATAAGCATGATAAGAGAATTCAGTGAATTTAAAGAACACACAAAGAAAGAAATCAAAGAACTGAAGGAAGATAGGGACAAACTTCTGAATGAATTCAGACATGAGCTAGAATTATTGGAGAATAC
>NW_008337681.1:0-10640 GCF_000622305.1 Nannospalax galili | reverse complement strand
AACCAAATAGAAATGACAGGAGAAAGCCTCACCAATAGGATGAATTAAATGGAAAACAGAATATCAAGACTAGAAGATAAAGTGGATGAATTAGGCCACTCAAGCGAAGATAATGAAAAATTTTTAAAAACACAAGAATGGAATATGCAAGAATTATGTGACACCATAAAAAACCCAAACTTACGAACCATAGGCGTACAGGAAGGAGAAGACTCTGAAGATAATGGTTTGCAACATCTTCAACAGGACTGTAGAAGAAAATTTCCCAAAATTAAAGAAAGACATGCCCATACAAATACAAGATGCATATAGAACACCAAACAGACAGGACCAGAAAAGAAACTCTCCACGGCACATCATAGTAAAAACACTACACGCACAAAACAAAGAGACAATACTGAAAGCTGCATAAGAAAAACAAAGGAAAACCCATCAGAATTGCAGCTGACATTTCAGTGCAAACTATGAAAGCCAGAAGAGCCTGGACCAAAGTATTCCCGGTTCTAAGTGACCGCAGATGCCAACCCAGATTACTTTACCAGCCAAAGTGAAGAGTAGTTTTTACACGTCTGATCCTGCAACTGTATTGATTTCATACCCTTTGCAGACAGAAACCTAAGCATTTTAGGAAATGCTCCTGGCGCTAGATTTCTGTCGATGATGTCAAATGCTTCAGCAATTTATAATAATTTAAAATGTAACTCATTATTGAGCATCCCTCCTCCGTATCAAGCCATGGCTGTCAGCTTTCCTAAGCGAAGCCCACTTTGCTCTGCAGGTCTGCAGTGACGGTTTGGCTGCTTGGTGACGCATCTCCAGCCTGCTCTTGACTTTCTTGTAATTCCTCAAACAAGACGTCCATCCTTTGCCTGCTCCACCTGGCTACTCACCACATGATGTCGGCTCATCCACCCCTCTACTCATCCTTCTCTGACTCTGTGTAGCTAATCTTCCTGGAGGCCCCAAGTGGCTATGGCCTGGCTGGTCCAGGCTGTGACCATGCTACTCCCAGGCGTGAGGGACCTGGCAACCTGTGCATTTCCATCTTTACCCTTTCCAGTCTGAGGTAGATTAGAACAGATGCCTCTCATCACCACCCGAGGCGTCCTGCTAATCCTCATCTGAGAGCTAGATGTGAGTATGGGATAAGCCAGGCCTGTGTTGCCCAGTCAAGAAAGAGGCGAGTTAGCCCCTGCCCTGTGAGGTCTATGTGCTAACACTGATGAGAGCATGATTGGCAGCTCTTTGGTAGACCTCTGTGTCAGCAGGCCCTACCCACCCTGCAGCATGCTGGACCACAGCATGTTTCCTCTCGGGCTGTTCATCCCTTATCTGACTCTTTATCGACCATATTTTCTCGTGATCTGCTGACTGGCTGTGTTTACACCTTCTTGCCAGGGATGCTCCTGATTTCTGACCCTTTAAATAATTTCCAAGCAAATAGGCCTGTACATTGATGTACAGAAATTGCAGAGACAAGGAAGGGCTTATTCGGTATGGTTGCTTGCTCTGTAAGAAAGTCTCAAAGCTCCAGGACAAGTAGCAGGAAGACCTCACTACAGTTCAACTTTTGGAAGAATGGGTTAATAACCGCCAGTCTCCAGACAAAGTAAATACTGTCTCATCTAAGTTGAACATCAGTAATTATTTTCAAATGCATTCACATGTACAAACTGACATACTCTTGCAAGGAATTCCCAGCAGTACATTGCCAAACTACTCTGAAACAACCAAAGTTCTAAATTTTGTCAAAGCCCATTTCCAAATAGCCAGTACCTATAAAGAAATATTTTCCATGCCTGGCAAATTGTTCCTAGTTGAATTCCTGCCAGTGTATGTATCCGTGTCAGGTAGAGCCTGCCCTGTTCCTTGGTGAGCAGCCCCAGAGCCATCGATTTCATTTGATATTTGCAAAGGCTAACATCTCTCTGCTGTCATTTTAGTAAGATTGATGACAAGCAAGAAGATGGAGAGAGGAGGGAGAAGCAGGACCAGGGACAGAGAGAAAGAGCTCTGGTCAGTCCTCGTGGTGGTGGCCAAGGCTGCCAGGGGTCAGTGCTGCAAACCCAGTGGCTGCCGAGGTCTGTAGTGGGGAGCAGCTACGGGCCCACACTGGCAGTAGCTGCAGTTGCTCGTTACAGTGGGTGCTAGAACCACACGACACCACGGTGGCATTTTGCACCCTATATATCTTAATAGATTACTCACACTACAAGCAGCACCAAGCTAAATGTTATGACAGCCATAAGAATATAGTTTACTGTTATGTTAACGTAGCTGGGCAGTACAGGGTAAAGCCATCAAAAAATGTATATTTTTTAAAGTTTCCAAGAGGAACTAACTGATGTAGACACAGAGCTATTTTTACATGAAGCCCTGAATTTTGGCAAACACTTTTCAAACCGTAATTTTAAATATATACACATATTTCACATATGCATATGTATATGCTTGGCTCTACATTTATATCTACATTTTCCCCGTTTGCTAAATACCATTTTTCTTTTACTACTTCCTTTAAATTTTTATGTGAACACCATATAGGGAAGACTCACGTTGGATATTTTTAAAAGATGAACCCATATTGAAGTTTGTCTAGGAAAGAGTAAGCATTATTTTTGAATATACAAATGGCACACTTATACTCGGAAGGAAAGAAAGAAGGAGGAAGGAAGGAAGGAAGGAGGAAGGAAGGAAGGAGGAAGGAGGAAGGAGGAAGGAAGAAAGGAAGGAGGAAGGAGGAAGGAAGGAAGAAAGAAAGGAGGAAGGAGGAAGGAAGGAAGGAGGAAGGCTGGAAGGTGAGTTTACACAGTAAGGTTCTGCTTCCAAAAATGCAAAGGAAAAGACAGAGAGTGAGATAAAGAGGGAAAGAAAGCAATCAAGATAGAGAGAGGAAGGAAGGAATGAGGAAGGAGGAAGGAAGAAAGGAAGGAGGAAGGAGGAAGGAAGGAGGAAGGAAGAAAGAAAGGAGGAAGGAAGGAGGAAGGAAGGAGGAAGGAAGAAGGAAGGAAGGAAGAAGGAAGGAAGGAGGAAGGAAGGAAGGAGGAAGGAGGAAGGAAGGAGGAAGGAAGGAAGGAGGAAGGAGGAAGGAAGGAGGAAGGAAGGCGGAAGGAGGAAGGAAGGAAGGAGGAAGGAGGAAGGAAGGAGGAAGGAAGGCGGAAGGAGGAAGGAAGGAAGGAGGAAGGAGGAAGGAAGGAGGAAGGCAGACCTTATTGCTTGCCAAGGATCATCTAGGGCTAGGACGAAGAGGCCGGGAAGTGAAACAGAAGAACTGCGCGTTCTGTATAAACTGATAAAAAGATCCCTCCCCAAATAATTCCAGTGCACTGTAGTTATTTAATTTGGCTAAGAATACATTCAGTTCATGTGTAATACATGTGTAAAGGTGATAAGATGTTTTATGAAAATCAAGACCATCCTCGCCTGAGAGCTGTGGCCACAAGCCAGAGGAGGGGAGGGAGGGGCTTGGAAAAGGCCAGGGACCTGCTGGAGGAAGCCAGCACTGGCAACCAGGGACCTGCTGGAGGAAGCCAGCACTGGCAACCAGGGAACTGCTGGAAAATACAGAAGGAGCTGTAACTCCACTTAAACAAATGTTTACCCAAAAGCCAGACCCATCATCCATGGGCCAAATGATGGGAGATATCTGATGCAGGGGGTGTTTGAAGGTATAACTGCCGCATGGTACCAAGGGCTCTTGCAAACTGATTTCTTTTAAAGAAAAATAAAACAGTGCTATGCAAAGCCTAAGGATAGGAACCTAGAAAATTCTTAGATGGCCAAAACTTGTATGTACATTCACAGTTACAAGTAGCCAGAAAATGAAACCAGTTTTTACCTCCGAGCTCAGAGAACATGGAAGGTGGAGAAAGACATGCAAAGGGTATTGGTGAGTCGTGGGTCACGGCTGGAGGTGCAGTGTAGCTGCGCCCTCCAAAGCTCTCTGCAAGTGTGTACTGGACTAGACTAAGAGTAGCGGAAGCCTCCCATCCTGAGCATGCATCACTCTGAAGGACAGCAAGTGAGGATGAGGACGGCTCGACACCCAGGGCAGGACCTGCGGACAGGGTGCTGGTGGCCAGCTGGGGAGTGCCGCTGCCTTCCGGAACCTCTGTTCCCCAAGCAAAGGAGAGGAGGCGGAGCCTGAGCAGCCGTAGGAAACTGAGATGTGGGCTTTGCAACAGGAGTGTAAAAACTCCAAACCAATGTACGTGATAAAAACATGAAATTATTCATGATAAAGGTCAGGCTGTAAGATAAGCTCCTGCTTAGTAAAGTGGTATGTGTATGTATGCATACGAGTGGCTGTATGCATATGTGTGTGCCTATGTTGAATGCACATATGCATGCATGTATGTATGTGTGCTATGTGTAATTGTACACGTGTGTATGTACGTGTGTATGTATGTGTGCTGTGTGTGCATGTGTGATGTTTGTATAGAAATGTGTGAGTGAATGTGTATGAGTGTATGTGCATATGTGTGGTTATATGTACACGTGTGTACATGTGTATGTGTGCTGTGTGTGGTAGTATACATGTGTATGTACACCTGTTTGCTCTGTATGTCCATTTGCTGTTGTATGTGAGCTTGAGTACATGATATGTACATATACATGTATGTATGAATATGCTTTTTTAATAAATGTGTGTGTGCATGTGTGTATATGTGTATCTACATATGTCCTATTTGTGTTCACATGTATGGGTGTGTATACATGTGCATGGAATGTATATGTGTGCTCTTGGCATGTGTGTATCTGTATGTATACCTGTGCATATGAGTATATGTATATGTGCATTTGTGTGTGTGCTTTAGTGAATGTGTGTGAGTTGGGTATGGATATACACTGGATGCTGTGTCTCACACCTGCGTGTGATCTGTACGTGGATATACACTGGTGTTGGTGTGTCTGTGACACTGTAATCTTCAGATCCCTCTGCTTCCTCTCTGCACTCACTCCTGTCTCCCCTGAGATGACGTCTGCCCTGAGAGGATGTACCACCTCCCGGAGCATGACTTCCCACCCTGCCTGAGTTCCCAGCGTCCACCCCTGCTCCATGACAGGAGAGGAAGACCTGAAGACACTCCACCAAGATTAACGTGAGAAAGAAGCCAGCTTGCAGAGGAAGATGGGAAGCCCTTCCTCGCCCTGTGTCACCTATTGGAGCGCATCTAAACAAAGTCAGGGAATGTGAGCAGGGGGTGGTGTTAGACCCTGTGCCTGGTGGCCCAACACTTCCTGGGCTTCTTTCCCAGCTTGCTAGCCCACTGCTCTTGGGGGTGCTTTTCTTTTCCTAGCAAGTTGTTTCTATTCCACGCCTAACTTAAAAGGCATGACTCTTTCTCCATCTCCGCTGGTGGTTACCAGGATTTTCACCTAACTTGCACTGTTTTCTCTTAACTGCTAATAAAATCGCCCTTGAACGTCCTTTGAGCCCATTTCTAACTTTTTATCAATGCCACTAGGACTT
Organism: Nannospalax galili; assembly: GCF_000622305.1. NCBI lineage: Eukaryota > Metazoa > Chordata > Mammalia > Rodentia > Spalacidae > Nannospalax > Nannospalax galili. The sequence goes on along the minus strand of NW_008337681.1, from coordinate 5,167 downwards.
TCCAAAAGGAACCTGTTGTCCTGCTGACACCTGGGCGGGGCTCCCTGCCTCTGCTCGGGTCCCCAGGGACCACGCCCTGCTCTGTGCTGGGACTTGCCCTCAGGTGGGCGCACAGTGAGTCAGAGTGCTGAGATGGACTCAGAAGGAGGCAGCAGACAGGCTCAGAGTTCAGGGTAGTCACATCCCCAGGACACAGCCGGAGAGCAGGAGCACTTCATTCTAGAGGCCCAGGTCCAAGCCCACAAGTGGGTCCCATAAGTCCCGACCCTCAGTACAGCTGACAGATGCTGATGTAATGGAATCTGGCCCTATAGAGGGTGATGGAGAAGCTGAGCCTCCCTAAAGAGTGGTCAGCATGGCACATTTCCTTCCATCCATCTTACCTGAGCTCCCTGCTTGATATGAGGAGGGGTAGGGTCTCTAACTGGGGTGACAACAAGCAGCCATGATCCCTCCCATCTTGGATATGAACCCTGGGAAGTTAAAGTGGCCACAGTTGGAGGAACAGCTGACAAAGTCAGTGTGAGCCACCCCCAGTCCCTGAAGCTCCAAGTCTACAGAGTCTATGTCCGGGCCTGGAATCAGGAGGCCACAGGGAGTAGTGGGTGAAGTCCATGACCAGAGCAGACGCCTACCCAGGTCTGCAGGTGCCGCCCTGCTCTGTGCTTTGCGCGAAGCACTCTGTCTTTCAGGTTACATCTGGGACATCTTTGGTTTTGCATTACAACGAAACATTCCCCATTTTGAAGGAATGAACCAAGGTTGGGTGGGGTGAGCATGGGCCCACGATGAGGCTGTGTGGTCAGTGCTTCTCGTCGGCGATATGCGGCTCTACCCTCCGCACTGTGCTGCCTGCTCTCCTCTCCTCAGGGTACTGCAAACCTAAAGCAGGGCAGCCCTTGCGCTGGATGTGACAGGCACAGGGCAGACGGGGCAGGCAGCAGGCAGGGCAGCATGTAGAGGCAAGAAGCCAGCGTGCGGGGTAGGCAGAAAACATGGAGACAACTGGGTCACATGCCCAGCGTGCCTGAGAGCAGGGTGTTGTGTGATTTGGAAGGTCCTCCGGACCATTTGTCTATGATTAGCTTCTGGGTGGAATCCCAGAAAGCCTGCTCCCCACCCCTGACCAGGACCCACTGCATCTGCTTCCTCTCCAGGAGGCCATCAACAGGATGTCCTGCAGAGCCAGGCCCCCTGTCACTGCACAGGTGTTCTGTGGCTGTGTGCTGCTCGGACTCTCCAGTGTGAAGTACACCCCAGATGTGTGAGGGGCCAGGCACAGCACCAGTCTATATGACAGTACTTGTCACACTCAAGGACGTGCGAACTTAGTTGTGGGACATGGCTTTCTAGTCCCCTTGTATGTGGTACCTTCTTCACTCTGAATACACAGACTGTAGGACCCAGCACCACTGAAGAGGCCCATCAAGTCACCATGCTTCCAAGGCAGTGTGGACTTGGCTGAGACTCATATCTTCCATTGACCTGTAATTCTGTGTCATGACAAAGGCCAGCTAATCTCTGGAGAAGCCTATGTGAGCATTCTCAGAAGATAGCTGCCCTGAAATTATCAGTGAGGCCCTAGGATTAGTATTAGTATTAGTATTAGTACATACCACCTTCATCATCACCATCATCACCACAATCACCACCTCTACCATCATCACCACTACTGTCCTCATGATCATCACCACCACTACCACCATCATCATCATCAATTACCACCACCATCATCATCATCATCACCATCATCAATTATCACCACTACCACCATCATCATCATCACCACCACCATCATCATCATCATCACCATCATCAATTATCACCACTACCACCATCATCATCAATTACCACCACCATCACCAACAACATCCTATTCACCACCACCATTAGCAGCACCACCATCGTCATCACTATAATAATCACCACCACCATCATCCCCATCATCGTCACCACCATCACCAGCACCACCATGAACCCCATCATCGTCACCACCATCACCAGCACCACCATGAACCCCATCATCGTCACCACCATCACCAGCACCACCATGAACCCCATCATCGTCACCACCATCACCAGCACCACCATGAACCCCATCATCGTCACCACCATCACCACCACCACCATCATCACCATCATCTCCCAAAAGGAAAGCCCAATCAAGGTAGCAAGTACTTTCAGGGGGTCTCTGCAAGCAACTTGGGTAAAGACACTTTAAAAAAATATTTTATTGAGGTTTTGTGCATATCATATAATGGATCTTTACCAAATTTAGACCTCCTCGCCCATCTGCATCCCCCTTGGTTCCCCCCACACCAGACTTCGTCCATTCTGTCATACATGTTAAGTCCTGTCTGGTCAGGCATTTCTATCCAGATGCCCTTCGGTTCAAGTTCATCCACCGGAGACTAGTCAGCCTATCTCAAGTCACTCCTTAAAGACCTATCTACTCCCCTCTTCTCTTGAAAGTATAGAAATCTGTTAGCTTGGTGACGCCCTCATCTCATTTTTCTTTTGTAGAAGTCATATGTATAAAGTAAATAAGATGTGAGTCCACAGGTCCCCTAATGACACTTGCTATAGTTACTTCTAACCTCCCATATCCTTTTGTGTTCAGCATAGGTGTACTGAGCACCAAGTGCGGTCCTTTCCTACACATGAGGGTCATGGAAAAGTGTCTGTCCTAGGCCTGTCCTCTCTCCCTATTGGATGACAGTCACAGGGCCCAGAAAGTCAGCAGCTAGAGGGCTGTGAAGAGATAGGGCTCCACAAGGCACAGAGGATCATGGGTGTGGTTCTCCCCAGGCCTCCTGAGAGGTCCACGGGAGATGCCCAGACCATACCCAGCTGCATGGGAGGAGGCTCTAAGTGGTACCAGCGCATCTGAGGGAGGAGATGCGCCATGGCTACTGGCTCCTCCCACCCCTGGGTACCCAAGTGCCAGCCTCAGGCCACAGCAGCTACTTAGGACCACTGCCTTTGTCCCCAAGCCCAAGCTTCTAAGGGCCAGGTCCCTGCCATCCCCACAGAAGCAGCCAGATCTGTGCCCTGCCCATCTTTATGAAGTGCTTATGGCTGATATGGAGTCCTTCCCCAGTCCTTGGATGCTAACTCCACCACCACTGGGACCTCGGAGTCTCCCTTTCCCTCTGTGTCCTGTGGAAGGAGGAGATCTTGGTCCTGAGCTCTATCTGTGGCCTGCACAGGTCAAATCTGTTCTTGCCTGTTCACTATAGAACTCACCTGCCCAGGAAATTCTTTGACGCCTAGGACAGAACTGAGGACATGTCTATAGCCCCAGATCCAGCCCTCAAGACATGCTCAGCACAGGGCTGACTGCCCATCTGGGGACCATGCAGAGGCCTCATCAAGGGACCCACCATTATAACATGTGTTCTGTGATGGGGGACACTTTTAACCCAGGGGAAGGGGGCCTGTTGCATGTGAGGGTTTTAGGTGTCAGGGCAGCCCTGCCCCAGTTATGGACCCCCTGTTTATCCTTCCAACAGTACCTGTCCTGGAGGGCCCGGGGTTCCAATTCTCCATAAACCCAAGGTGAAAAGAACTCAATGTACAATGGTAAAGAAACGAAGAGAGGTGAATTCACAGAGGGGTGAAGAAGATGCTCACAAGGAGCAATAGCCTGAGGGGACAGAGGACAGGGACTTGGGAAGTCCAGGCAGGAACGCTGCTGGTCCCTGGACACTTTCCCGTTCTTCTACCAGGCAGGTCTCTAGAGAGTGGGTCTCAGGCACATCCTGTGGGCACATGGGCCCTGGTGTTACAGGGAAGGTCTATCCCTCTCTGCTGTGTGGCAGCCACGGATCCTAGTGCCTCCAGTTCATTCAACACCTGTCATCAGCGACCCACCCGCGGAGAGACTGCAGGACTCCGACGATCATTGTCTGAAACCTTTCATGTTGACCCTTCGTGACGTGTGTGTGTGTGTGTGTGTGTGTGTGTGTGTGTGTGTGTGTGAAAGCCTTTAATAACTTGCTCTGAGCCTCTGGAGTGTCCATGACCCCACCACTAATCCCGGGTGTCCACAATTGGCTGAAAGCTTTAAGTACTTTAATGCTTTCTAAATCTGACAGTTTTAATTATTTCTCCTGCGCCATTATTGATCGGCAAGTCAAGCTGACTTTGAAGGCCTTTGTCAATACCCGTTACCAATGCCAGTGCCCATCACCTCTTAGAGGTAATTGGGGGTCTGCCTGTGGCCACTGGGCCAGGAAATGGCAAGAGGCGGCCCTTCTGGGTGAGGCATGTGTCCCCTGCATGTCCCTCTTAGAGGACCCCCTGAAGCTTCAAAACTATGTCCTTTCTGAATAGCCAAGTGCACCTGGGACTCATCAGGAGTTCTCCTGGGCATGAAAGGATCTGTGAAGTCCACCTTCTAAGGAGGGTGTGGTGGAGCACAGGCTGGGACGGCCCCTCAGTCATCAGTGGCTCAGGGAAGCCTGCAGGGCTCTTTCTCACCATGCCTTTTGCCTGCAGAAACTCAAAAGCTGTGTTAGAGACAAATACTCATGGCCGATAGCACAGGGCGTTCGAAGGGAAGCAGGTGTCCCTGACAAGTCTCTCCTCCCCACTCCTCTCTCTTCTGTGGCCTCCTTCCATCTTCGGCCCTCTCCACACCTCCACTTTCATTCCGATGCTTCACCTGCAACCCCTCTGTCTGTCATAGTGCTCCAGAGTGATGCTGCAGTACCAGCCTCTGCCCTCCCAGTGGGCCTTGAGACCCATCTTGCTGATGAACATGAACATGCTGTTAGGGTGACATGCAGGCCTGAAACTTGTCTCTTGTGCCACAAATGCAAGTCTTTAATGCTTTCCCATGTACTAACAGAAGCAGAGAGAGATGGAATTTTAAGTTGTGACTGAGATGTCATGCCAGTTAGTTTTGTCAACACAAACTAGAGACACCTGGGAAGAGGGAGCATCAACTGAGGAATTTTCTCCATCTGAGTGGCTTATGGGCATGTCTGTAGGACATTTTCTGGGTTTCTAATTGATTTAGAAGGGCCAGTCCACTGGGCAGTGCCATCCCTGGGCAGGTGACCTGGGCTGTATAAGAAAGGCAGCTGAGCCGCCCTGGGGGAGGGAGCCAATGAGCAGTGTTCCTCCATGGCCTCTGCTTCAGCTCCTGCCTCCAGGTTCCTGC
>NW_008337680.1:0-382 GCF_000622305.1 Nannospalax galili | reverse complement strand
CTGTAGCCCCAGCTGTCCTGGAACTTGCTATGTAGACCAGGCTGGCCTCTATTTCACAGAGATCCGAGATTCACCTGCCTCTGCCTCCCCAGTGAGGGCAGCCAGTGCTCTTAACTGGTGAACCATTTCTCCAGCCCCAGCTTTTTGTTTTTTTAAAAAATAGGAGCCGGGCGTGGTGATACACGCCTTTTATCCCAGTACTGGGGAGGCAGAGACAGGCGGTTCTCTGAGTTCAAGGCCAGCCTGGTCTACATAATGAGTTCCAGGACAGCTGGGGCTACAGGGAGACCCTGTCTCAAAAAGATTGAAAAAAAAAAACTGGGTCTCACTATAGCCCTGGCTGATCTGGAACTCATGTATATAGACCAGGCTGACCTTGAAC
>NW_008337679.1:0-202 GCF_000622305.1 Nannospalax galili | reverse complement strand
CAATCTAATCCTGTAGCTCTCATGAATTCCTTCCAAGTATGGGACTTATAATTATCCCATCTTTCTCTCTAAGAAATAAACACATTCTTCAATTGTCTCTGTATGCTCTCCTTTTGTTCCTTACTAAGCAGGCACCAACATGGCTCAAATTTGGCAAGTCTGTCCATGAATTGTAATGAATACCAAGAAATCCTTTTTTCTC
>NW_008337678.1:0-346 GCF_000622305.1 Nannospalax galili | reverse complement strand
TTGTTCTTTCTTTCTTTTGGTTAACTGGGCTAATGGTCTATCTATCTTGTTAAGCTTTTCAAAGAACCGGCTATTACATTAATTGATTAGATTAATCTTTGTTTCTATTTCATTAATTTCTGCTCTGATTTTTATTATTTCTTCTCTTCTGCTGGGTTTGGGTTTCATTTGTTCTTGCCTTTCCAGAGTCTTGACTTGCAGTGTTAGGTCATTTATTTGGGCTCTAATGTTTTAATGTAGACACTTAGAGCTATAAACGTCCCTCTTAGGACTGATTTTAAATTGCCCCAGAGGCTGTGTTGTGTTGTATTGTCCTTTTTATTGAATTCCAGGAATTCTTTTATTT
>NW_008337677.1:0-1328 GCF_000622305.1 Nannospalax galili | reverse complement strand
TGATTATTCGCTCCATGCTATTTTATTAAATAATGAGTTCCCCTGGGACATTTAAAATATGATTTGACTTACAAAAATTTGATTTACACTCACTTTCCCCCAGAAGCAGAGCTATTGAGGTAACGTTCTATTTGTTTAAAATGATGTTACATGTCCTGTAGCAAATGTTTCAGAATCTTTTCAAAGATTAAAACAAAGATACACACCACAGTTGTGGGAGTGGGAAACAATTTCTGCAGAGAATACATTGTATACAGAAGAAATTAGGAATGGATCTATTTGATTACCCACTTTGAGTTGTCATGAGGAAACCCATGATAGGACCTCAAATGTTTTAGAAGACACAGTCAGTGATATTTACTAGTGATACTTTCCAAATCAACTTATAAACACTCCTAAAAAAATAATAATAACTTAAAACTGATCAAGTGCCAGGCAAGGTAGTGAATTTTTTTTTTTTTTTTGTCTTTTTGAGACAGGGCTTCCCTGTAGCCCCAACTGTCCTGGAACTCACTAGGTAGACCAGGCTGGCCTCTACCTCTCAGAAAACTGCCTGCCTCTGCTTCCTGAGTGCTGGGATTAAAGGTGTGCACCACCACGCCCAGCAGTAGTGAATTCTTATAATCGCAGCACTGGAGATATTGAGGCAAAAAGATAGTGGGTTTGAGGCTAGCCTGGACTACATAATGAGACCCTGTCTCAAAAGAAAATCATCAAAACACTAAAAACTATGGGAAGAATTTTCTGTTTCACAGAGGGACTAAAGAATAATCCTAAAATTAACCTGGGTATGTGTCCATGTAAAAATGAAAGTCTGGGGCAAAATTATCACCACCCAAGTCATACCTATGTTTTCACTTAGCTGTTTGGAATCGTGCTGGAATTCTGATATGGATAGCAAATATTCCTGAGTACCTGAATTGTGGGAGGACCAATCAAGAGAAGCCAAGACAATGAAGAGTATTTGGATTGATCTGTTTTAGTGATAATGTTCCACAAATTTTCACATTTGTGTCCCAAATTGTCATAGACTGAATTGCCATTCAAGTTTCTTCATCACACTTTGATACCACTCCTGCCTACCAGAGTGGCAACATTCAGGATGAGGCATGCGACTTAGTCCAAAAGTATCCCTTTCTAATTCTCCTTCTATCCAACTTCCCAAGGAGCATTTCTGATGGCATCATTCTCCCACTCAAAATATCCCAAGGTGGAGCGGAGTGGCCTATGCCTGTAATCCTGGGACCCTGGGAATCCAAGACAGGAGAATCTTAAATTTGACGTCAGTTTGTCTGAAAAGTAAATGAAAAGTAAGAAGAAAGAATATT
>NW_008337676.1:0-593 GCF_000622305.1 Nannospalax galili | reverse complement strand
CAGAGGACCTGGGTTCAGTTCCCAGCACCCACATGGCAGCTAACAACTGTAACTTCAGTTCAGGCCTCCACGGGTATTAAATGACACAGGTGCACTTGCATATATGCAGGTAAAATACTCATACACATAAAAAAATAAAAAAATTAAATAAGGAACAAATACATTCAAGATATATAGAACACTCTGAAAAAAGCAAATCTGTAACTCATGGGCACAGAAAAGGAATAATTTCATGCCAAAGATATACAAACTTCTTTCCTTTTGCTCTTTTTGAGACAGGGTCTCCCTGTAGCCCCAGCTGGCCTGAAAATCACTATGTAGAGCAGGCCTCAAGCTCAAGGAAATCCACCTGCCTCTGCCTCCCCAATTCTGGGATTAAAAGTGTGTGCCACCACACCCAGCATACAAACATTTGCAATAAGATTATAGCAAAATAATTTCCCAGTCTAGGGAAAGAAAGAGATATTTATTCATGCTCAGGAGGCATTTAGGACACCGAACAGGCAAGACCAGAGGAAAAATTTCTCTATTTCCTGTTATAGTCAAAACACCAATCATACAGAGCAAAGAAAGTAGTATATTGAAAGTGGCTA
>NW_008337675.1:0-212 GCF_000622305.1 Nannospalax galili | reverse complement strand
GTCATCACAATACTTCCCAGTGTCATCACAATGCTTCCCAGTGTCATCTCAGTGCTTCGCAGTGTTAACACAATGCTTCCCAGTGTCACCACGAAGCTTCCCAGTGTCATCACAATGCTTCCCAGTGTTCACACAATGCTTCCCAGTGTAATCACAATGCCTCCCAGTGTCAACACAATGCTTCCCAGTGTAATCACAATGCCTCCCAGTGT
>NW_008337674.1:0-246 GCF_000622305.1 Nannospalax galili | reverse complement strand
TCAGGTTTATTCCAAGATTTTTTTTTGCAGCTATTGTGAAGGGGAGTGTTTTCATGTGCTCATTCTCTGATTGCTTGTTATTGGTACAGGAAAGGCTACAGACTTTTCTAGGTTAATTTTGTAACCTGCCACTTTACTGAACTTGTTAATAATTTCTAGGAGTTTTCTGGTGGAATTTCTGGGGTCTCTTAGACATAATATCATATAATCTGCAAAAAGGAATAATTTGATCTCTTCTTTTCCAAT
>NW_008337673.1:8900-9496 GCF_000622305.1 Nannospalax galili | reverse complement strand
TTCCACCAGTCTGGTACTTGTAATTACTGTGTGTCATGTAGATAAATCTTGTTCCTTTTTTCATTTTTCAAGCCCCTCTAGGACTTTTTTCATGCCTCCTTGAGGGCAGCACATAGCCCTCCTTGTTGTAGGAAAAGTAAATCAAGTCCCTGTCTATTTTGGAGGAGTACTTCAGGGAGGGAATCAAGGGAATTAGCAAGATCAATTATTCCCTTTTGGAGATCTCTGATGTCTTCGTCAATGGTGGCACGGTGCTCTGAGTATCTGGAATTAGAAAGAACATAAGAGGCGATGCCTGTCCCAGCGCTTACTGCGCTGAGACCAAGGAGAACGGAAATTGTGATGGTGGTTATAGGTTCCCTGCGTCTCTGAGATAACATAGGGAATGAAGGCTGATGCCATCTGTCAAGAAAATATTACATTTTGAAAGAAAGAAGAGATAGAAATACCTAAATTTTTTTTCCCCAACAGGACAATTTATTGTAGAATTTAGATGGTTTTTATACATCCCAAGGAACTAGCAGTCACGTGGGATATGGCAGTCACATACAAAGATTTAGGGTACAAAGAAACAGGACATTTAGTCTGTTAGTTGG
>NW_008337673.1:4938-7379 GCF_000622305.1 Nannospalax galili | reverse complement strand
AGATCTGCTTAAAGGAGGCTGTTTTTAAATCTGAATTTTCTTTCTCTTTTTTGCAGAGGTTACTTTGGGCAGTGACTAGTTTTTGGGGGTCCTCTGAGGTAGGGGCCTCCTGTGAGTCCCCATTGTCCTCGAGATCAATTATAACGGAGGGACACTTAGATGGAGGGCGGGAGTGTTCTTTAAGAACTTTTTCTCCTTCTTTTAAAAGACTCTTTAAGTCAGGGGAGTGATTATAAACCTTGAGAATATCATTAATCAAATTCCAGTATGAAAAGGCAGAGACTGGGACCTTTTCAGGCCCAAAGGTATTATAGTAACCTTGGAGGCAGTTACCATCCAGCATCCAGCATTTCTCATCTGTAGTTCCTTCTTGGGGGAACCAAGGGCAAAGTTCCCCAATATATTCAAGAAACCTTTTTAAATCTTTCTTTTTAACCCTACTTCCCCACGTCTTGAGAGCATAACTTTTATGGGGACCTTTTCAGGCCCAAAGGTATTATAGTAACCTTGGAGGCAGTTACCAATGCGCATCCAGCATTTCTCATCTGTAGTTCCTTCTTGGGGGAACCAAGGGCAAAGTTCCCCAATATATTCAAGAAACCTTTTTAAATCTTTCTTTTTAACCCTACTTCCCCACGTCTTGAGAGCATCTTTAAGAACTTTTATGAATAAATCTTCCTTACTGAATTCTTGTCCCATGATTAATTCCTACCATATCGTCGCTGTGAAGAAATCTCCCTCGAATCTGACAGCTGGGTAAGGCTGCGGTGATTGTTATCTGAGCCGGTGCTTAACCTTCCTCAGGCCGTGGTGGCCCAGTGCCATCCGGGTGGGCCCACCCATACAATCAGTGACATTCTGGGCACCATTTGACCCGGCCAGTAGGGCGGGAGACGGAGACTCGAACTCCCAGGGACCCGGTACTGGGGCTCTGGTTGAATCATCATGGACATCCGTGCATGCTGGCTCAGTGGTCTCTTGTATCCTACAGCAGAAACTGGCCACTTCTGTTGGAGACCTCTGTTATGCAAAGTAGAAGTCCCTTCACGACCGGACAGCTCATGCAGCTCGGGATCATGTGCTGAGGGCTCCTTTCATAGCAGGGTGTCTTCCTGGCATCTTTCCTGTCTCTCCTTTTGAAGTGCCCACCACAAATGCCATTACATAAACATGGCCTTTGGGTCTGAAAGGTACCATGCCTTCCTATTATTTCTCCAGGCAGACAGCACTCTGGCAGAAACCCACTTCCATATGTAAATAGAATGCCTCACAAAGCATCTAACAGCCAAAGCTTTTACCACTACCCCCATGGTATAAGTATCCTAGTTTTCTCTTAATAGACAGAGAGCTGGTTCGCAGAAAGCTGGGACACAGAGCTGGGTCACAGAGCTGCTGAATTACTGAGAGCAGAGACACTTAAAAAAGATGTAACACAGACTAAGCCAAGTCTTGAGTTCTGTGCCTTACTACCGGTGACCTAGCCTCTCCGGGGGGGTGCATTCCCTCGTGAACTGACCGACTTGCGAACATCCTAGGTTTTGCTGTCCTCGTACATTGCCCGTGGGGTTCAGTGGCCAGTGGACCTCGCATCCTGAGGAAAAGTACACGGGTGGAAAAGGGACAGGATTTCGGCTGGACAATGCTCCAGTCGCAGGGAGGCTGTCAGCTCCAGAGACGCGCGGACAGAGACATGGGACCCGAGCCTGCGAGAAAAGCCTGCGGGGTACCCACCGCCGTGGCCAGAGATGCCTGTGGCCAGAGCCGTGCCGCGACTCGCCAGGTGTGGTGGGGATCCCGAGATACCCGCGCACACCACGCCTGGGGCCCAGAGCACTCCCTATACTATAGTTCTCACAGTTTTGCTCTTGGTACTTTTGGGGAGGCGAGGCAGAGCAGTGAGGGACCCTTGGGTCCCTGCCCAGGTGACTGCACCTGTCTTAGGTCAGAAGGGATCTCCCCCAAATCATACACCCGTCATGGGATGAGGCCGCAGCTTTGGCGGCCCTCCTGTCTTAGGTGTTTTAGTGAGGGGGCCACTTCTCTTACCCATCTCTGGCTGCCAGTCAAGCTCGGCGGGCAAAGATGAATGTACCAACCTCATGCTAGTCTGGTTTTTGATGGAAGTGAGAGGGAGTGGGGCCTAAGAAGGCCGTTTATAAGTCTATAGTTGTTGCTGGGGGGGATCTAAGTGATCCATCATAAGCTGGACCATCAGGATCTGTCATTTCCTCATAATTAACAATTTCAGAAGTTAAATGAAAAGTTTTAAAATCTTCAGACCCACCTAAAAGTTGGCTATAGTTAGTCATTATTTTAATTTGTGATCCATCTCCCCATCCTACAGGATGCAAAAGAGGCGGGTTAGGTACATACACCCAATAAATCTCCCCTGAAGCAACTGACGCTTGTACGGTCAGCACAGCAAGAATTGCAAGAAACAT
>NW_008337673.1:571-2675 GCF_000622305.1 Nannospalax galili | reverse complement strand
AGGATCCAGTGAGGGAAGACGATGTCCCAAAGGAACGTGTTCAACCAGGATTTTTCACTCTGGACTCGCCGCGGGAGCCTGCCTTGGCTAAAACCAGAAGTAAGTACAGACGTCCGATTATGGGAGAAGAATTAAGCCAGCATGAACTTTATGTTAAACAATTACAAGAAGCCTTAAAGACGTGAGGGGTAAAGGTTAAAACCCCTGACTTATTTCATTTCTTTGATTTTGTAAAGGACACTTGTCCCTGGTTTCCTCAAGTGGGAGTCATAGATATAAAAAGATAAAAAAGGAGTAAAGGTTAAAATAGAGGATCTATTGAGATTCTTTGAATTTATTAAGGAAACCTATCCTTGGTTTCCCCAAGAAGGAATAATAGATATTAAAGGATGGAAAAGGGTAAAAAATGCTTTACAGGATTACTATAAGGTTTTTGGCCCCAAGAAAATTCCTGTTACAGCCTTTTCCTACTGGAACCTAATAAGGGAATTAATAGATTCAAATGAGTCCCCCACAGAGGCTGCTATAAAGCAAACTCAACGCCTCTTGTGAGGCCCCCCTCATCAGCCTCCCGATGATAAAATAATCCCCCCTGAGGAGACAGACCTCATCTCCCTTGACAGTGATGATGAAACGTCACCCAAGATATGTTCTAAAATTTCAAATCCCAAACATGTTAAATCAGAGCCTAACTGTAACTCAGGCGCTGATGCTACGTTACACCAGTCTGGAGCCGTGCTCACAGCCCCTTCTGAGGCTTGCTCCACGCCCCCTTCTTATGCTCTCCCAACTCTTCTGCCCATAGCTCCTCTGGCCCTTGAGGTTTTCCCTGCTTTTCCTCCCATGGATCATTTAGAAACAGAGATCAAAGGCCTACAGCTGCGCGTTGATCTGGAACGCTGCCGACAAGCTCTGCTAAAGGAGCTTCATGACTTGTCAATGCGGGACCCGCCCTTTGATTTTCACTTTAAAAAGACTAAAAAACAGACCCCGGGACTTTCCCTCTCCCCCATCCAGCCTTTTACTAAGTCATTTAAACCGCAAGCTTTTCCAGTTATAGAAACAATAGATGATAAGGATGAGCCTGTAAGGCACCACTCTTGCTTTCAATACCCGGTGATTAAAGAGCTTAAAACTGCTGTTTCTCAGTATGGTGCTACAGCGCCTTACACCCTAGCCGTCCTAGAAGGAATATCTGAGTGATGGCTGACACCCATTGACTGGAATACGCTGGTCAGAGCAGCCCTTGATGGGGGAGATTATCTGCTCTGGAAACCTAAATTTGCAGAAAACTGCAAAAAAAAAAAAAAATGCAAAAAGAAACCATCAGGCTAACAACAGGTGGGATCTAGAAATGCTGACAGGCACAGGAGAATTTGATAGCACTGAGGGACAAATGCTATATGAACCTGGTCTATTCGCTCAAATTCAGACCGCCGCTGTAAAAGCTTGGAAACAACTCCCTTCTAAAGGAGATGCGGGAGCTTCCCTTACTGCTATTAAACAGGGCCCTGATGAACCTTTCACAGATTTTGTTCATCGCCTATCTACGACTGCTAACAGACTCTTTGGTAGTTCTGAAAGTGGAGTTGAATGCACTATTAAACAATTAGCATTTGAAAACGCCAACCCAGCCTGTCAGGCCACCATCCGACCATATAAGAATAAGGCTGATTTAAATGAATATATACGGCTGTGCTTAGATATCGGTGCCTCTTACCAGCAGGGACTTACAATGGCCACCGCTTTCAGCAGACAAACTGTTAAAGATTTTCTGGCAAATAAAAATCAGCAAAGAACCAAAGGCTGCTTTAAATGTGGCAGACCTGGTCACTGTTCCCGAAACTGTAAACAGGCTTCTAACGTTTCAAAAAATAACAATGGCAAATCTCCAGGACTTTGCCCTAGATGCAAAAGAGAAAAATATTGGGCTAATGAATGTAGATCTAAAACTGATAGCCAGGGAAACCCGCTCCCTCCCCTTCAGGGAAACGGATGGAGGGGGACAGTGCCACCGCGGGTCTCCAAATAGCTCCAGAAAAGGTTCAACTTCAAGATCCATACTCTTATTTAGAGTTCCAACTTAATGGCCCTAATGTTTTCA
>NW_008337673.1:0-540 GCF_000622305.1 Nannospalax galili | reverse complement strand
CAGACATTAAATGATTTTCAAAAACTTCTGGGTGATATTAATTGGCTCTGCCCATACTTAAAATTAACCACAGGAGAGCTCAAGCCTTTGTTCAACATTCTCAAAGGCGATTCAGATCCCAGATCTCAGAGAGTACTCTCACCAGAGGCTAAAACAGCTATTACAAAGGTTAAAAAAGCGATAGCTCAACAGTTTATTACCCGAATAGATTACACCAAGCCCTTATGGCTCATTATTTTTTGCACAGATTTCTCTCCCACTGGACTTCTTTGGCAGCAACCTCATAACCCCCTTATGTGGCTCCATCTAACTGCTTCTCCTAAAAAGATCTTACACCCTTATTTTAATGCAGTTGCAGACCTTATTATTTCAGGGTGCAAGGAGAGCCACACCTACTTTGGGACCAAGCCCTCCCATATTGTTCTGCCCTATACCAAGGAACAAATAGATTGGCTTCTTCAAAATTCAGATGCTTGGCTAATTGCCTGAGCCAGTTTTTCAGGTTCCATAGATAATCATTACCCACCTGATAGGCTCCTT
>NW_008337672.1:0-267 GCF_000622305.1 Nannospalax galili | reverse complement strand
ACATAGGCCCACCTGCCCAGGGGTAGCACCACCCACAGTGGGCTGGGTCCTACCACATAACTCAACAATGAAGAAGGTGCCCCATGGACGTGGCCACAGGCCAGTCCAATGAAGGCAATTCCCCAATTGAGGCTCCCTCAACCCACGAGTGTCAAGTTGACACAAACTATCCAGCACAATTGACCCCTTGTCAACTTGACACACAAGCACATCACAACTAAACCATAACCTTTCCAGTTCTAGTCCCCAAGATATGTTAACATTAAT
>NW_008337671.1:0-256 GCF_000622305.1 Nannospalax galili | reverse complement strand
GGGCTGGAGAGATGGCTCTGTGGTTAAGAGCACTGGCTGCTCTAGCAGAGGACTCTGGTTTGGTTCCCAGCACCCACATGGTGACTAACAACCATCTGTAACTTTAGTTCCATGGGATCTGATGCTCTCTTCATAACTCCATGGGCATTGCATGGCATGGGTGCACTTACATACATACAGGCAATACACTCATACCCTTAAAGTAAAAATAATAAATAAAATATTTTTTGAAATAAAAAGAAATTTTAAAAAGAAA
>NW_008337670.1:0-400 GCF_000622305.1 Nannospalax galili | reverse complement strand
GATTCCCAGGAAGTAACTGAGTCCATGGTGGGGAGGCCAAGCATAGAATTATTTGAATAGAGGGTAGGGTAGGCTGGGGAATGAAGTGATAAGGGCAAAAGTATAGGCGGGGAGGGGACCAAGGCCCAGAGGTCATGGGCTGTGGCAGGGGCAGGGAAGAGCAAACCAATTATCCAGATAGTGGCAAGGTCTCTGGGTCCTGGGGGTCCCGTTGGTCAGTTGCTGGCTTCACATAACTTGCTGGAACCCATACTGGCTTTGTTTCTGTCTGAGGAAATACACAAGCACAGCCTCGCCCTCTTGGTAACAAGGGGATGGGCGGTTGCCATTGACATTTTACAGGGCCTTACCATCTCACTAGTGGCAGGGGTGTAGGCCTAGGTATGGTAGCCCAGTGTTT
>NW_008337669.1:0-313 GCF_000622305.1 Nannospalax galili | reverse complement strand
TGGACATAGCTCCAAAGGGAGCACGGTGACCAGGAAAATGAGAACCAGGACTTGTGGCAAGGCTGTAGGCCCAAGAGGCATTGGTGAAAGCTAGCAGTGACTATGGGTAAGCCATGGAAATGATCCATAGTGGCAGGCTCTTGGCTGCAGGTTCAGAGCTGGGCACGAGGCATTCGTTTCTTAGTGAGTCACCCCCCCAATGGTATAAACTATAATAAATTCACATAAAGATATGTTGTATGGTTTGTCTGACAGTGAAAGTGACCCTGAGAGAACTCAGGTAACTGTTTCTAAAATCTCGGGAACCACCAAA
>NW_008337668.1:0-711 GCF_000622305.1 Nannospalax galili | reverse complement strand
CCATTGTGACATCACAATGTTCCATTGTGACTTCAAAGTCCTCCATTGTGATATGAAAATACTCCAATGTGCGAACACTACCTCCTCATATACCATTATATTGCTCTAATGTGACATCACAATATTACAATATGACTTGACAATGCTCTAATGTGACATCATGATGCTCCAATATGCCAACACTATGGCCCCATGTGCCATCACAATGCTCTACGGTGCTATCACAATGTTAAAATATGACTTTACAGTGTTCCATTGTGATATCACAGTGCTCCAAAGTGATATGCCAATTCTCCATTGTCCAAAAACTATCGCCCTGCCAGATCTCCAGTCAGTCCCTTGCTTCTTGTGCCTGCATGATGATGTGAGAGCTTCAATTCTACAGCTCCTACTCCAGCCACATCCAGCTCCATGCCATGAAGGACTGTAATTCCTCAGGAACCGTAAGCTCAAACAAACTCTTCATTCTATAAATTGCTTTGATCAGTATTTATATCACAGGAAGAGAAAAGTGACTAATACAACATACATAGTATCTTCAGCAGTAAGGTCTTACCATTAAGTTCTTATGAGTAACCAAGAGCAATAGCAATAGTCAGTATTGTGTGAGGGTCTATGAGATCACCCCTGGTCAATTTTTCCCCAAAAGAAAGCTTATTTCTAGTATTGGGATTTTTATTTGTTAATCTATGGTGTCTGTGTGGAACTGGC
>NW_008337667.1:100976-102216 GCF_000622305.1 Nannospalax galili | reverse complement strand
GCCACCCAGACATGGAGAGACTATGACTTCACAGCAGGGGTCCCCAACAAATGGTCAAGAAATGAGAACTTAGGAGGCTGGAGAGAGCTCTCTGTTTAAGAGAACTGACTGCTCTTCTAGAGATCCCTGGTTGGACTCCCAGTACTTACATGGCAGCATACAACTGTCTCTAATGCCAACTCCAATGGATTCTATACCCTCCTCTCATCTCTGCAGGCACTATATGACAAAGGTGTATTTGCTAATATGCAAAGCACAATAAATGTAAAATTCCCAAAGCAAAACAAACAAACAAAAAAACACATTACCAAAGGACTTTATATCCTACTGTAAAGACATTTGTACATAGATGATCCCTTGTGACTCTATTCACAATAGCTAAAAATAGAATCATTCTGGATGCCTTCAACAGATGAATGGATAAGAAAAATACAGCTTATATGCATAGTGAAATATTTATTGCTTAACTGTAAAGAAAACTAAATCATGAAATTTGTAGTTAAATGAATGGGAAATAATTGTACTGAGTTAAATATATCATGCCCAGAAAGACCAATGCTATATATTCTGTCTTAGATACAGATCCTAGCTTCAGATCTTTTGCTTTTCAAATTTAACTTGGAGGGCAAATAGAATCAAGGAAAGCACAGAAAGGACTTTTTCAGAAGGATCACATTAAATGAGAGGGGATAGGAGAGTCTTGGTAAAATGAAAGCAGTTAGGAGGGATACTAAGCATGGCTATGCTTAAGCAGGATGGATGGTTCGAGTTTAGGGGAAATCAGGGGAGTGAAATGGTGACATAACCAACAGGAAGGGGCTATGGAAAGCCACAAGAAAGCTTAATATCTTTCCTAAATTTTTTATTGAATTTTTGTGTATTTCATCTAAAACATCTCAAATGATCATAATCTTCTTTATATCCCTGACCCCTGAACCCTCCCAAATTGGCCCCACTGGAATTCTTACACTCTGCCACCCGTGTCAAGGTCCACCATGTCAAATCGGTGTCCCCTGATGTTCCTCAGTGCAAGTTCATCCACTGAGGCCCAGTCAGCTCAACTAGAGTTCCTTGCTTTAGAAAAATCAATTCTTCCTTACTTGGTAGCAATCAGTTGCCAACATTTCTTCAACTAAGATTGGGGCAGGCTGTCCATTTTCCAGTTTCTATGCTGGGTTTTTGTCTGCTTGACTTTGCATATGTCCTGTGCAAGCTGACATCATTACTATAGGTTCATATG
>NW_008337667.1:93565-99779 GCF_000622305.1 Nannospalax galili | reverse complement strand
CAGAGATCTGCCTGTCTCTGCCTCCCAAGTGCTGGGACTACAGGCGTGCGCCACCATGCCTGGCTTTGAATGAGTTTTTAACCTTTAAAAAAGATCTCCATTTCATTTTAAAATATACTGTGTCTTACAGAAAGACTCATTATTTTTGCTAATAACACTGTGATATTGGTACATGTGTCTCTAATCTGTATGTATCTGATTATTACTGGTCATAATTGGTTGCACTCAGATCCTTGGCACCTGTGTATGTCTATAAAGTCAACAGGAAGATTTCAATGGCAATATTTATCACCTCTGCTATTTAACATGATGTAAGTTTTTATGCTTCCTCCTCAAATATAGATGGCTGGCTGATTTTAAGGAGGCTTTGAACATCCAGTGCTGTGGTCAATATTGACAATATGAAAATTAATTCAGCCAGGTTAGAATTGTTGTTCAAAGAAGACAGTTGTTTCTTATTCAAAAGTGAAAAATCAGGACTGGCAAAAACAATTCTAAGTGTAATTCAAGCATTTCCTAAGGTTTTTGTGAACTTTAATTTTGCTTTTTCATTTATGTGTGCAATCACTAGGAGTGAACTATGGTTCTGATCTGATATAATTGAAACATTTCTGCAACACTTCTTATCTCTTAAACCTAAGATGTCATATCACTTCAAAGAACAAATTATTTCAGTTTTGATCACTGAAAGATATTGAAGGTGGATTTTACAAAAAGTTTGGTTTATCTTTATGTGAGGAGGTAAATTATCACTTTTTAAATTTTTTAAAAATTTGTATTCATGAATGTTTTGGTTGCATGTAAGTGGACCCATTAATACAATACCCACAGAAGACAAAGGAAGGTGTCAGATCCCTTGAAATGGAGTTATTGAAGGTGTAAATCTGTTATGTTGGGAAGGAAAAGAGGATGCTCTGTGAGAGCAACCAGTGCTCTTAACCAATATTCCATCTCTCCACAACCAGTAAATTCTCTTTAAGCCAATTCTGAAAATGACAAGAAGACATTGGAAGAGGACATGTGTGAGCATGGAATGCTGATGAAGCCTGGGGACTTAAAGAATTTAATGAGCTTCCTCGGTGTGGATAAAGGACAGATTTTCTCCATCAGCTCAGTCCTGATTTTACAGCTGTGTCCTGCAGAGGCCTTCACTGGAAGAGGAATTTTTTTTTCTGGATTCTAGTATAAATGGAAAATATTCCATCAACCTTCCTGTTAATCACTTTCCTTATTTCTGGAGTCCAGAGCTGAGGAATTCTAAGTTATACAAAATGAATTCCACTGTGACTTAAATACATTGGGTATGGCCATAAGATCAAAATTAGATTTGTTTTATATAGTTAGTGAAAACCAAAATGTTTTTTGAGATTAAAAGGTATGATGACAATTCAACCTAAAATCATCTATATATAAATCTACTTCATGTATTCTTGTGAAATGCATTTGCAGGACTTTGGAGAATGGAAAAAGTATTTAGCTCAGTGAAATGGAAGTTTTATTCAACAAGTTTTGTTCAACAAGCATGGATTTATGCTTGTAAATATCTTTAAAATATTTTAAAATTCTGATTTGAATCCATGTTTATCTTTTTGAATAATTTAAGTAGTATTGATTGCAGAATATTAGAAGGTCTGGTTTGAAAATTCTGCTGTGAACCCATCCTGGCCTGGAATTTTTCAGTTGGGATAGCGTAACTATAAGGAACTAAAGTACGAGTTACAGACATTAAATGTTGGGAGTATCTTGTAGTCCGAACTGTTGATACTAGAAAAGAGTAATTTTTCATATTCCACTGGAGCACATTTTATCAATGGCAGAGAATTTGTAAACATTCTAGGGTAATGGTGTTCATTGTACGAGCTACAATTAGCAGCTTACCTTTTCATGCTGCAGCCCCACATCTGCCCAGGCATTTGCTTACCTATATGCCTATGCAAACTGAGTAAACACCATCTGACTTACAAACTCAAGCACAGCAATCTATAAAAAAAACATAGAAGAGAATACTAGTGTATTCCATGCGGTCTCACCAGTGAAGGCCATAACTGTCTAAGTTTTAGAGAGTAGGAAACTGCAAAGGGTGTGTCCATGGATAGAACTCCTGTACTGAATCTCAATCACTCTTTGTTCAGGGACCACTGAAGAAGAGGGGGCATAAAGATTGTAAGAGCCAGAATGTGTCCTTGAACATGGGAAACCACAGGCATGCAGGCCACTGGAAGTTTGATCCTGTGAACTTGTGACAATGGTGGCATGGAGCACAAGACCCATGCCAACTCAATCAGACAGTGACCCAGAATGGAGTGAAGGAAATGGGTGGTGGGCCAGCCCTGGTCTGGCAACTGTTAGTGACTGATTGCTGCTGAGTGGGGGAGAGTTGACTTTCCTTAAGATTTCTAGGTGGGGAGAATAGACTCCAGTGGGTGGGCTTTAGCTGAGGGACATCTATGTAAAATTCTTGACTATATGGGACTTGAGATGCATGGAAGACTGCATGGGGTCTGCTTGGGGGAATGGGTAGTCTGGGAAGTAGATCTAAACCTGATTAAGAACTGTGGTATGAAGTGTAAAAAGATATACTAAAACAACAAGATATACTAAAAAGAAGGAAAGAAAACCCATAAATCACAGGAGTTAAATGAATTATGACAATGATCAGTGAATGTGATGGTTTGAATTTGAAATGTTATCCACAGGATCAAGTTATAAAAACATGGTGTTGTTTGATAGTACTTACAAGCCATGGAGCCTTCAAGGAATCACACGTGGCTGGCAAAAGGATGTAAGAAGTGGTGAGCTTTTGGACATTATATGTACTTTTGGGTCTGACAGTGGTGTTCTGTCCTGGTTCATAGAGATATGAGGACATATGCCAATCACCCCTTTTGTAATTGAACCATTCAACATCCCTGAAACCTTGACCCAAGTTAAATATTCCCTCCACTAAGTTGCTTATGTCAGATATTCTTCCATCACAAAATAGCATAAAAGAAATGATGTTATTGCTGTGGCAAATATGATTCTTAGTGATTTGGACCTAGGAGTAATGGGAGACTCCATTCCTCCATTCCATTCTCTATTTATGCAATAGAGAAACTCTGGGATCCTTTAATCTCCACATAGTGGGTCATTTTCTGTAAATTATGAAAACCATAATTGTAACACAAATATCAATAGTGGGTATGATCTTGAGTGTTCAAATGGGAACAAAGACTATACTGGAAAATAACAGGCAATTTTTTTACATCTTTTTAGAGAATATGGTTACATTTTGCCCATATTCTAAAAATTTTCTGTGAGATTGAATTAACTTCCTTGGCAGAAGAAAATTTAAATTTCATCCCTGAGATCCTGAGATGATAGCTGCTTTTTGCTGGTACCTAAGATTTCAGAAAGAATTCAAGGTAAAATTAAAGTATAAATATGTGAAAATCATTATTTTTGCTAGGAAAAGTACACATATAATGCAAACAAAATAAACACTGAACAGGTGGCTATGATTCCTTTTTATTCTTCTTTATTTAAATTTTGTGAATTTCATGCCTTATATGTTATCTATTTAGACCCCTTCCCACTATCTGCACCATCTCCTTAATATACCTGCTTGCTTTCATGTATTCAGTTATGTATATTAGGGCCTTTTGAGTCAAATTTCTGTTCCCAAATGCCCTTCAATGTGGATCCATGTACTGGAACACGTTAATCTATTCAGCATCACAACCCTAAAGAAAACCAGCTTGGTCTCTCTCTCCAAGCAAGTATCAGTTGTCAACTGTTCCTCAGCTAGAGTCAGGGAAGCAGGTGATAACAAATCCTAGAGACACACAACTGGCCAAAATGAAGAGAATAAGAGACTACAGAGAGCTTATTCCTGAATAGGACTCTTGTATCAAACCTCTGCCACTCAAACCTCAGAAATAATTATGGAAGACAGAGTGGAAATAGTATAAGAGTCAGAGGTGGTGTATGACTACAAGGAAAGAAGAGCTTTAAGATAGCTGGGCAGTTACTCAAATGAACACACAGTAATGATACTTGTAATTTTAAAGATTCCTTTTCTACTAAAAAGAAGCTTACCATCTTCATTCAACCACTTAAAAAGGTATTTTAAGGGAGAGAACTATCCAATTAACAACCCAGGTATTAAAATGTACCCTTCATTTCTAATACTGTCAATCTTTTTTATTTTTATTTTTAAACAGTCGACAGAAAACATCCAAGCAGAAAAAATAATTTCTCAGTTTCAGCCAAACAAGAATCTTGGAGGCTATAGCATCTGTGGACCAATGTGGCCCAAATACTACTTTAGTTGGCAGAACATGGCATCACCCATGTAGTTTGGGTTTTTAAGGGAAAATATTTTATTATTATTATTATTGTGTTTTATTTTGTGTTTGAGTGTGTTGCCTGCATGTATGTGAGCACACCCATGTCGTGCAATGTCGCGGAGGTCAGAAGAGGGCTTCAGATTCCCCTGGAACTGGAGTTAAGGATAGTTTGTAGCTGCCTTGTGGGTGCTGGGAATTGAACCCGGGTCCTGTGCAAGAGCAGCCAGTGCTCTTAGCTGCTAAGCCATGTCTCCAGTTCCATAGATTGGGTTTTTTTATTGTACTGAGAATGCTTTAGTTCTGGTGTCATGATAGTTTTCACCAAGGCTCCTCAGAAAGTCAGTGGGGCAGGCAATCTGTATTAGGGTTAGATACCCTGTGGGGAAAACTCTAGCATGCCCTGTATCCATGAAAGAAGCCAGGGGTTGACGTCCAAGTTGCCATGAAGACACCAGGTTATGGAGGATGGCAGGTATACGAACTGATTTCCTTGGAAAGCAACACTCAGTGGACCTGGCTCAAATGAAAGCCCATATTTGCTGCTGCTTACAGGTCTGTAATAGCCTATTGGGTATCACTTCATGATACCATGCACCTTGGATATTCATCACAAAGCTATAGTTTGTAGTGCTTTCCCTGATGGGTTTTGATCTTTCTGAATCATTTCTTGCATAACTGTATTCGCATTCCTTCCATTGAGAAAAGGACTATTCATTCAATGATATAGTGTTTTAGAAGTATAGTATATTGAACTTTCCTTTAAATTTTAACAAAAATAAAAACTTTCCTTTTGGTATGCAAAGTGACTTCCCTAGTTCTCAATCACATCATCAGTGTTAAAGAGTTCCTCTTTCATCACTGTCACCTCAGCATCTGTCACTCTATATACTCGTGATGGGAGGTATTCCTTCTTGGATGAGATGAAATCTTAAAGTAGTTGAAATTTGCAGTTCTCTGATGGCTAAGCATGGTGAACATTTAAAGGGGTTTCTTAGTTTTCTGTATTTCTTCTTTTGAGAAATTTCTATATATTTCATTGCCCACTTTCAAGTTGGTTTTATTGTTTTCTTAATGTTTAAGTTTTGAGATCTTTATATATTCTAGACTCTAACGCTTTGTCAGATGAATAGGTGGCAAATAAAATTGCCCCATTTTGATGAATGTCTATTGATTTATAATGGAAATTGAAGAGCACATCAGATGCTAAAAGCTTTTAAGGTGTGATGGTAATTGAGAACTTTAGAGCTTGGAAGGCCCTGAGATAGAAATGGGGAAATAACCAGGAATATTCCACCTCCCCCTGATATTATACAGTATAGAAGTCTTTGTTTTCCAAGTCTTTTACATTCCTATAGCCTTTGTGGCCCTAGGACAATTTACTTAACTGTCATGAATATGCTATTTACCTTTTGCTTGACTTCCTCACATATGAGTATAAAAGCTCCTCAAAGTCAGAAAAAGGGGTCTGACTACTTTATGGAAGGATCCCTGACTCTGTCCAGCACCTAGCAGTGAAATTAAACTCCCTCTCTTCACCTGACTCTGGCTGTTGGTCTCTGATTTTTCCATAACAAGTCTAAATTAAGGCATAATGGACTAATTTCTTTGGTGGAGCAAACTTCAAGAAAGGCTAATGTTGAACTGGTAATGTTGTAATGGCCCCCAAATGGAGTCCCTGAAATTGTACAAAGCAGCCACTTTAAACTTCAAAAGCTAGACCGCCAGTTCAATGTCAGTTCTTAACTTAGTTACTTCTCTTAAAAGAGTGTTTTTCTTTGAAGTAGTTGACCACAGAAAGGTGTGTCACCACCAAGATACTGAAGCTGTGCTTCTTACCTACCCAAGGGAACTAAACAAAATAATATCCTGTGTTTGTTGGTAAAATG
>NW_008337667.1:90172-92324 GCF_000622305.1 Nannospalax galili | reverse complement strand
TAATGCGGTAGTGAATATTTCCTGATTGGAAGGAGTGAAGATCTGCAGAACTTCCAGAACAGCCACAATCATGTAGGTCTCTGTAAGTCTTTTTGCTTTCCTGTTTTCTCCCTTTTTTCTTCATGCTTCTTACTAAACCTGCTTTCTTTAAGGCTTTGGGCTGCCCCTAGCATCTTATATTTTCTTCATTTTTTTCTCAAAAGCTTCCTTCTGCCAGCCATGTGGCTATGAGTCAGCTGCCTGTCTGACCTTCCATGCAAGATCCAAGCCTGCATAGCCTCATGGCTTTCTTTCCTTCTTCCCATCATTCACCTCCTCAAGGCAGCTGCCAGGGTTAGAAGCTTGCCTGCCCTGAGGATTTTTCTTTAAGAGTCTAATAAAAATTGTAAAAGTTTCTGTTTGGGTTCCTTCTTAAATTCTTTTATGAATGAGACTAAGAACCCTCTAGGGGACCCTCATTGTCCTGATTTCAGTAAGTCCTCACTTTGCCCCATTCCTTTCTTTTGGAATGAGAATGTTTTTCCAGTTCCATTGTGAATTGGATGTATGTAATTTGCTTGTAATTTTACATGACTTTAAATTTAAGAGAGACCCTTGATTCTCAGAAAAGACTTCAAATGTAGGACTTTTGAGTAATGTTGAGATGATTAAAGAACATGGGGAATTTTAAAAAAGATATTTATTTTATTGAGCTTCTAAAATTTCATACAACATTTCTCACTCAAATCCAGACTCTCTCTCCCATATATGCCTCCCCTATCTCCCCACAGATCTCTATGCACTCTGTCATATATGCTGAGTCCTATTTATTCAAGTGTTTGTGCCCAAATGTCCTACAGTGTAAATGCATCCACTGGAGTCTAGTCAGGGCATTCAGTGGTCATATGTAAGTCATACTCTCCATCACCCAACAGCAATTAGCCTTAAATTGTTCTCAATCTAGTGCTTCTGGCCACCTATTTCTCACCTCCCCTTTGGGCCCTTGTTTAATTGACCTGGTGTGGGTAAGATGTTGGACACCACCACTGCTGCAAGCTCATATGAGTAAGCCTTAAGTGGCCTGGAATCTTCTACCTCCTTATGTTTATGAACCGGCCCTGGCTCTTATAATCTTTCTGCCTCCTCTTCCAAAATGGTCCCTGAGCCATGGGTGAGTGAGGTTACATATAGGAATATCATCCTACACTCTACATTCCCTTATTCTCCAAAACTTGGCCAGTTGTAACCTTCTGTGTGTATTGAACTCTGATATACATGGAAGTCTCACTGGTGAGAATTGAGGGGTGCATTAGTCCTCTCTCTATCCTTTATTCCACTATGTTCCATGAGCTTTGGTTGAAGAGATTTGACTGCATATGTGTCACCTGGTACTGGGCATCTCCCAGGTATATGTTCTCTGTGTCTGACCAGATGTGCAACTCTGTACTAGCCTCCATCTGTTGCAAAAAGAAGCTTCTTTGATGAGTGCTGTTTGGCAGGATTGTCACTCTAAGGGAGATCTCTTCTGTCTGGCACTGAGTTCTCTGCCAAGCACCTCCCAGCTATACATATGCATTAATATTCAGAAACTCTATGTGCATTTCTCATAGAGTTTCTAGGGCATCACTTTTCCCTCTAGGTTTCCTAGCCCCCTGAGATTCAAGATTCACTCATCTCCACTCTTTTTTCTCCCATCCAGCTTCCCTCCTCCCTCCCTCCCTAATCACAGTGCCCCCACTTATCCCCACCCTCCTGTAATACCTCCCAACTAGCCACCTTTCCTCCCGATCCCCCACACCATGGTTCCTTGGATGTGCTTCCTTCTCTCCTCTCCTCCCTGCCGATAACTCCCACTTTTTCCAACTCCCTCAGGTAACATCTGTTCCCTACTATCCCCCTTTCAGGTTATTTCTTTTCCTTTACCTCCATGTATCTTTTCCCTTTATCTGGCTCTTGGTGTTACATCAGAATTTATATACTCATACATAAGGGATTGGTGCTACAATCCACAAATGAGGGAGAACACACATCACTTGCTTTTCTTCATTTGTATTACTTCACTTAGTATAACTCTCTCTAGCTCCATCCATTTACCTGCAAATTTCATGATTTCATCTTTCTTTACTGCTGAGTAAAACTCCATCATATAAATGAACCACATTTTCATTATCCA
>NW_008337667.1:59477-90039 GCF_000622305.1 Nannospalax galili | reverse complement strand
TCAGAGTATAAGGGCTCTAGTGGGAGGAGGGAGGCTATGGGAGGGTGCTACTTGGGAAGTGGGTCTATAAAAAATATTCTTCAAAGCATAAAAATTTGCTCCTTAATAACTAGTAGATGTGAAAAACATTACCATTGAAATCTACCTGATGACTCTATATGCATGCTCAGATGCTAAGGAGCTCAGAAAGTAACCGATTGTGACTAGTAATAATCAGATATGTAGCAATTAGAAACACATATGCATCTTAATGTTAGTTGTATTAAAAATGAATTTTTTTCTGTATGAAACTGTGTATTTTAATAATGAAATGGAGATTTTTTACAAAGTTTAAAACCTGATTTAATTTTATGTCTTATAGGGTTTAAATGGAGTACAATATTGTATAACTGTAATAATTCAACTGTATACCTAATAATTTACAGCCAATTTTGAAAGAGAAGCATCTTAGCTCTGGAAATTGTTATTGAATATGTCAATGCTGGAGTAATGAAATGCCTGTTATCATTTGGTTATGAAATAAAAAATTAAAAAATAATAATTAGTGGATGTGAAAAGCATTACCATTGAAATCTGATGACTTTATATCCATGCTCAGATGCCAAGGAGCTCAGACATTAACTGACTCTCACTAGTAATAATCAGACATAAAGAGGTTAGAAACGCATGTATAAACATCTTAATGTCAATTGCATTGAAAATTATTTTTCTGTATGAAACTGTGGATTTTAATAATGAAATGGAGATCTGTTTTAAAGGTTAAAACGTCATTTAATTTTATGTCTTATGGGGTTTATACTGAGTAAAATATTGTATAACTGTAACAATTCAACTGAAAACCTAAAAATTTACAGCCAATTTTGAAAAAGATGCATCTTAACTCAGAAAATTTTTATTGACTATGTCAATGATGTTGTAATGAAATGCTTCTTCTAAGTATATGGTTATTAAATAAATAATAAGCTGAAATATGGCAAAATTGAAGAGAAGGCTCAGTGGTTAAGAGCACTGGTTGCTCTTGCAGAGGGCTTGAGTTAGTAGAGGTGATAAACATTACCAATGAAATCTATCCGATGACTTTATAGACATACACAGGCGCCAAAGATCCAAGTGCAACCGACTATGACAAGTAATAATCAGATATATACAGATTAGTGATGCATGTGCCAACATCTCAGTGTTGGTAGCAAAAACAATGAGTCTTTCTGCAAGGAACAATATATTCTAAAATGAAATGGAGATCTTTTTTAAAGGTTAAAACAACTCATTCAATTTTATTCCTTACAGCGCTTATACTGAGTTCAATATTGTATAACTGTATTAACTCAACCGTGAACCTAGAAACTTGCACCTGCCTATGAAAGAGATGTACTCTTGCTCTGGAGTGTTTTACTGAATTTGTTAAAGCTGTAGTGAAATGCTTCTTCTAATCTTGTAGTTATTAAAAATTAAAAAAAATAATGATAATCCTTCA
Source organism: Nannospalax galili (assembly GCF_000622305.1). Lineage (NCBI taxonomy): Eukaryota > Metazoa > Chordata > Mammalia > Rodentia > Spalacidae > Nannospalax > Nannospalax galili. The sequence goes on along the minus strand of NW_008337667.1, from coordinate 88,565 downwards.
AAGCATAAAAATTTGCTCCTTAATAATTAGATGTGAAAAACATAACCATTGAAATCTACCTGATTATATCCATGCTCAGATGCCAAGGAGCTCAGAAAGTAACTGACTGTGACTAGTAATAATCAGATATACAGAGATTAGAAATGCATGTGCAAATATCTTAGTGTTAATTGCATTAAAATGAATTTCTCTGTATGAAACTGTGTATTTTAATAATGAAATGGAGATCTTTTTTAAAGGTTAAAACCTCATTTAATTTAATGTCTTATAGGGTTTATACTGAGTACAAGATTATATAACTGTAACAATTCAACTGTAAACCTGAAAATTTACAGCCAATTTTGAAAGAGAAGCATCTTAGCTCAGGAAATTTTTATTGAATATGTCAATGCTGTTGTAATGAAATGCTTCTTTTAAGTATGTGGTTATTAAATAATTTTTTAAAGTTAAAAAAATATTGCTAATTCAACAACAACAAAAATACATTATTTTGCATAAAAGTGAAAAATATGGTTAATTTTCAAAATGATCCTTATAAAAGGGGCCTCTCCTTGAAAAGTTATTACTTTCTTTCTTTTCATCAACTTGGAATTTTGTCTTTGCCCCTCCACTTTTGCTGTTTTCAACATTCAATATTTTGTTTTGCTTGTACTAATCCATCTAGACAGTTCTCTGTGGCAGATGTCACATGGCTCTTGAATTTCTAAAATCTTGGTGTCTCCATTTCTGTTCTTTCAAAGTAGCTATATAGTCTCATAGTATCCTCAATCCTTCTTTAGTAGAATACTTGGTTTTGGCCAAGTACAAATATGTACACTGTTATTGGAGTTTTCTCTCAGAGAAAATATCACTTTGAGTGCAGCATCAGCAGGTATCAGATAAGTTGTTCATTAATAAGCCTGTCCAAGTGTGATATTCTCAGTATTTGTGCTTAATTTTCAGGAATGAGTACAATATAAGACACAAAAGTAAATAATAACTACATCTATTATCAGGCATTTTAAAGCTTTCATTGATGCAAAAACTCCATGATGAATGGCAGGGGGCAGCAGAAGTAAAATTAGAGTTTTAATGATAAATATAAGTGATTAGATCAATCCTTCATATAAAACTGCTCATTTCTATTTTTTTGTTATAGTCTCGGAGCCACAAATGCCCCAAACAGATAAACAGACAGGTGAGTCTGGAGAAAGATTTAATACAGCCAGGCTATACTCTTTCTTAAAGGGTCCAAGTGCAGCCTGAGACTAAGCACTCTGGTTCTTTATAATAAACTTGTTGCTGGTCAAGCAAGCAGAATACAGAAGCCTATCATTGAACATTAATCTTGAGCAAACATTATCAAGGAAATACATAAGAAAACACTTTTCCACCCAAACCCTCACCTGGGTGGAACTAGCTTCCTCCTCTTTCATAAACTGACATTACCAATCTTACCATTATTCTGCTTTGTCTTTACTGGTCACAAAATTCCCTCTCAGGGAGTTTTGTTGTATAGCAATTGTGTCTTAGGAACCTCTAAATGTTGTAGGATACTTTTTGTACAGAGAAACTATGACCAGGAGTGAAAACGTTAGGCTCCCAAGAATACAAGTGGAGAGTCCCCTTAATAATTTCTATTCAATTAATCAACAATTACTATTTTTCAGAAGCAAGCCAAGCATAGCCTACAGAAGCCATAAATCAGCAGTTAACAGGAGCAATCTAGGACTCTCTGACCTATTTCCAAGACAACTAAGATCCAACTTGCATGTGTTCCAATATCCTGGCCAACTGCATGATAATTTCAGAGACTAGAATCAGCCTACACTTTCAGCATTCTATTAGTTTTCTTAGTCCTTTAAGTATTTTGTGCTGTGTAAATTGTGATTATTTCATGATTATCAGTGAAAATTTTCAATTTTTGAACAATTGGTTTGAGGAAGACACCAGGAAGTGAAAAGACTTCCTGTGGTCAAGGATTGGTATAATCAATATTTTTAAAATGTCCATCTTTCCAAAAGTAATCTATAGATTAAATGATATACCAATAAAAATTTCATGGCATTCTGCACAGAACTAGGAAATACTATCCTAAAATTTATATGGAATCACATAAAACCTCCATATACCTAAAACAAAAAAGCAGTGTTGGAGTGATTCCCATACCAGATCTCTAAGGGTATTATAGAGCTATAGTCAAAAACAGCATAGTTCTAGCACAGAACAGACATGTAGAGAGTACAACATAACAGAAGACTCCAAAATGAGTGCATGCATTTTCAGTCACCTGATATTTGACAAAGGTACCAGGAACACGATTTAGAGAAAAAACCACATCTATATCAATTGGTTCTGGTAAAAGTGTATGTCCATGTAGAAGAATGACATTAGACCCTTATCTTATTCCCTGCACAAAAGTCGTATCATAATGGATCAAAGACCTCAGTTAGCCGAGCTGAACTGAAACTGAAACTGTTAGATGGAAACACCGGCAGTGCCCTCAATATTTAGGTATAAGAAAGTACTTTAGATAGTGGACATCAGTTAATTGTTGACTTTAATCTACAAGAGGGACCTCATTAAACTAAAAACATTCTCTGCAGCAAAAGGAGCAACAAAAGAAATGATGAAGAAGCCATAAAGTGGAAAAAAAACTTCACCATCTATACATCCAACAATTGATTGATATTCGGGATATGCAAAGAATTAAAAAAAAACAAAGAAACAAGAAATCAAATGACACAGAAAAAAGATGGGCTAAGCACTTTAACAGAGAGTTCTCAAAGGAAGATCTACAAATGTCTAAAAAACATGATAAAAAATTTTCAATATCTTAGTAATTAGGCAACCACAATTCAAAAACTTTTTAAGATTTCATCTTACCCTAGCCAGACTGGCTAAAATCAAGAGAACAAAAGATGTTGTCTTTCCTCCATTATGTTTTCTTGGTACCTTTGTCAAATATTATGGGGCTGAATTGCATGCATTCATGTTTTGGTCTTTTATTTTATTCCCTTGATCTAGATTTCTGTTTTTATGACAGTACCATTCTATTTTAAAGGTAATCGCCCCCATCATCGCTATTTTTGTCCATGGTTACTTTGGGTATCCAGAGTCTTTTGTGTTTCCACATGAAGTTCAGGATTTAAAAAAAAATTTTCTGTGAAAAATATGATGGGGATTGTGAATAACATTGCATTGAATCTATATATTGATACTGGTAAGATGGTTATTTTCACAATATTAATTCTACCAATCCATGAGCACAATATGTCCATCCATCTCCTGGTGTCTTCCTTTATGTCCTTTTCTAAAAATTTAAATTTTGCATTTTAGAGATTTTGATGTCTTTTATTAGGTCTTTCCTAAATTTTTTGAGGCTATTTTGAATGCGAAAGTTTCCTTGAATGCTTTTTTCAATGACTTGTTATTGGCATATATAAATGCTACTTATTTTCATAAGCTGATATTATAACCTGATACTTTGTTGAAAGTATTAATTATTTCTAGCGATTCTCTGTTGGAAATTTGCAGCCTCTTGTGTATACTAGCATACCATCTGCAAATAGTATAACCTCTCTTTCAAATTAATGCTCCTTTAATTTTTTTTCTTATTGCTCTATCAACAGTTTCAAGCACTATCTTGAAAAGGACTGGAGATAGCTGACAGCCTTGTCTGGTTCCTGGTTTTAATGGTAATGCTTCCAGGTTTAATTTTTTTTTCATTTACAATGACATTGGCTGTAGACATTTTTGCATATAACTTAGAGATTTGTTGAAGTATGTTCCCTCTAGTCCAGGTCACTCTAAGGCATTTAATATAAATGCATGTTGGAGTTTTTCAGAGGAATTCTCTGTATGTATTGAGATGACCATGTGGTTTTTTTCTTTTAGTCCATTTATATGCTTATTACATTTATTCATTTATGGATGTTTATCCATCCCTTAATCTCTGGAAAGACTGACTTGATCATGGTGGATGATCTTTCTGTTGTGTGTCTGTATGTGTTTTGCAAATATTTTTGAAAATTGTATGCCTATGTTCATTATGGGCATATAGGTTTTTTTTGGTTGTGTCTTTGAAGGACTTTAGGTGTTCTCCCTCTCATTTTTTTTCCTTCCTTATTATTTTATTTTATGTGTTTGAGTGTATTGCCTGCATGTACGTGTACCCGTGTTATGCTATGCGTGTGTGTGGACATCAGAAGAGGCTGTCAGTCACCTGGAAATGGAGTTAGGATGGTTGCTTGCCACCATGTGGGTGCTGGGACTCAAACCCAGGTCCTCTGCTACAGTACCCAGTGCTCTTAACCACTAAGTCTTTCCCCAGCCCTCTCCCTTTCTGTCTACATTAATTTTTTTTAATTTTCAGAAGAAATTTTCATTATAGCTTTACATACTCAATAACAATTTTCAGAGCAAAGATACATCTCTTTCAAAAGTAGCTATAAAATGTTTAGATTCATATAATTTTGGCTGTCTGAAGGAATTCTGCTGTGAATCTGTCTGTACCTGAGCTTTTTGAGTCAGAAAGTTCTTGTATTACTTTATCAGTTTCCTTATTTGTGTTTAAACTGTTGCTTTCTTGTTGGTTTAACTTTGGTTATTTCCATGAATTTAGAAATACATCTATTTCATTTAGATTTTCAATTTTATTGAGCATAGGTTTTTTGAAGTATCCCCTTTTAATATGTATTTTTGATGGCTGTTGTGATTTTTCTACTTTCATCTCTGATTTTATTAATTTCAATTTGTTCCTGCTCAGGGTGCTGTCAAATAGCACCTGAGAAACCTAAATCCTACCACGCCCATTTCCCTGCTTTGGGACCATCTCCCATTTCTTCCACTGCTCAACAACTCAAGAATTTTCTGCCACTTAGTATAACCAGCCCATCCTGTTTCCAGAGCATTCCTTAGCCATTGGTCCTGTTCTGCTGAGGCCACCAAAGCATATCAAACTAGTTGAGAAAGACAGCCAGATCTTTTTGTTCCAGGTCACCATTCCCCTGCTTTGAGACCAGCCCTAGGTTTGGCCCCAGGATTCATACCTTCTTTTCTTAGCTAGTTAGAACTGGCCTAAATAAAACATTACCTCAAATTGGGCCCAGGCTCCTTTGTACTCCTGGAGAGCTCCTAACCAGCCTGCCTGGATCATCCTGTCCTCCAATAAAATATCAAAAGAGAGAAACTGGAGCTCAGACCAAATAACTATTCATACCAGATCAGAAAGCAGCCAAGATGCATTAACAGTATAAACAGAATCAAGCTTCTATGCCACAAGACAGGCTTTGGTTTCATATTAGACACACAAGCAACAACAACAACAAAATTCACATGCCTAGACTTCAATGAAAAATTACAGATAATAAATAGTAAAATCATATCTCCCCACCAAACCTCATCAGGCCTATAACATTCTCTCTACAATGAGAATTACCTAGAGGAACCCCAGGACACAGAATTTAAAGTAACAATCATAAAATTGATCAAATAATTCAATGAATTTAAAGAACACAAAAACAACTCAAAGAACTCAAAGAAGATAGGGATAAAGTCTTGACTGAATTTCAAGAAAATAAAAATATATGAACGAAGAGATGACAGGATTTTAAAAGTGAATTCATGAAATAAACAGCAATATTGAGGTAAAAACAGGCTGAAATGAAGATGGACTTGAAAAACTCAATAAGCCCATTTGATACAATAGGAAAAAGCCTTCCCAAAAGAATAAATGAAGTGCAAAACAGAATAGTAAGCCTAGATGATAAAGTTGAAGAATTAGACAACTCAAACAAATAATATGGAAAATTAAAAAAAAAAAACAGGAATTGAATATGCAGGAAATGTGGGAATCCAAAAAAAAAGACCAAAATTATCATCATAGACTTATAAAATGGAAAAGTGTCTCTTCCTTAAAGAAGAAAGGCTGGCTAGACACCAGTTGATAAACTTGCATTAGGAGACCTCTGGACCTCTGGGTATACAAAATGACTCGATAAGTCTTAACATATGTGTCAGAATGCATGAAATTTGATTAGAGTACCCTGGAGTTGTGTAGATGGATCAGGGGTTATGAAGATGATTAAGATGCTTTGTATGAAGTGTACAAACATTCAATAAAATATACATTGAAACAAAAAAGAGAAAGATCCCAGAATTAATGGACCAGATCTTCAACATGATTACAACAAATTTTCTGTTTTTAAAGTAAGCCATCGTTATAGAGATACAAGAAGCACAAAGGTCACCAAATAGGTAGGAAGAGAAAATGAACTCCCATGACATATGTTAAAAATATTAAGTGAACAGAAGAGAGATTACTGAAAGATACAAGAGTAAAACCACTCACATATAAAGTAAAACCAACCAGAATTACAGCTACGTTTTCAATGAAAACTATAAATGTCAGAAGAGTTAGGAGCAAAATATTCCAACTTGCAAATGATCATAGATGTGAACTCAGTACTTTATCAAGCAAAATTTCTATGATAGATGAAAGGGAAAGAAAAAAATCATACATGACATGAATAGGGTGAAAGAATTCAGGTCCACAAACCACTCTACAGAGAATACCCAAATGAAACGAAAAACTGAAGAATGTAATGACCATACTCAAGAAGCTACACACACAGAAAAATTTACATATAATTATGGAAATACAAAATAGGATGAAGAACAGAAACTGAAATTAAAATTTCAGTAGCCAATACACGTTTCAATAATAGCTTTATATATGGCCTCAACTCCTCAGTCAAAAGGAACAGACTAGTTGAATAGTTTAAGAAACAAAATCCAAGTCTGTGGCCATAGTTGAGTAATTTTGCATGTCTCTTTAACTACCTAGGTCAACCACTTGAAGGGAAGTTTCTTCTGTCTGGAACTGATTTTGTTATACAGCCTTCAGCTATACCCATGGACTCATGTAGAGATATTATATGTGTAATTTTCCAGTTGGTTTTTGAAATATTTTATTTCTCTCCGGCTTTTCACAATGGCTAAGAATTACTTATCTCTCTCCTCTCTATCTCTGTCTAACCCTCCCTCCTCCCTCTTCAGTTAAAGTACTCCCATTTTCCCCATTTTACTCTTGATACTGTTTTGACTCATGATAATACTTGTTTCCTATGGTACCCCCATCCTCTCTTGAGCTCCGTCTTTTCCATCCAAAATCCTTTGTATAACCCTCCTTCTCTCCTCACATATAAATACTTGAATTTTATCCACTTCTCCTTTGGTAACACCTATATCCCACTGCTCCTCTCTTTCAGGCTTTTTCTTCCCCTTTACCTCCCTGATTTCATTCCATCTTCCTGGCTCCTGCATTTACATCAGGATATATATTCACATATATGTATTTGGTTCTAGGATCCACAGATGAGGAGAATATATGTTGTTTACTTTTCTGAATCTGTATTATTTCACTTAGTATAACTGTAGTTCCATCCAGTTCCAAAGGGGAGGACTTCATTATGTAAAGGTACCACATTTTCTTAATTCACTCTTCAGTTGTGGGACACTTGGGTTGCTTCCACATCTTTGCTATTGTAAAAGGGTGGCTACAAACATGGATGTATGAATATTTTTGCAATAGAATGAGTCCTTGGATACATGCCAAGGAGTGGTATAATCAGATCATCAACTTGAATCCTTTCAAGTTGTTGGTCAAGTTAGTCCAATGGAACCCTAGAATTACACAATCTATTGTCACAGTCCTAGATTGCCTCCTAGATCTTGGAGGAAAGACCTTAATGCTGATGATAGGACTTATATTGTATACAGGATTTGGAAAATGGAGCTGGAAATGATCTGGAAGCCACCTCCCTGGAGGCTAGCTCTCGTATTTTTGGAGAACACTATACAGGATGCAGAGGAAACATAAATTAATGGTCCCAGACCAGATTTAAGGCTAATAACCACAACAATGACTGGCACAGAAAGCTATAGTGGGACGGTACTGGCAGTTTTATCTTGGGGGTTAATCAACAACAACCTAATTGGACTTAAAGCCAAATGAATGGTAGGAAACTCATGTGTGGTACTGTAAATATGGTTAAATACAATGGCTGGAGAAGTTGTAGATCTAAGTAAAAACCCCAAAGCTGCCACATCCCTAAATAAATGTAATATCTTACTAGGTACTAAATATAGATCCTTGTATTTACAGACAATTATGCCAGTCACCATTCATCAAAGAAGTTTCATTTGCAACATTTGGGGATTATTACAGAGTTCCACAAATGATCACATACAGATATTGTCTGTGCAATGACCAACCCTAAGTAACATATCTACAATGAAACCCCTACACCAAATGCTCATGGAACATACCAGAACAAGGAGTAGAGAAAATAGTAATGCATCTCTCAACTCTAATGTATGAGGTTCCCTCATGGAACACAGGACCATGAACTCCAAAGGACACAAATGGTCAAAGCATAGAGAATAAGAGTGCAGATTGTGAGTTTTTGAACAGGATTCCTATATTAAATTTTACCCACACAGTTTCAGGATCCATTGTAGAAGAGGTGGTAAAAATAGTGTAATAACCAGAGAGGAGGTGCATGACCATATGGAAATAGAGACTTTCAGGCTTCTGGGCCCTTGATCATATGAAACAACAGCAATGGTGTCAGCATACACAAGATGCATGCTAACTCAAGCAGACAAAACCCAGCATAGAATTGTGGGTAATGGGCAGCAGTCCCCAATCTTAGCCAAAGAACTGTTGACAGCTGATTACTGGTGGATGAGGAAGAGCTGATCTTAACGGGAAAGACTCTAGATAGGCTGACTAGACCTCAGTGGGGCTGCTATGTGAGGGGGGCAATGAGGAAGTGGGCATGAAGATAACTAAGATGCTCTGTATGAAATACACAACAATTCAATAAAAATATATAAAAAAGAAACAAAATGGATCTCTTTGTTGTCTACAGAACTTCACCTCACCTTCAAGAGTAAGCACTAACTTAGGCTGAAATGACAGAAAAAATATGCTATGCCAATCACACGAAGAATCAAGTAGGAATTTCTATTTTATCTGGCAAAATGTACTTCAAATTTAAATTAAGCAGAAGAGATAAAGAATGTTACTTCATTTTGATCAAGGGAACAATTGACCAAGTACACATCACAATCATTTACATACATGCACCAAACTCTGGTGCACCCAGTTTCATACAAAGAATACTATTGGACTTCAAGACACAGAATAACCCCAACTCAGTAATAGTAGGTGACTTCAGGACTACACTGTTTCCAATAGACAGGTCAACTGGATGAAGACTAAACAAACATCTCAATTAAATGATATCATAAATCAAGTGGAACTAACAGTTATCTACTGCATAGCTACTCAAGTACCTAAGAACACACATTATAATCATTAGCCCATGTAAGTTTCTGTAAAATTGACTACATACTGGACACAAAACAAACCTTAACACATACCAAAAATTGAGATAATTCAATGCATTCTCTCGATGTGCAGTGCAATAAAGTTTAAAATCAAGAGCAAAATAAGCTCTAGTAACTACATGAAATCATGAAGATTAAACAACAGACTCAATGATGAATGAGTCAAAGAAGTCATTAATGAAAAAATAAAACTGTAACTGGAAATAAATGAAACTGATAACACAATCCAACAAATCTCTGGGACACAATACAATTGTTCCTAAGATAGAAGTTTGTACTTTAAATGCCTACATTAAAAAAAAATCAACATTTCCCAAATAAAAAAACTTAGTGGCACAACTCAAGAATCTGGAAAGGCAAGAACAAACAAACCTAACCCAGCAGATGAGAAGAAGTAACAAAAATCAGAGCAGGAATTAATGAAATAGAAACTAAGAAAATAATGCAAAGGATCAATGAATCTGAGAGTCCCCTCTTTGAAAAGATAAGGAAGACAGACAGAATTTTAGCCCAGCTAACCAAATGAAAGAAAGAGAAAATCCAAATCAACAAAAACAGAGATGAAAGTGAAAATATCACAACAAACACCAACAGGATCCAGAATATTATAAGGGAATACTTTACAAACTTACACTCTAATAAATGTGAAAATTTCAGAGATGGACCAATTTCTAAATTCATGGAAACTATTAAAGTTAAAACCAGAAGAGATAACCAGTTTAAACAAGCTGATAATAAATAATCAGAAAGCCCTGGGAGGTCTGTAGCTGTGGTTGTTGCCTACCCTGCTGCTCCAGCTTTGCAGTGCCCTGGCCTTCTCTCTCCGGGTGCACAGTTCCCAGATTTCCCCAGGCCATGTAGGTGTCTGCAGCTGGCACCAGCTGAGGCCCTGGCCCATTCAGTGCTTGGGATGAAGGAGGTGCTACTTGGCACATGCCACTGCAGGCCTGCCCTGATGGGGCAGGATCCTGCTCAGCACAGTGGCCCTGCCACAGTCACATGGGCCCTGGCCGCCTACCAGCACTACATCCTGGCTAAGGTGGAAACATTTGCAACCAGAAATAAGAAGCTTTGCAAGCACCTTAAACAAGTAGTTACAGTTTATGTAAACCAGTTTGATTTGTCCAGAAGAGTTGCCAGGCTCACATACCTAAAGAATATGAGGAGGCAGGACTGGAGAGATGGCTCAGCGGTTAAGAACACTGGTTCTTGCAGAAGACCCAGGTTCGAATCCCCGCATTCATACGACAGGTAACAACTGTCCATAACTCCAGTCCCAGGGGATTTGACAGCCCCTTATGACTTCCATGGGCATTGTACTTACCTACATGCAGGCAATACGTGCATACACATAAAATAAAAAAAAATTAAAATTAAAAAAAAAAGCATATGAGGAGGCTTGTTTTGGAGCTGTATGTCCATAATAACTGCCATCCTTTCAAACCTACTGTGGTGGTCAGGGTCGGTCTTCGAATGCAGATCTTGATATCAGTTGCCCTCTGCAATTTCAGCGCAGGGGCAACATGTTGAGAAGCCGGTTTTTCTGTGCAGGAGCATTTAGCTGTTTGTGGGATCCTGTGGTTTTCTGACCTCACTGTGTTGGATTTCACTTGGATTCTGCCTGTCTACATTGAAGTCCTCAATTTATGGTGGAGATTTGTGCTTTACAAAAAATTGGAATGTCTTGATTTCAAATGTGTTACAAAATGTGTCTGCGCCGTAACAGTGTTGATGATTCCAGTTGCTGCAACAGTACCTTCATCACTTGGTCTCTCCGCTGTGCTCTGGCCTATGGTTCTGACACAGAACCAGCTGCGGCGGTCTCCTGGATTTCAACGCTGTACCTGATCCCACGGACCAAATAAGACTCAGATACAACATATAAGGACCTCTTTACTGCCTTTTATACCAAGTTCATTTCAAGAAAACAATGACGGTCATCTTTCCTTAAGTAGTGGTTATTTAGTTCATGTTTGGCTGAAGAAGGGAACTTGGGAGAATCTGTGCTGCTGGCTCTGAAGATGGAGATGAGAGTCACATAAGGCAACAAATGCAGATAGAGGAGCTGGATGAAGAGGATGAGGGCAGTTACTAGGACCTAAGGAGGAGGCTCAGCTGCTGGCCTGCAAGACAGTTGTTCAGTCTGTGACTTCAAGGATTCCAGTGCTATCAACAACCTGAAGAGACTGCAGATGCAAAGGCAGCCAACTCATGGTTTCTGTATCTTTCTAAACATTTTAGGTCTGAAACTAACTCTGTGTAGACTAGGCTGTCCTGGAAGTCAAAGAGATCCACCCACTTCTGCCTCACGAGTACTAGGATGAAAGGTGCACACTACAATGCTCAGCTGCCTGTACTTTTGGCTTCCTGAAATTGAGATAAAAATGGATAATTTAATTGGTAGTGAGGGGGCCACACACTATATAAGGAACTATGGAAATTAAGGGTAAGAAGGAGTTCAAGAAAGGTGAGACTATAGCAGACAGAAATTATCAAAGGAGAAATGGGGAAAATGGGGACCCTTTAAATTGTGAAGGTAGGGAGGGAGGATAGACAGGGAGAGAAAGAGGACAGATAAATAGTGCCTATCTAGTATAAAAAAAAAACCAGAGGGAACAGTATCAGTCCAAAAACCTACTGAAAAACTATACATACAGTATCTCGACATGATTCCATGGGTATAGCCAAAGGCTACATTACAGGAAACAGTGACAGACAGGAGAAACCTTCCTTTGAATTGTTGACCAGGGTAGTCCAAGAGACTGCCAAAATCACACAGGCTATTGCCACAGTCCTTGATTACCTCCTAGAACTTGATGGTAAGACCACTGAAGTTTAGCTCTTCTCCTTCTTGAGGATACTAGTCAAGCTGCTAAGAAAATTGATCAATGGTCCAACCCAGCCCTAAAGCCTAGTGACCAGAATGACCAGCACAGCAAAATATCGCTATTGGTGCAGTAGTGGCAGTGTTATCTGGAGGGCAATCCGCAGCTATCTTATGGGACTTAAAGTCCTCTCAGTGGGAGTGAACTCATGTGTGTAGCCCAAAACACATAGTTGGGGAGGTCATAGATCTTACAGAAAACTCCAAGACTGTCACATCCCTAGACAAATATAATATGGATCCTTAAATCTATGGACAAGTATTCCTGTCACTGCCCATCAAAAACCTTCTTTTATAAGAGACAGAGATAGTTATAGAGTCCCACCACTGGTCACACACAGAGATTGTCTGGGAATTGCCCAAACCTAAGTGGCACCTCTAGGATGCAACATCTACACTTAAGGCTCATGGAACATAGAACAAGGGATAGAAGGATCACTAATGAATCTTTTAATTCTCATCAATGAATCTCCCTCATGCAATAGAGGGCCAGAAAGGCCAAAGGTCACAGATAATCAAAGGGCAGAGAATAAGAGCCTACAGAGTATGGGGCTTCAGACAGGACTCATTAATCCACCTGCCCCGGGCTCAGAAATCATTGCAGAAGTGGTGGAAAGATTGTAAGAACCACAGAGGAGGTGCACGACCACACAGAAATAATCCTACAGGCTCCTGGGACTCTTCTGATGTGAACCTACAGCAATGATGTCAGCATGCACAAGATCCATGCAAAATTAAGCAGAGAAAAACTGAGCACAGAACTGTGAAATGAACAGCAGGCCCCAATCTTAGTCAAAGAAGTACTGGAAGCTGATTATTGTCGGTTGAGAATGAGTTGTCTTCTTAAAGGGGGGGACTCTAGATACTGACTAGTTCCCAGGGAATGAACTTGTAATGAGGGACTCTGGGGGCACTAGCTTTACATGATAGGCCTAGCACAAATGACAGAAATTATGAACTCCAATGTGCAGGGGGTGTGGGAGGATGCTGAAGGGGAAGAGGTATCAAGATGATATTCTATATGAAATACACAAAAATTCAATAATTTTAATATGAAAATAAATATGTAAATAAAGTAATCAAAAGAGCACTACAAAGCCTACCTAATAAAAACAGCCAGACCCAGATGAATTCACAGCAGACTATTACCAGATGTACTAAGAAGATGTATAGCCAACACTACTTAAATTATTCAAAAGGATAACAAATAGAGAACTCCCAAACTTCTTCTATGACACTAGTATTACTAGAATACTAAAACTAAGTAAAGACACCCACACAAAAAGAAAATTATAGGTTAATAGACCTAATGAAATTAGATGCAAAAATTACTAACAAAACATTCACTAACTACATACAGTCAACTATCCAAAAGATCATCCATCCTGATCAAGTAGACTTTATTCCAGAAATGCAAAGGTATTTCAATATGTATAAATTAATAAACATAATGTCATATAGATGAACTTAAGGGGAAAATCATATTATTGTCTCAATAGACACAGACAAGTCCTTTGACCAAATGCAACATGCATTTTTATAAGTGATTGGACTGGATGGAACACACCTCAACATGAGGCTAAAATCAAGAAACCCACAATGAATATCATTCTAAATGGAGAACACTTAAAGCATTCCCATTAAAATAAGGAACAGCTAAGGCTGTCTGCTATCTCTACTCCTTTCAATATACTGCTTGAAACTCTTATCTAGAGGAAAAGACAAAGGGGAATTAAAGCGGTGCTAATTTGAAAAGAAACATTTACATTCTCCTTATTTGATGTTGGAATGGTAAATTTTACATAAACGATATCAAAATTGTACCAGAAAACTTGGAGAAAACATTATTACTTTCAGCAAAGAAGAGTTTCCTACAAAACCCACACTAAATATCATTTGGGAGATAAATCATACTCTGTAAACTAATATACATATATTTGGTAGTACATTACATTGAGTGGGGGCAGTGATGGGAGGTACAGATAGGGGTGGTGTCTAAATACCATCAAACTATACTGTATGAAAATATCAAAAGTTCAATTAGAATAAAATTCAATTAAAAATTTATTTTAGGGGTTTTCAGTGAAACAGGATCTCTCTTTATCCTGATCCAGGCCCAATTCCTGGGCTGTCCCATTGAAGTGGAGGATGAAACAGTGATTCAGGTTAAGGTAATTTCTTCTGACCTTGCTGGTTTGCATCATGATAAACTGTAGAATGCAACACTAGATTTTAATGAGTTTCCCAACAAAGAGCTAGTACAGTCTGTTAATTCACCCTAGATGAGAAATTTTATTTTTAGCATTTGGACATTGATGTATGGGCTAAGGACACATATTATGAAGAAACATTCTGTCAAGTTTATGTATCTGAATGGAGTACTTGTAATGATGTAATGATGGCTGTAACGATGGCTCTTTTTTTCCTATTTTTCTTTTTTGCCAGTCATCGGGGACCCTATATGGTCAAACTGATGAGCACCCCTTGGATATTTCCAACATGAAAGATGCAAAGATGATGAAGGGCTGGCGAAAAAGTCTTATATCTGTTGACAGGATTCCAGATGTGAATATATTTTGGGCCCATGGCATCATTCATCCAACAACAACTCTTCATCCCCACATATTCAACATTCACTTCATGACACAAGCTCTTTCTTAGGGTTATATTAATTTTATAACCTAGGAAATGGAATTACTGCTTAAATAATCTTACGTAAAAGCTATTAGTTAGGAGAAACAAAGCAATTTTTCATTGTTTTTCTTATCTGTCTTTTTCTTTCCCCCCTTCCCTTATTTTCCTTTTTAGAACTGGTTCTTATTTGGCTCATGTTGACTTGGAAATAATTAGGTAGCCTAGCAACCTTTTTAGTGCAAGAATTTTAAGCATGTGCGCTCTGCCTGGTTTATGCAATGCTAAGCTAATTTAAATATTCAGTTTTTTTTTAATAATGCTTCATGAAAAATCCTGTCGTTAGAACATTGTATGGGTATTGCTTTAATACTTAAAGTTCCATTTCATAGCAGATCTATATTCAGTCATCTAAATGATATATTTGTATTCATCAATATATAAGAATTAATAAAAATTAAGTGACAAGATATCTCACAAGATTAGAGAATTATATATTGTCTTATATTGAGTATCCTAGACATAAGGTTTCCATTGCTGTCAGAGTATTGAGATCATGCAAAAAATCCTATCAAGGAAGAAGAAAGGCAAGAGATGAGATGAAGATGGAGAAAATGGCTTGTTAGCATGTGAGCGAGAAAGTGAATCATTAGAGCTGAAGCCTGTAATGAAGCACAAAGAAAATGCTCATGTGTTATTCCAGCTCTGGGGAAGGAGCTTGTTTCTCTTTTCCACAATCCTGTCACCCTCTGCTTATACCTGGCCTTATTTCAGGGGACTTTTTTCATATGAATTCTTTCTAAATCCCATCCCTCCTCACCATCCACTTTGAGCAACCAATATCATGATTCCCATTTGGAAACACCTTATGGACTACTTTGGCTTTGTCAAGCAAATGTAGAGTTTCCACATTGAACATTCATTCCTCAATACTTCTCCTTTCACCTCACATCATCACTGACCTAGACCTAGCCATAGATTTCTGGGTTCTTTTGAGAGTTAGGACAATTGCTGATCATAATATACTTTTTGTGAACATAGAGTATTCAAAACCAGATATGGGAGGGAATCTAAATAATACCAAAATATATTTTATGAACTATGAACTTTGCAAAAGTTCAATAAAAAATAATTTTAAAAGAACAGACACTTGTTAGAGAAAACCTTCATTTTTGAAGACTTATGTTAAGTTGGGATAGAGTTCAGGAACACTAATCTGAGACTTCTAAAGGATACCAGGAATGGACTTGTACAATTGCATGCAGAGCTAGGATGGAACTTCATACTCTTCTGATGAGAAAAGAGAAAATGCCTGATTTGGGTGGGTTTTGTTGAGCTTATTGGAAAAAGCACTGATATGTGCAGGAACGAGTCTGATTTAGCCTGAGTAAACAAGCCTGCCCTTTACACATAAATCATAATAGTTCATGCTTTGTTTGCTATATTTAAGTTCACTCCAAAATTAGAATGGAACTAGATAAAACAGGAATTATTTTGTGCTTAAAAATATCCACATTTTTCCACAGAAAGTAGTGAATAATATTTCTTCAGATTTATTATGAATGTTTCAGAGAAAATTCCACTGTCCTTGATGAAAATGTGGCAGAAAATCAGGTACAGAATTAGGAAATACTAAAAATACATGATTACTCCATAGGATCAGATGTTAGAGCTGTACTTTGTCCCATGGAGAGGAACATGCTCTCTGCAGACAAATCTGTGCTGCTCTTGTCTGTCTTGGACACCTGGGGAACAATGAGATCAACCAAATTCTACAGCTGTGTCAAACCCTGCCAATTCCTGCTGATTTGCATGTGATCTGGACACACCCCACTTCCCTGAGGACTTATAATAATCTGTTTACAGGCTAAGAGTTAGTTCCAATCAGCATACAGCATGGACATGAGGGACAACTCTCAGCTCCTGGGGCTTCTGCTGCTCTGGTTTTCAGGTAAGGAAGGGAAATGCACAGGACTTTGTTTTTGTCCAGCATGGCTAGCTCTTTTTGGCTTCCTAAGAGAATCAGCTTGCAACAATATTACACATTTCATTTTTTTATGTTTCTTATCTCAGGTGTGAGATGTGACATCCTAATGACTCAGTCTCCATCCTTACTGTCTGCATCTCTGGGAGACAGAATCACCATCAATTGCAAGGCCAGTGAGCATATTAATAATTACTTAGGTTGGTATCAGCAGAAACCAGGGGAAGCTCCTAAACTCCTGATCTATGGTGCATCCAATCTGCAAACTGGGATCCCATCAAGGTTCAGTGGCAGTGGATCTGGTACAGATTTCACTCTCACCATCAGCATGCTGGAGCCTGAAGACATGGGTATTTACTACTGTCAACAGTATTATAGTAACCCTCCCACAGTGATTCAAGTCATAACAAAAACCTCCCCAGGAAGCAGAAGTGCAAGGCTGTGCTGCCCAGCTGCTCCAGCTGGTGTATACAGCTGTACCTTTTCCAGGTGAAGCCAGTTTTGGAAATTTTCTGGGAGGTTTTGAAGAAAATGTTCAGGCAGGCTGCTGTGCATCCCAATCTCTTTCCTCCTTTTCAGCCACAGAAGCACAGACATGTAAATTCCTCTCATATTGGCATATGAGACACCTAGTTTTATATAGTTGGTTCTAATATCCCCATTCAACAAAATAGGAGTCCATGTAATCATTAGTTTGGATTGTTTTAAATGTCTTAATGCAACTATTTGTACTCTCAAGTAGTGTCATTAAATGTGCTGTTAGATAAATTGACACTACAAATTATGGCTCTTTCGAGTTCCCATAGAGTACATCTTATTTCACTTATTTTAGTCTGCCTTACCCAGTAATCATCAGAAATATTTGGAAACTCTAGCGTTTTTTTCCCTGATGCACTCAGATGCTTTACTGTTTGACCTTGTGATTTTGTACCTTCACCTCTCTCTAAATATCTGACTTCTAAATCTCATGTAAGGTCCCTTATTATGTACATCTATAGAAAATCAACACAGAGAGGTTCTGATTGATATTTGTGCAGCTATATATTTTAAAAAGGATCTGGCATTCTAAGTGTTGTAAAGCTCTCTTTTATATGATGCTCCCTACTGCTCATTTCCAGAGTTCTATGTGTCATTTTTGTCTGAATGATCAGGCCCCATCCTTAACCAAGGAACCATTGGCAACTGATTACTGCAGGGTAAAGCAGAGTTGATCTTTGAGGGAATGACTTTCGATAGTTTGACTCAAGGGAATTAGCGTGCACTAAGGGATGTCTGAGTACAAATGCTTGACTCAATAGGCTTTGATATATATATGACAGAATGCATGAAACCTTTGGGGGGGTCTATGAGTTTTATGAATGGTAGAGACTGTCTAAATATGGGTTTTTTAATATGAAATGTACAAATGTTCAATTGGGAAAAACCTACAAGATATAGGTGTAGGAAAGGACTTTCTAAACCGGACACCAATAGCCCAGGAAACAAGGGCAAGAATTAACATGTGGGACCTCATCAAACTAAAAAGCTTCTGTACATCAAAGGAGACAACCAAGGAAACAAACAGAAAACCCACAGAATGGGAGAAAATCTTCACCAGCGACACATCTGATAGAGGTTTAATTACCAGAATATATAACGAACTAAAAAAACAGAGAACCAAGACAAGAAGCAACCCAATTGAAAGATGGGCTAAGGAGCTGAACAGAAAGTTTTCAAAAGAAGAAGTAAAGATGGCTATGAAACATCTCAAAAGATGTTCATCACTAATAATCAGAGAAATGCAAATTAAAACCATTTTAAGATTTCACCTTACCCCAGTCAGACTGGCTAAGATCAAGAAAACAAATGATACCAAATGTTGGAGAGGATGTGGGGAAAGGGGAACACTCATCCACGTCTGGTGGGGCTGCAAACTCGTTCAGCCCCTATGGAAAGCAGTGTGGAGAACTCTTAAAAAACTACAAATGAACCTACCATTTGACCCAATTATACCACTCCTTGGCATATACCCAAAGAACTCGTCTTATTGCAGAGACACTTATACATCCATGTTTGTTGCTGCTCTTTTCACAATAGCTAAGAGATGGAAGCAACCTAGGTGTCCCTCAATTGATGAGTGGATAATGAAAATGTGGTTCATATATACGATGGAGTTTTACTCAGCAGTAAAGAAAGATGAAATCATGAAATTTGCAGGTAAATGGATGGAACTAGAAACTGTTATACTAAGTGAGTTAACACAATCTCAGAAAAAAAATCAACATATGTTCTCCCTCATATGTGGATCCTAGGATCAGACTTTGATAAATAAGTATGCAAACAGACATAACTGCAGGAACCAGGACAAGGGTAAGGAAACAGTGAGGTAAAGGAAAAGAAATAACCTGAAGGAGAAGAATAGTAGGTAACAGGCCTTAATAAGGGAGATATGGATAAAAATTGGGTTACTCTAAGGGAGGGGGGAGGGAAGGGTATATGAGGAACCTAGGGGATAAGGAGAAAGAAGAAACTCAACAGAGGTAGGATCATAGGAGCAAGGGTATTAGTAAGGAAGAAAGGGGGGGAAGTGGGGGCACCTTAAGTGGGAAAATCATGATAGAGGGGTGAGATGATACAAGAGAGAAACAATGCCTGGCTAGTCACGAAAACCAGAGGGAACCATATTATTCCTACAATCTACTGACAAATTATACATAACAGATCAAGAAATATATCTCTAGATAAGGTTTATTTGAGACCAACAGATCATTACCCAAGATTTATCTGCATGACACACAGGAATTAAAAATGCCAGAATGGTGGAACTAACCTTCTTGGATGTTTAACAGACATACCTTGAGATCTATACTAATTGGGTCAGAGGGACACAAAAAAAAAAGAAAAAAAGAAATGTACAAATGTTCAATAAAAGCATACGTAAAAACAAACAAATGTAATATAATGCTACCTTTTACTAAAATGACTACAGTCTTCATAATTTAGAAATTCTCGCCTTCCCTTAAGCTATGATGTGCTCAGAAAACTGATTATTATACAAATATATTTGAAACTATTTCTTGAACCTATGAAAGCTACAATAAAAATCAATGTAATTTGAACAATTTATTCAGGTCATTTATCCCTTACAAATTTTACTGCCCTAAGTGAGTAGAAAGGATTTTTATGTGAGGTAAATTTAGTTGTGTCTGAGCCGGGACCACCTGTGACCTACTTGAAGGTTGAGAGACACAGCAGCAAGAGAGTGTCCAGAAAGAGAGCATGGCTGTTTTCTGCAGAAGGGGTTTCAACACAGGTGGTTTTCCGTCATCTTTAGCCATGTTCTTCCACCTGCAAGACGATGGTGACAGAAGCATCCTGAAAGAAAACCCCTATCAGAGTGATCTTAGGTGACACACTCAAAAGCATTACAAAAATCACTTTTATAGTGATTTGTTTACAGTATTGGTGTCATACAATTCTCATCAAAGAAGCCTCTTTTTGCAACAAATGGAGGCTATTACAGAATTCCACAAAGAATAGAATATATCTGAGAGATATATAGCACTAAGTGAGACATCAACAGTGTAACTGCTACACTGAAGTCTCATGAAACAAAGAGGAATAGGCATAGAGAGACTATTAATACATCCTTTAACTCTCCGCAGCAAGGCTTCCTCATACAGCAGAGTGTGATGCACACAGAATTCCACAACTGACTGCCTTTTAGAAAATAAGAGACTGAAGAGTCCATGTCCCTGGATAGGACTCTTATATGAAACCTCACCCACCTATGACTCAGGGACCATTTCTGAATAGGGTGTGGAATTCTCATAAGAGCCAGGGTTGGTTCATTAACATAAGGAAACAGAGACTTCCAGGCCACCGGGAACTTGCTAATATGAACTTGCAACAGTGGTGACAGCATGCACAAGAGCCATGCCAACTCTATCAGACAAAAACCCAACAAAGAACAAGGGAGCTTAACTTAGCTGAGAATTATGGGAAACTGATTATTGCTAGATGTGAGTAGATTTTCTTTAAGGGAGTGAATCTAGATAGACTGACTAGACACCAGTGAATGGACTTACACCGAGGGATATTTGCATATAAATACTTCACCACAGAGGAGTTGACATATAAAACAGATTGCATGAAATTAGGTGAGAGGGTTAAGGGGGTTACATGTGGGTGAGGGGGTCTAAATTTGATTAAAATCTATTTTATGTAACACACGAGCTCAATAAAAATATTTTTAAAAATGAAAATAAATAACCTAGATAAAAATGAGCTATGGATCTGAACAGAGATCATAGTAAGTAAGGAAATATAAATCAAAGCTTCTTAAGATTTCATTTTACCCCAGTCAAAATGGCTAAGATCAAATGAACAAATGACAACAACTCTTTGCAAGGATGTGGAAGCAGGAGCTCTTATTTTTTCTTCTCTAAATGAATACAGATTCTCAAATTTATTAATTTTTTTTGTAAAGAAGTAATTCTAATCTCTGTCAAGAGGCAGGTGAATAAATGCCCTCTCTTGTAAACACTGAAATACAGCACTGGGAAACCAGGACACACACAGAAAGTGTATTTTATAAATTATAAAATAAATACATTTTACATGGATTATGCTTCCATTGAAATTATACCAGCTGAATTTTCATGTTTGAAAATATATTTCCACATCCAAGAGATTTCAAAGCATTTAAGATGCGGGCAGAGTCCCTGCTTCCTGGGAGGAGGGCCTTATCTCTTCTTCTGCAAGTGAGTATGGGCTCCTTGGCACCAACTTACAAGGAACAGGCTCCAAAGGGGGCCAGTGCCACTCCACCAACCTCTCACTACCTCAGCCTCCCAGACTAATGCCATTTTCCAAAGACCTTATTCAATTCAAGAAGATCCAAGTCTCTTAAGGTTTGGGACCTGGCTTCCAAAACACAAATCATCTTTGAGGCCTCCAGTCCTGACCAATCAGAAGGAATCTGTCTTCTAAGAATGAAGACCCAGACATGGTTCAGTCCAAGCAAGGAGAACTGGGTGCTGAGCTTTCTGATCAATCTATTCTTGCTGGGAGCATGAGGTGAGAACAGTCTCTGGGCAACAGGAACAAACTGAAAATGCAGGTCCTTAGCTCCTAGAGTGAGTGGCTGCAGCTCAGCAGGTCAGTGGACTGACAGTCTTGATTTTCGATGGGGTGGAAATAAGTGCAGTCTACAAAAGGCTAGGGTTAGGGCTGGCAGTGCAGGGGGAGCCACAGCATTCTTTTGGTTTGTTTTCAGCTGTGTGTGGCTTGAAAAGTCATGTGTGAAGTTCTGCAAGAGGTTTCCCAGAACTTCCAAGTATAAGGCAAGAGGAAAATCTCCAACAAATGAAGTAGCAGTTTTCCTTGGCCCTCTGTCCCCCACCCGCTCCCTGGACTCATCTGCTCCCCCATACATGACAAACCGCATATTGACCAGTATTCTAGGAGTCCAGACCTGCTGGGTGGCTTTCAAGGGAAGCTGACAGGAGGCTGACTCCCACAAGTGGGCCACAACTCTGACTGTGAGGGCCAGGTCAACTTGTGCCAGCACCAGTGGCTACTGCAGAGGTAAAGGAGGAAAGCCAGGGGAAAGTCTTGGGTCCAGGAAGTCAATGCTCTGGAAGCTAGAGTTGGGCTCTCTTGCCTCACTGGAACACACAAGAGCTGTGCTAGAATCCAGAGAGCCTGGTCCCAGGCTGATAGGGAAGCAGCAGGTCACAGGGGGTGAGGTAAAGCTGGCTCCTGCTCCCCTTGGAAGGCCTCGGGGAGGCTAGAAAAGGGCCCCATGGGCCAGTTCTGGAAGGACATTGCTCCTCCACTTTCCCCCTGTCCGTTCTCCACTCCCCGCCCCACCAAGAATAAGTCTTCCCAGAAGTTGGGCTGAGTCTGAGGGACATGGGCCAAGGAACTCTTACTCAAGGTTGGTGGGATATCAAACTCATGAATCCAGTTTGAAACTAAATTTATTTTTTAAAGGTATCAGTTGTCACTGTAAATAATATGAGGTGAAAGAAACAGGATTTCAGGACATGTGTAGCCAAATGACAATATAAAATGTCACAGTTTCTGCCTCATTGCTCTTCCATTTTGTCTACTTGCTAATCTTCAAGCTCACAATTGGAGATATTTGTTCTGATTTTAGTTATGGACAGCATGCATTGCCAATTCTCTTGGGGTTTCAGGATATTTAACTTACTCTGCTTCAAGTCTTAAATCTACCAAATAGCTTTTCAACGTTAGTTTATAGTTGACTTTCTGGGATCTGCAGACAAAGTATGATTCATCCAGTCTATCCTAATTTCTGATGATGTTTGTGATCTGTTTATCCTTACATTTATTATATGCTAACTTAATATATGCAATCATTTGCTTTTTTTATCTGTCAGTGGCCTAAGGTGAAATGGAAGAGCTAAAATTCTATGAAAAAATATCCTTTGTTTAATCAAAAGAGATTTTGTTTAAAATATGCTTAATGATCGAAGAGAACCATCATTTACTTGTCAGTTACCTTTTCAGTGGCTTCTCTTAGTGTTATTGGTGTGATTTCTTTTCCAAGTCTTCCTTATGCTCTCAGGTTTAAACACAACTGAATGCTCTACTCACTCTGTGGACATAAGCTGCCAAGGAACTGGATAATCTGAGTGCTGTGTCTCCATCAGGTGCCAAGGGAAAGGGACGCCTTCCTGACATCTCATCCTCCAGACCCTGGAAAGTTGTTTATTGAGTCCACAACCCTGAGTTACTTTTGTCTGTCACTAATAAAGACAGTGCATTTTCAGGACCATCAGCTGACCATGACAGCAATATGTGGCCATACCACTCTCCAGAGGTGATCAGAGACGCCATATGCACTCTTGGATGGCAAACATAAACAACTTCGACCAGAAACAAGTAATGCAGGAGGGAAACTATAAAAAAATTGTGTGGACAAAAAAGATATTTGTATTAAAAATATGAGTGCAAAACTATGAGAAAGTGATAATATCAGATAAAAGAAATAACTATGAGAAGAGAAAAAGGCAAAATAAACATGAAAGTGAAAGAAATATAAGAATGAAAACCTGTGGCCACAGATTAAATAAGAAAATAAAAGAACAAAATGGACAAAAGATAATGGCAATAATGAAATGTTTTAAATTAGAGATAGATAATAGAGGATAGAGAACAGGAAAAGAGAAAGCTGAACCAAATTAAGAAAGCAGTAGAATTATAAGATATGGGAAAGGAAATATTAGACAGATAAAAAAATAGGTGATTAAAAATTATATATTAGACCCTCCAAACCTCTGGCTACTGACCCACCCAACGATACTGCCAGTCATTTGGGTTCCCAACCCCATCATTCCCTTTCTGCCATCTCAGGTCACAGGCCTGGCTAAGGTCACAAGTCCACATGCAGGGGCCAGATCTATGAGTACTCCAAGTCTTATGAGTTCCCAACCCCATCATTCCCTGGGTACTCTCTCTACTCCCAGGCAGAGCTTTGTCAGTGAATCCCTGTGAGCTGCCAGAACTGTGAGTTTTCTGTTCCAAGTGTTAAATATCCCAGTTCTTTTTCACCTTGGCTTTGGGATTGAATCTTCATCCCACTGACCCACCAAATCAATTGTACAGACCCTTTCTGTTTTTGATGCCATCCTAATCTTCGAAGGCATAGCTGGTGTTGTGCATCATGTTCATTAACCACAGCCAGACCTAGTCAAAGATTACATTTGTTCATTTTCTGGTTACCAATGAATTAGAATCACCCCTGTCCCTCCAACAGGAAAATCAAGATATAACTATCCACCTGATCATGGACTTAACGATAAATCTGCTCACTTTGACACACCAGGATCATGTACAGTCTGTCCTTGAACCACAGAATCTTATATGAACCTATCTTTAGCTGAATTGAGAATACTTCTTACACCAAATTTTCACTTCAACACACAGTGGTTCCAGGAATGAACATTCAGCACCACATAGCTGATCAGAACATGCCAAGTTGGAGTAAGAGAAAGCAAAGATAAAACCACCCAATAAACAAAGGCAAGACTTATATCCACACAAAAAAAGAACATTAAGGAGATAATTTCAGATGCCTAGGTCACATCACAAAACCACAAACATGAATAACCAGGACATTATGTCTACTCCAGAAATAAGCACCCCATCTCAGTGATTCTTGAGAAAAGCAACTGACTAATACTCAGGATAAATATTTGAACATAGTAATTATAAGTAAGTTCAAAGAACTCAAAAAGATGTGACTGAAAGACTGAGTGAAGATAGCAAAACCAAAAATAAAGAGTTGAATGAAATAAACAATTCAAAATTTGAAATTGGAATGCAATGAAGAGAGATTCTTTGAAAAAAGGCAAGCTGAAATAAAAAACGAAATGAAAACGTCATGGTGTTTGACAAAAAATTTAGAGGAAAGTCTGACCAGTAGATTGGATCCAGTGGAAGAGTGAATATCAGATCACAAAGACAATGTAGATGAAACAGACACTCAACATATTAAATCTAAAATGCCCAGGTATGAAACATGCAGGGTCCCTGGGACAGCATGCTGTCTACTCAGTCCAGCCATGAGAAAACACCATAGTAGTCAATATTAAAAGTATCCATCATAAATTGCTTTTATTTCTCATTAAATGAACACAGAGTCATTAGCATATTAATAACATATATGTTTATTTTTACATATTCATCAATGGTGCTTTCAATACCACTTGAAACATGCATATCACCCTTGAGACGATTAGTTTTCCAGTGCTTATTTCATATACATTACTACAGAGCCACTATAAATTACTGAGGAGGCATTTGGTTAAAAAATAAACAACAAATCATACTGCCCATAAAAATCAACTCTTGTTACTGGACAAGAGTTTTAACAGTGTTTATCTGGTAATCCCATGTTAACTGGAAAACATCATGGATATATTGCCATAATCTTTTTATACTGGTTCAACTTTGTTTTTTTTTTTTGCAGATAGTTTATTATAGTCATTCATTATTGTAGGAGGTAGTCTGATGCAATGATTGTACTCAATTTATGAAAGCCCAACAAACCTCTAAATAGTTTATATTAAACCAGTTACCAATGAAAACACCCACTTACACACATAATTTTATTTTTGTAAAATGTGTTTTCTGAAAAACCTGTACTTCTGGCAGTAAAATAATTTTCTCAAATTAAGGCACTAAAAGGGCAATGAAACTCCCACTGAAAGGGATGTACTAATAATATACATTTTAAACAGTGCATACATTTCTTATATGTTTGTTAACTTAGTCTTTTTCACTTAAAACAAGGAAATACATTATACAATTACAGAAATGATGTACCCCACAAAATGCTTTTAAACTTGGTTCTTTTGTACAGTTAGTTCCTAATGTCTCTAATAGTAAAATAACTCAATATGACTTGGCAAAAAATGTATAGATTAAATGTAATTCTTCTGTTTTCTCCCATTCCCCATGCTACAAACTTTATGAAATATATACAGTATTTCATACAGCATAATGAAAGGTATTTAATTTCTCCATCAAGTTGACTATGGGCGATTGACAGAAGGCTTCTTAACTCCACAATGAGGGCACTGAGGTTCATGTAATTCCACTTCATTCTTACAAAATAATTTTGTGTAGCCTAGCAAGAGCACAGAAACTTGAGTCATTAAAAAAATACTTTTCTCACTTTGAGATTATTTTCTCTACTTCTTCCATGAGCTGAACTTCATAGTGTTGGTCATTCCACTTGAAAGTGAAAGTTTCTTCATCTCACTCATGAGGAAAACTGTTCTATCATGACTGACAGGAATTTTCTTATCAATTCAAAAAGGCAGCACCTTAAAAAATATGTCTAGCTAAGCTTTCCCCCCACTGTACTTGCATTACACAGTTATAATTAATCTAATCTACCCATAGACGAACCCACAATAATAAAAACAAAAACAAAACAATGCACAGTGTGCTTTTTTGTGCCAAAGCAAGGGCAGAGTAACAGTAAACACTTCGGTTTTCTGAGGAAGAACTGTATAAATATCAGGACATAGTCAAGGCAGTGCTTTCTCATAAAAGTATGTGGTTCTTTTAATTCTTTGCATCATTAAGTTGTTAAGGAATTGGATGTCCATGTGAGTGTGTTTTGTTGTTGTTGTTGTTGTTTTTGTTGTTGTGTGATGAATCATTATGACCCAGAGCATTGCTCATGCAGTTTTGTTAAAATAGGCTTAACTAAACCTTCTTTGTATGGAAAGTTCTCTGAAGTGTGTGAGAAGCATTTCTTCCCTGACGTAGTGTTAACAACTCTTTATGTATCAATCTACAATTATAAGAATAACTACTCATGAGTCCAATTAATAGTATATCTATTTAGCCAAAAACTAGTATTAGGCTTTTATCCAGGTTTGTGAACTGTCTAGTCCCAAATTCTAAGGCCTAAAATCAATGTTCGATATGGAATCCACCCTAGGAAGAGGAAAGAAATTCAATTAAAAAGTTTTTGGTTACTCCCATAAAATGTATGCCAATATTGCAACAGTCAAATATATATTGTGTCCGGAGCTGCTAATCATTGAGCTGCAGCAGCCTCATTTACTGAGTTTGTGTCATTCAAACCAGTACTTCACCTGCCCATTCAGGAGGAAGAAGTTTTCTGGAGAGCCTCACAATACCTGACCTTGAGGCATTAGTGGTAAACAAAAGGATCCAAGAAGCCTTTGATCTGACTGCTCCCTGACCCTCAGATACAGGTGGGGAAATACAGCAATTGTAATTAATTGAGTTCTTCTGTATAAAAAGACAGAAATGAAATAAACGGGGGCTGGCAGTATTTACTGTGAGCCCTCCCAAGAAGCATCTTTCCTGTCTTCTTTCTTTCTTTCAATCCTCACTCCCCCTTTCAGGTACTGTCCGATTTGGCCGGCTGGCACCGGCATAGTGGCACCTGGAAGAGGGACCTGAAAAGTAGGGGATAAAGTGAAGGACACCGCTGGAGAAGTTAAGTGAGTGCACTCGGTACAATTGGGGAGCGGTTTAGCAGTGAGTATTTATCTTGGGAGAAGATGGGGCAAGAAAACAGTCTCTCAGTTTTTGTAAGATATATACTTTGGGCCCTAGGAGCAGAGGCTGAGACTGAAGAGGAGAATCTGATAAGCTATGGCTGGGGTAAAAGTGAAACCAAACCTTCGGCTCCACCAGTCCACCTTCCACCCTATTATGAGGACCCCCGTCTGGGGCTAGAAAAGAGATCTCTTGACCCTGAAGATGAGTCTGCCCTAGGAGAGGAGGCAGTTGAGTACGATCAGGAAAAGTGTCCACCTCTAATTGCCTTGTCTGAGAAGTCTAACTATCACTGGGAAATTGAGCAATTAAGGGCAGAGTTAGAGGCTGTGAAGAAGGAAATGTTTAAGAACAAAGAGAAAAGAATTAGGACCACCCCAACACCCTCTATCATGGTAGGATTAGAGCCTCCTCCTCTGGGGCCACCGAAGGTTGTTGCACCTCCCATGATTGCCATGGTTCAGGAGCCTTCGGCAGGAATCTGGTACCCACTTAGAACCGTGCAGTCCTGCTACCACAGGCCATTGGGGCCGCAGCAGAGCGAGGAGAGTCAGTGCATGGATTTCAAGTCTTCCCAGTTTCAGAGCAAGTTGATCAGCAGGGCAACAGGGTGCAGTCTCATGCACCTGTGCCATTTAAGCAGCTTAAGGAGCTAAAAACTGCTTGTGCTCAGTATGGTCCCACTGCCCCTTTTACCCAGGCTTTGTTAGAATCCCTGTCCATGGACGCGCTTCCCCCTGGCGATTGGAAGCAGATGGCGTGTGCTTGCCTTTCAGGGGGAGATTATCTGTTGTGGAAATCTGAGTATGTGGAACAGTGCCAGGTGGCAGTGAATACCAATAGAGTGCAGAATATTCCTATAGATTTTGATATGTTAGCTGGTGAAGGACAATATAGGGATACTACTCAACAGTTGCAGTACGATGTTGCTCCCTATGTGCAGATCAATGCTGCAGCTTGAAGAACCTGGTATAAACTGCCGTCTAGTGGTAGGCAGACTGAGGATTTGTCTAAGATCAGGCAAGGTCCGGATGAGCCATATCAGGATTTCGTGGCTCAACTACTGCAAACTGCCGGTCGCTTGCTGGGGGATAGTGAAAATGCTAATGGAGCCTGTCAAGCTGCTATTAGGCCTTTT
>NW_008337667.1:58487-59383 GCF_000622305.1 Nannospalax galili | reverse complement strand
CAGTCATGGGTCCCAGTGTTTCTGCTTGCAATTGGGCATTGAGCATAGAACTGGGATACCATATAACCCACAAGGACAAGGTATAGTGGAAAGAGCTCATGGTGCTTTAAAAACACAATTACAAAAAATAAGAAAAGGGGAGTTATATCCCCAGACACCAAGTAATCTTTTACATCATGCTCTTTTCATTTTAAACTTTTTGAATTTGGATAAAAATGACCACTCTGCAGCAGACAGAATGTGGCATCCTCAGTCACAGGATACCTATGCCCAAGTCAGGTGGAAGGATCCTTTAACTGGACAATGGAATGGCCCTGACCCTGTATTAATTTGGGGAAGAGGGCATGTTTGTGTTTTTCCACAGGACGCTGATGGAGCCAGGTGGCTGCCAGAAAGGCTGGTGGGGTTTGCTGGATGAGCGCCATAGAAAAAAGAAGTAGAAAAGAATGAGGAGACAGATGTGGCTGATGATGATGTTCCTACAAGCGATCGTGGCTGAATTATACTGGACTTATGTTCCTCATCTACAACATTGCACCCCATGATATTGGAGAAAAAAGAGATAGTAGTGACTATGAATGACTCTTGGTTACTTGCTCAGACTGCTTCAAAACACCTGATGATTATTTTGGATTGGGAAGCGGGTTGCCTATTTTGTTAAAAATAAGTGTGCTTGTGGGACAAAGTGAATATTGTACCAATGTCAATGTGTTATTGCCAAGAGATAATAGAAAAAACAAAAATTTTCCCCACATTTCCACCCTGTAAACAGCGACAGATATTCTGTAAAGGCTGAGAGCCTCCTTACATGCTTTTCCTCCTCTTTGTTTTCCTGGTGGCAGTAAAGTTGTTTATGCCTGTGGCAAATCAAGGCAGCTGTGCATGATATGAGATTG
>NW_008337667.1:35901-56879 GCF_000622305.1 Nannospalax galili | reverse complement strand
TAAATGACCCAAAAAAAAGATGGGCTAAGGACCTATACAGAAGAAATAAAAATGTCAACATAACACCATGAAAAGTACTCAACATACTTAGGAATTAGAGGAATAAAATGAAAATCACATTAAGTTTCATCTTACCCCAGTCAGAATTGCTAAGATCAAGAAATCAAAAGACACCAAATTCTGGAAAGGGTGTGGAGAATGGGGAATGCTCATTCACTTCTGGTGTGAATGCAGACTTGGGCAGCCATTGTGGAAAGCAGTGTGGCGATCTCTTAAAAAATTGAAACTGAATCTACCATACACCCAGTCAGAATTGCTAAGATCAAGAAATCAAAAGACACCAAATTCTGGAAAGGGTGTGGAGAATGGGGAATGCTCATTCACTTCTGGTGTGAATGCAGACTTGGGCAGCCATTATGGAAAGCAGTGTGGCGATCTCTTAAAAAATTGAAACTGAATCTACCATACGTTCCAGTTATACCATTCCCTAGTATATACCCAAATGATTCATCTTACTGTAAAGATACCTGTACATCAATGTCCACTGCTGATCTTTTCACAATAGTTAAGGAATGAAAATAATGTAAATTTCCCTCAACAGATAAATGGATAATGAAAATGTGGTACATTTACACAATAGAGTTCTACTCAGCAGTAAGGAAAGATGAAATTATGAAATTTTCAGGTAAATGGATGGAATTAGAAAACTTTATACTAAGTGAAGCAACACAGACAGAAAAGCAAGCAATGTATGTTCCCTCATTTGTGGATCTTTACACCAACCCCTTATATTTGAGTATATATCCGGATGTAACATCAAAAGCCAGGAAAATAGAAAGAAAACATGGAAGCAAAGGGAAAGAAAAGATCTGAGTGATGGGGATAATAGAAAATAAATGTTACCAAGGGATAAATGGGGAAAATGCAGGTGTTTAACTGGGAAGGGAGGAGGAAGAACTTACAAGGAACAATGGGGTAAAGAATAAGCAACTTAATGGGAAGGGGAACAATAGGAGCCAGGTATTATCAAGGGAAAAACTGGGAAACTTAAATTAGGAAGGGAGGTAGGAGGATAGACATGGAGAGAGAGAGGAGAAATAAATAAACCTTAGGTGGTGTAAAAATTCTGGAAGGAAATGCATTGACTCATGTTTGCCTGAAAAGTACAAATTCTACATCTGAAGATGAGTGCATGTGTGTACCTGAAGGCTATATAGCAAGAAAGAGTGTCAGTCAGGAAAACCTCCCTTTCAGTTGTTGTTCGGGGTACTTCAAGGGACTCCCAATGAAGGGGACCACAATTATATAAAGAGAAGAGCTTGTGCAACATAGATTAAACGGTACAAGCTGCTTTGGAAGGTCACGAGCAAGTTGGAGGAATGCCAGGGAGACCTTGCACATAAGGAACTGTGTGGAGGTATTGGTCAGCACACTGACTAACACAACAGCTTTATAATTCCAAAACCCTGAATGCCCTTAAAGATAGTCAGTAGCCAGAGCAGGATTTTGTGCCTAGATAGTATGGAAAAAAATATTTGTGTCCTGTGAGTAATCACATACTGTGCTTCCACTTCTTATGCTGTAATTATTTTGCAAGGTCTATAAAAGGAAAAGCAAAAAGGTAATCGGGGCCCTTGCCCTAGAGTCTCTGAGCCCTCTGTTGTTCTTGAAATAAGCATTCCCTGTGTCTATGGTTACATTTGGGTCTGAATACCAACATCCCCATATAACATAGGTTACTCTCAGAGCCTTTGTTTACCTCTTAGAACTTAAAGGTAAAACCCTATTGGTGAAGACAGGATCTACTTTGGATGCAGAAATTGGAGTAATGCAGCTGGCAGTGACCTTGAAGCCTTCTCCCTGAAAACTAGCTCTCAGAGTCTTAGAGGATACTGTTCAAGCTGCCAAGGGAGAAAAATCAACCAACATTCCAACCCACCACTAAAGCCTAATAGTAACAAGGACTGGCAGAGCAAACCATGGTGATAACTGCAGTAGTGGCATTACTATCTGGGGGTGGGGGGATCAACAGCTGTTTAATTGGACTTTAAGCTCTTTAAATGGGAGGAAACTCGTGGGTTGAACTGTAAATATATCTAAATACATATTGCAGGAGAGGGTATAAATCCAAGTGAAAATTGTATGTCTTTCCTAGACAGATTAAATTTCTTACTATAAGCTAAATATGGATCCTTATTTTTATAGACAAGTACACTATATATCCCTAGTGAAATAATTTCTATGAAACAGATGGAACCTATTACAGAGTTCCACAAGTGGTCCCCCAGAGAGAATATATGTCTGAGAGATGCCCAACACTAAGAGACACATCTACAGTGGAACCTATACACACAAGAGTCATGGAACACAGAAAAATAGTGTAAAGAGAGAATACTAATATATACCTCAACTCTCATAGGAAGCAGTGAAGCTTCCTTATACAGCAGAGTGAAATACACACAGAAGGGCACACCTGGCTAATTAGAGAATAAGAGACTGTAGAATATATGTCCCTGGATAGGACTCATACTAAAGCTAACCCAACCCTGACTAAGAGACTATTGCAGAAAGGGGTGCAGAAAGATTGTAAGAGCCAGGGTTGTTGCATGAACATAAGAAACAGAGACTCTCAGGCCTGTAGGAACTTGCTCTTCAATTTGCAACAATGGTGACAGCATGTTTAAGACATATGCTGACTCAATAGATAAAAACTCAGCATAGAAAGTAGGAAATGGGTTGTAGGCCCTAATCCCAGGCCAGTTACTATTGCCAAATGATTACCATAGTGTGGAGAATAGATGTTTTAGGGAATGACTCTACCTAGGCTGACTAGTCTCCAGGAGATGAATTTGCACTGAAGGACAGGATAAAATTTCTTCAGCAAATAGGACTTACCCTATGTGACAGAATTCCTGAAATCTAGTGGGGAGACTTTGGGGGAGGAGAGGGGTGAGGGGACCAAAATTTGATCAGGTTGTTTTACATTGAATATACAAAAACTCGGTAATAATTTATCATAAGATAAAAACTTAAAAAAAATGATACTGGTATAAAAAGACACACTGATCAGTAGAATAGAACTGAGGATCAGATTTAAATTCACACATGTACAGTTACCTGATTTTTCAAAGATGCAACAAATACACAATGAAGAAAACAGCGTTTTTATCAAATGACGTTGGTCATACTGGATAGCAACATGTAAAAGAATGTGGTTAGTTTCCTATCTCTCACCGTGTAAAAAAATCCACTCCAAATTGTTCAAGGACTTCAGTATAAGACCTGATACCCTGAACCATAAAGTGAAAAGAAGTAGGGAATATACTGACTCTCACAGACAGAAGAATAGACTTTATGAACAGACTCCTACCACACAACACATACATCATAGTATTGACAAATGGGACCTTATGCAACTTAAAAGCTTCTGTACAGTAAAGGACACTACTATTAGTGGGAAAAGTTAACCTACAGAATGGGGAAAAGTCCTTTAAAACTTTATCAGCTGTACTGTGACAGAGTATTAGTATCTAGAATATACAAATAACTCAAAGAACTAAACATGAAAGGGCAACCAAATTAAAAATTGGAGCAAGGAGCTAAACAGGTAGTTCTTTAAATATGAAGTATGACTGACTGAAAAATAGTTTTTAAAATATTCAGAATCTCCAATCATCATGAAAATGAAAGTTAAAAACATTTTTCAGGCCAAGAGTGGTGGTGAATGCCTTTAATCACAGTACTCAGGAAGCAGAGGCAGGAGGATCTCTGTGAATTCATGGCCAGCTTAGTCTGCATAGTGAGTCCCAGGCCAGTTGGAGATACAGGGAGACCCTGTCTCAAAAAGACAAAAAAACATTTTTTCAATGTATGTATGTTAATTTTTATTTATTATTTTTCTTTTGTATTTATTAGTATATTGGCTGCATGTATGTAAGTGAAGCTGTATTGTGTAATGCCCACCGAAGTCAGAATGGTTATTATATGACCCATAACTAAAGTTAGTGGACATATAAACCACCATGTGTGTACTGTGAATCAAACCTTGGTCCTCTTTAATAGCAGTCAGTGCTGTTAACCCCTGAACTAACTGTCCCTCCCCTCAAGCTATAGTTTTAGTTGAATTTTTGTGCATTTCATACAAAACGTCTAAGAACATGAGTAATCTTTATACTCCCTCCCCTATCCTGTGAGATTTCATCTTATTAAACTCAGAATGGCTAAAATATTTAAAAAGCACAAATGGTGACAATGATGTGGAGAAAGTTATCCATTGCTGCTGTGAGTGAAAGCTGTGGCAGCCAGTAGATTCCTCAAAAATTTAGAAATTTACTATATCATCAAAACATAGCACTGTTGAGTATATACCCAAAAGACTCCATAGCTTACTCCAGAAATTCCAGTTCACACATGTTCATTGTTGCATTTCAGTAATAGCATTAAATTGTAAAAAATCTTGTGTTCCCCAGGGGTCCTGGTTCCTCCAAGGGGTGGGGCTTGCTGCAGAGAATTGACTGTGTAGAGTTAGCTGCAGAAGGAAGGGATTGTGGTGCCATCCTGGGACAGAAGCCGCCAGCAGCCAGGAATACATGACGATAGGCATGGGGAACATGCAGGAGCCAGGCATGCTCAAGAATAGAATGGCCTGGCACTTACGGACCTGGGTCAAGACCGCTACCCCCTGAGGCAAGGCTGAAAGCTAATGCTGACTATGGGTGTACCATGGGGACAATCTGATATGGCGGGCTCTGAGCCATGGTGCAGAGCTGGGCAGCTGGAGCTGAACAGCACACAGGCACTGAGTGTTCCTTTCTTTGTAAGTTCCTCCCCTCCCCACCACAATATTAATAAATGTACATAAAAATGTATTATCTGTTTACCTGATAGCGCAAGAGACCCAGAGAGAACTCTTGTGACAAAATTGGCATAGTTGGCAGTATAAACAAACCACAGCTTTGGGGAGGTGAGTTTGGGAAAGCAGTGCTGTGCCTGCTGCTCCTGTGTCAGGTCAGCTTGGCTCTCATTCCCTAATCCAGGAGCAGCTGCCAGCAACCCAGGGAGACAGCATTTAAACCCCATAGGCTTAATAGGTTAGCAATAGTCACATGGGTTATACAATGGATTATAAAATCTGTAACTAAAAAAAGGCCAGCCAAGCACAAAGAAGGGACACAGCTATGTTGTAAATGT
The DNA here is from genome assembly GCF_000622305.1 of Nannospalax galili. Taxonomy (NCBI): domain Eukaryota; kingdom Metazoa; phylum Chordata; class Mammalia; order Rodentia; family Spalacidae; genus Nannospalax; species Nannospalax galili. Next base: position 51,689 of record NW_008337667.1, on the reverse strand, counting down.
GGGGTTATGTTGCTGTATGTGAAGATTTGTTAAAGGTTTTCCAGAGTCTAGAAAATCTTTTACTGGCTCTGGACCCAAACAGAGCACCCAGAGAGGAAGCATGGCCACATTGTATAATAAAAGTTGTGCCCCAGGCAAGAGACACTGAAAAGCCTAGAGAAGTACTGGCAGATCCAGTTACAGAGCTGGAGAGAGGGAAAAAAGCAGGATATTTTGACTTATGTAATGTCCAAGGACTCATAGGAAAAGACAGATAATAGTATAAAGGAAAATGGCCTAAAAATAAAAGTAGTTAAGGCTGGCCCTCAGATTCCACCATTGATACAAAAGGAAAAAACAAAACAAAACAAACAAACAAACAAAAATCTAACAGTGTTGTAGCTAGGAAATATTCCATACTAAAACTGTTAAAACTAGGAAAAACTAGCAGGCAATCAGAGGGCCCCTAGACACATGGTTTGTGAGAGTAAGGGACACGGGAGCAAATGGCTTCAGTCTAAGTCCATCAGAATCTTTACAGCTGAGTTATATAACTACTCATCTGTCCTTGAGATATGGGCTGTTCAATCTAGGCCAATGCAGGGGGGAGTAGTCCTTAATGGTATGGCTGGTTGAAGGCATTAAAGATACATGGTAGTCACCAAGGGAGACCAGCATGATTAGCAGGAGCTGGAGGACTATAAAGGAGGAACAGGCATTCCTGAGAGAACTAGGTATGAGAAAAGCAATACATATATGCAGTTCGAAGGTCCAGGTAAGACTATGTTCACCAGAGAAATGAAGGAGAGCTTAATTCAACTGGGACCTTGAGAATGGTATGTGGCTTTAAGGATTTTTCTAAGCCCTTTTATGGGACAGGATCTTTATAAATTGAGACAGGCTTTGGGAAATCTAATTGATTCTGACCAACATGTAAAACATGCCTGTAAAATAACAGAACACACTATAAGAGAGAGAGAGAGAGAGAAAAAAAAAAGACCAGAGTAAAGAAACGGTCAACTTGGGTTACTCAAAGACTATTATGGCAAGATTTATGTCAAGTCCAAATTCCCAGAGGAAAAGAATTAATAGAAAACCAAATTTGGTACTATAGCATTTCAGGAAGGCTTTAAAATCAGATGAACAGTTTACAAAGATATTCTGTCCTGGGGTGGTTAAGAGTCCCCAAAGATTAATTAGATGCATTTCTCTTCTGATAAAGGCTATACTAAGGAATAAGCAGGTTTTCGCACCAAGTTCTCCCCCAGCAACCTGGTATGGTCAATGGAAAAATGACAGATATGGCTACAGTCAGGAGGCATACACAGGGACTGCCTGACTCAGGGAACCAAGAAGTGCAGCAGGGACAGGAGAAGCTCTCTGCCTCCTTAGCACAATGCAGTGTCAGGCAACTGGAGCCAGTACTTGTAAGTGTATCAAGAATAAAAGAATACAAAGAAACTCCATGTAAAATCCCCCAAGAGTGAAATGACTCCAAAGGGATAGCTAAAAATTGTAAAGAGCAAAACAAATTAATGCCTCTTACCCATGCTATGGTACCTAACAAAGATCTATGGAGAAAACAGTTAATATAAATAGACAAAACATTTCCATGATATGTGAGACCTTGTCTATGATTGACTTAACATATAATTTTAACCTTCCTTCGAGTGTTTTACAGATGTAAAACCCATTTGAAAGATACCTGAAGAAGAAAAGGCCAGCTATAGCTGTAAGATTCTTGAGAGTTTTATGATTGGGTAAGAAAGGCCGAGATTCCAAAACTATATAACTGTTAAGAAAATCTGTAGTACCAGAGGTTTGTTGCTCCCCCTATAAGCTATTGGTCAGAGAGATCCTAGAGGTCCTCAAATTCACCAAGGCTATTGCCATTAATTTAAGTTGCACACTAGAAAGATCAGTAAGGCCATGTTGCTGAAGACACTGCATGTTGTGAGTACTGAAGAAGAGGAGATGGAGCTGAGACTAAGCCAAGAAACTCCCTGCCACTGTATGGATGACATTCACATTGCCAAAAGGCACTATTCAAATGGTTGGCAAAGAAAGGATCCTCTATGAATCTATTCAACAATGGACCCCATATACTGCACACTACGGACATGCCAAGCAATGCCTGAAAGTGCAATAATGGCTCAACCAACATATGTACAACTGACAAATTTCTAATTGGATAAGGCCCATTCCTAGGGATGGACCACAAATCTGGTGCTGTAGACAAGGCCGATCCCTTGTGTGAAGAAAGGCTACAGGCTTTAATGGGAAAGCCATCACAAGTATACTGTTTAATGAATATAGTACACCTACTAGGATATCTTCTACACATTTGTATTTACATTCATGTTTGTTTAAATCTGTCTACTTCCTTCCATTTGTCATTATAGTAGAAGAAAAATAAATAAGGGAGAGGGCCAAGAAGTCACTATCTTGCCATGATACAAGAGAGATTTCCCTACATCTGTCACCCCTTCCAAGGCTCAAGGACCTTAGCAGAAGATTGGTGGAAAGTTTGTAAGAGTGGAGGAAAGGGGTGGAGTGTGTTCCTCAGGGGCTCTGGTTCCTCCAGGGTATGGGATTTGCTCCAGAGAATTGACTGTGAAGAGTCAGCAGTGAAAGGAGGGTCTTGTAGCACCATCTTGTAATGGAAGCTGCGAGCCAGAAGGAACACATGGAGACGGGCTTGGGGAACATACAGCAGGTGTAAGTACTCAAGAACAGAATGGTCTGGCACTTACAGAATTGGGGTGAGACTGCTGGCCCCTGAGGCATGGGTGAAAGCTAATGGTGACTATGGGCATGCCACAGGGGCAATCTGGTATTGCAGGCTCTGAACCATGGCACAGAGCTGGGCAGCGAGGAGCTGAGCAGCATGGAGCTAGGCACTGCGTGTTCATTACTTTGTAAGTCACTCATCTCCTCCCCTCCATAATAATAATAAATGTACATAAAGATATGTTATATGGTTTGCCTGAAAGCACAAGAGACCCAGAGAGAACTCTGGCAAAAAAAAACCCTAGATGTCTATCAAGTGACTAATGGATTATCTTATTCTTGTTCCTTCAAAATGAGAGATCTTTCCATTAAGTTTGTTAAAGTATTTGTTTCTATATCATCAGTAAGGACACTGAATGATATTTGGATGCTCAAAGGTAGATTCCTATGCAAACACCAAAATAAAATTTTTATAACAACTCTCAATACTATGAGAGGTTCTTACAAACATACAGTTGACTAAAAGTAGCAATGTATATGTATATGTATGATATGTAATTGTAAATGTGTGTTAGAAAATGATAATTTTATTGAAAGTGTTGTACAGGTTCAATACAATCCCAATTGAAAATGTAATGTGGTTATTAACAGACAGAGAAAAAAATTGTTTATGGACATGCAAATATCTATGTATAGTCAACACTATCCTCAACAAAAAGAATACTGAGTGAGGTATCACCAAACTAGATCTGAAAATACACTGTAGAGACATAGTATTAAAACAGCATGTTGTTAGGACAAAACTAGGCTTATAGACTGAATGGAAGATAATAGAGGGCCATGCAATGCAGACACACACATACGTACGTATATTGGAAAAAAAACAGAATCTAATCTTTAAGCAAATCATTAGGAATACTGAATTTTATCATGCAGAAAAAAAAGCTAAATGCTTATCTCTCACACACATCGCACAAAACTCAAATCCAAATAGATAAAAGTCATCAACTAATGTAGGGCATGACACCATGAATTAACCAGAGGATCAAACAGTAACACACTTCAACTTATAGGCACAGATAAGTAGTTTCTGAATATGTTTCATGGAGAGCAGAAAAAAAAAGTCAACGAATGTGATCTTAATGGCCTTAAGAGAGCACTCAATACTTAAGAGAACTGGATCTTCTTCCAGAGAATGCAGATTTGATTTCCAGCACCTATTTTACATCTAACAATTGTCACTAACTCCAGCTCCAAGGGATTGTATGCCCTCTTCTCTCCTATACAAACATGATATGTCACAGGTGCATTAACATATGTGGAGACAAAACACATATGCATAAAATTCTTTAAAAGCTAAATAACCCAAATAACTTTAAATCCTACTATGGAAGGACTTGTGCATACATGTCCATTATGACTCTGTCCTTACCACTGAGTAGAACTCCATTGTGTAAACGTAACATATTATCATTATCCATTTATCAGTTGAGTGATATCTAGGTTGCTTTCATGTTTTAGCTATTGTGAAAAGAACACCAGTAAATGGATGTACACATATCTCTGCAGTAGTATGTGTCCTTTGGTTATCTAGAAAGAGAATCAACCTAGATTCCATCAACATATGAATGAATGAGAAAATTACAGCTTATTTACAGATAGGAATATTAGTAAACTGTAAAGAAAACGTAAATCATGAAAATTTCAGTTAAATTGATGGAAATGGAAAATAAACTGTATGAGCTATCTCATTCCCAGAAATACCAACATTATACGGTCCCCTGCATGTGCAGACCCAAGCTTCAGATTTTTTATTTTCATATTTAACTTGGAGTACAAGTAGAAACAAGGAAAGTAGAGAAAGAACATTTTAGAGGGGGCACATTCAAGAGAGGGGGTAGGGGATTATTGTTAAAATGAAAGTAGTAAGGAGGGAGTGTAGGCACTGATGTGCTTAAGCAGCATGCAATGTGTGAGTACAGGGGAAGTCAGAGGGATGAAGTGGTGGGCTACCCAAAGGAAGGGGCTCTGGAAAGTCATATATAAGCCTAATATCTCAAAACCTAATTGAAAAATTAAGTAGATAAGTAAGAACATATGTAAAATGAAAGCAGAGAATGGAGTGTTAAGGCTTAAGGATTAAGTCCATATACTCGTGATAAGATAGGACAAATAAACGTGGAATGGACAGATTAACCAAAAAATAAAGTTCATGAAAAAGCTTATGGAAACCCAAAGGTAGCAACCCAACTTTGAAATATTACCTAAATAAAAGTATTCAAATGGAATTATTCTGCATTGTTCAACAGCGTTATTCCCATAAAAGTGAATTATTACATGAAATTTGAAATGAAAAGAATGGGACACCTCCCTACACGTTATTGGCCAGAGAAGCCACAGGTTTCCAAAACAATACATCTTTTGACAGTTGTCTTCGTTATCCAACATGACTACATGTTAAAACTCTGTTGCTGAAGAGAATGATATACACTTTAGTTGCAGGATGTAGAGAAATATACTTCAAATTGACCAGGAAAGTTTTCTTTTACCTAGATTTCATAGTGCCAGAAGATGCTATGCAGACTGCTTAGGGAAGAAACACATTAATGATCTTTCCTAGCACTGAACTCTGTATGCTGTAATACTGACCTGCTAGGCAAGATGTGCCCAGGGGTACAGTAGTGACATGGCTATTATAGGGTTAATTCTCCACATTCTGGTAGGATTTGAGACCTGACCCACGAGAAATAATATCAGTCCTGGTACTATAACTCTGGTCAAAAGATTGTGGTAGGAAAACATAGACCTTAATGTAGAACCTACTATTGTTGTTTTGCTAAATGTTCATACTGTCAACATGCCTTCTAAATATTTGTGCTTTTACCCATAGATTTGAGCTGCTGCCAACTTTGGTCAGGTGCTCCTTGTGCAGTACCCAACAGTCACTTGGAGAAATGTACAACTTATCAAAGTGATGAAAATAACATGCTCAGTGTTCAGATCTAAACAGAACATTTATAGCAACCCATGCACGCCATCACAAATGCTGAGGGATTATCATGGAAGAACAGGCTGAAAAAATGGAATAGCTATTGGCATGAAGAGATGTGAAATACAATTTTATGGGCATGCCATGGTAAATGCACACATGAAAGTTCAGAGCTGTCATTACCTGAACAAGACTTACACGATACCAAGCCTGCAGAAATTCCATTAGAGGCAGACTATGAAATATTCAGGCCCCATTCCTTATTGAGGAGTTATTGGATATGAAATGATGCTAGGGAAGGGAGCTATTTGATGTGGCCATTGGTAGGTTTCTCATGCTCCAGTGAATGTCCCACAACGATGAACATATGATTAGCATTAGCTGTGCTTAGTGGGTGATCAAAAATAAACAAACCATCAAACCAAAAATAGGCATGAATTTTGGATGGAAGCATGTTGGAGGGATATGGGGGACATGGATGTTGGCATGGGGGTCAGATATGTTGTATTTTGCTGTATACACATATGTAATTTTCAAAAATAAAGAAAATACTGTAGTTTCTCACCTGTTCTCTACACCTTGGTCTGTTGTGGCCTTCTATGTACTTCACACTCTGTTGTATGAAAAAGTTTCACAATTGAGAGAGTGCATGTTCCTGGAAAGGACTCCAATATTGAACCTCACCCACAGATGACTCAAGGTCTTTCATCAAAGGGGTCAGAAAGTTTGTAAGACTCAGGGTTATTGCATGTGCATAAGAAAACAGAGGCTTCCATGTCTCTGGGAACTTGCTGTTATTAACTTGCAACAATTTTGACAGGATGCATAAGACCATACAGACTTAATCAGACAACAACCCATCATAGAACTAGGAAAATGGTCTGCAGGCCCCAAACTTAGCTGATATACTTATGACAACTGATTTCTGCTGGATGCTGGATAGTTGAAATTCTCTAAGGAGTGAGTCTAGATAGGCTGACTAGGCTTCAGTGGATGAACTTGTACTGAGGGACATCTGAATACCTTTGCTTGATCTGATACTCCTTAATAACACATATGACAAAATGTGTGAAATCCCATGGCGGGGACTGTGGCGATACATATGGGGGAGGAGATTTATATTAGTTAAAGATCTAGTATCTAAAATGCACAAAAACTCAATAGAATATACGCAAACTTTTGAAAATTAAAATTAAAAACTTTAAATTATGAAACTGATTTTATGAGACACATACATTATGTATATAATTCCACATCTCTTAGTTTGATTCCTTTCTGAAAAGAAGCTTAGAGCACTATGGTTGAGGTACCTAAAGGGAAAAGAAAGGTTGAGTCATTGATCCTTAGTGAGGATTTGTTGAACCTTAAATTCCTGTAGGAGGATGCTGTGTACTGTGCTGACAGTAGTAAATAACTTGCATCATCAGCAGCCTTTGAGGATGAAATCTGTTCCAGATTCACTGTCATTAACCCTGGTTGGGAATCTTGACTACTGAATAGCACCCATATAGATCAGAATTTGGGAAGATTTCTAACGATACCAGTTTAAATCATGGGTTTTCTAGAAAATGTTATATAACATGCCAACACTCTGACTGGCCATTCAGCAGATGATGGACCTGTCTCCAGACACATAGACAAGGAGACTGCAGAGTGTGCTTTCACAGTGTCCTGAGCACAGCCAGAAATAATGTACACATAAAATCAGCTATAATATATAGCTTATACTACCTATACTATTATATATAATGTAATAGAATATATAACAATATTTGTAGTATGCCCTATAACAAATAACAATAATATAATACTGTATATGTAAATACATAATCTCTATCTGTATCTATTTATCTGTCTATCTGTCTATCTATCTATCATCTATCTATCATCCATCATCTATCTATCTATCTGAAAACAGCCTTTGTAGATTTTTCTTACAATTGACACTTTTGAGTATAGTGCACTCTGCTTGTATTGAATAACCAGTGAAACAAGGTGGTTGAGAAACTTGAAAAAAATCAAAGTTTTAATTCCAGTGTCCAATAGTAGAGTCACAGTGAGCAGTGATGCCACAGTGGGTGTGGTCATTGCTTCCCTGGATCTGGCTGTCAGATGAAAACCAAAGCAACAACATCCACAGCAAAGATGCCCTTAAGCCTTGTCTCTGAATACTAGACCAGAGCTGATCTTACCTGGTCATGCCTAGTGATTTTAACAAAGGTTTGATCAACCAGTGCTATGATGTAGTGACAATATGAAAATTCATTCAAGCAGGTTTGAATTGATGTTCAAAAGTGACAATTGCTTCTGATTCAATCAGGGGAAATCAGGGCTAGCAAAGAATTTTTTTCTAAATGCATTTCAACCATTACCTAAGGTTTCAATGAGCTTTTTATTCATTTATTTATGTCTGCAATGATGGAGAGCAAGCTGTGGCCCTGATTCAGTAAGAATTAAGACATTTCAGCAATGCTTTAGATCTCTGAAACCTATGATGTCCTATCACTTCAAAGAATAATACATTTCAGTTGTGGATTTTGGCAGAAAGAGGTTGGATGTGAATTTTACAAAAGAAAGCTTGGTTTATATGAGGAGGGATATTCTAATTTTTTCTATTTTTTTAAACTTTGTGTGTATCACTGTTTTGCTTGCATGGAAGTTCATCCATAAATTGCAATGCCCATGGAAGTCAGAAGCTAGAGTCAGACCTGTTCATCCTGGGGTTAATGGAGGTTCTAAAATGCAATGTGGGTGCTGGGACATAAAGGAGGGTCCTCTGCAGGAACACCTGTAGTCTTAACCAATGAGTCATCTCTCCATACCTAGCAAATTTCCTTTAAGCCAATTCTGAGAATGACAGTAAGAACTTGGAAGCACGAGAGGTGTGAGCAGGGAATGCTGATGAAACCTGGGAACACAGTCAATCAGCTTGCCTCAGTGTTGATAAAGGACAGATTCTCTCCATCAGCCCAGTCTTGAAATTACAGCTGTATCCTCTAAAGGCCTTCAGAAGCAGAAGATAAATTGCTCTGTATCCTATTGTGAATGGGGGACATTCAATACTAACCGTCAAGGTAATTCATTTTCTTTGTTATTTGAGTCCAAAGTTAAGGAATCCTAGTTTTACAGAATTAAATAAATTGTGACTCGAATACATTATCTATGACAGTAAGGTCAAAATTAGATTTGTGTTATGCAGTTAGTGAAAAACAAAAATATTTGGGATTAAAAAGGAATGATATGAAAATTCAACATACTAATAAATCTATTTTATGTACTTGTGTGAAATATATTTTCATGCCTTTGGAGAACTGAATAAATATCTTAGCTCAGGGAAACTGACATTTTTTAGACAAAGAAGATTAATTATGTATTTATGCCTACATACATCTTTAAAACATTTTAAATTTCTGAATTTGAACCCAAGTCTATCTTTTTTAATCATTTAAGTTGTATCAGTTGTAGATATTCTTTGAAGGTTTAGTAGAGTTCTGCTGTGAATCCTTCTGAGTCTGCACTTTTTTAGTTGGGATAGTTTAAATATAAGGAACTAGGTTATAAAGTGTGGGCATTAAATATTGTGGGTGTCTTGTAAACAATATTGTTGACACTATAAAGAATGATTTTTTCATCTTCCGCTGGAGCACATTTTCCCCAAAGCAGAGACTTTTTCATCACTTGGCTTTCTTGAAAACACTAGAGTAATGTTGTTGATTCACATCTTGTGACTTGTCTTCCAATATACACTCTTTCTTCTCATGGGAGAAACTCAGAATGACAGCTGACTCCCAAGATATTCATCTAGATTTCATGAGATTTTTAATCTGAACAGAGGGGTGGACCATACTCGGGCATTTATGCACAATTTTGTCATGAATCATGCTCAGACAGTTACTATGGTAGGAAAATTTGACTAGAACTTAGAGATTAGTGTCTTTCATTTAAGTTCTTTTTTCTTCTACATATTTTCATTATTTGATCATCTTTATGTCTTCTATTAACATGAACTCCATTTCTGATTCTGTTCATAAAAGCTGAATACACACTTCCAGATTTTACCCTGTCTTGGATGTCCTTGCTGGGACACATTTACATAGTGTGGATATTTTTCACATATCAGAATTTTAAGGAGTATTGTAATAGGTCTTCCCTGTCAGTGTGTGAGACAAACAACAATGTCTATGGACTGTATTTTAGTCATTTATCCACTTGGCACAAACTTAAATACTTTGGATGCAGTTTGTGTAATGACATACATTTATGTAAAAAAGAAAACTGGAATAACTTCTTTTTAATTTATTGAGTTGTATGGTATTCAGATTGTCACCTTTTCATTTTTATGTTTTAATGGAACCTACTCTTCTGTCTGTTTTCATCTCTCTGTGGCTGTGGAAGGAAACATCTGTTTGAATAGCTTTTGCAAGGCTAATCACAGTCACTTATGTAAACTGGCTCCACCAAAAGCCACAGCATATTCTCATTCATTGCCCCTTTGGATGTTAACAAGACTCCATAATTCCAAAATGATAAGGGGTTTGTAGCTCAGATTTCCTTCCTGCACTCCTTGGTGTTCAGTCTGGTGATGCAGTTTACTACTTCTGTGATTAGGACACTCACTGGGGGACTATACTGTGGAAAACATTTAAATACTGTCCTCTCATGTGAATTCAGTCCTTCTTCTCAGCTCTCAGAGAGGATCCAAGATAGGTGAGGTGAAAATAATGGGGATACTTGATGGAGTGTGAAGGACTGTGAAGGAAGTCTTGTATGTTTCTAACATTAGGAGTAGATTTCAGATTACCATTTTCCAGACAAAATACACTGTGAGAGATTGGACATATCTAATGTTTCCTTCTCTTTCTACATAAAGAAGATTCTAACAAAAGCAACTTAGAGTTTCAGTGCATTGTCAACAAAATTCTCACGGTATTCTTCACTGATATAGAAAAGGACATCCTAAAATTCATATGGAAGCAGAAGAATCCCTTGATTAGCAAATCAATCCTTAGGGTGGTGTGTTGGATAAGAGTCCCCATAGGCTCCAAGTATTTGAACATTTTCTGACCATTTGGTGACACTGTTTTGGGGGGTTTTTGGAGGTGTGACCTTGCTGGAAGAAGCTCATCATGTCCCTGGGAGTAGACTTTGAAAGTTCTTAAGCCTTGCCAATTTTCCTGATTTCCTATCTCTCCATGCTTCCTGTGCCTGGTTGAAGACAGGATTGTTTGGCTTCCAGCTTGGCTACATCTGAAGCCATTCCCCCCAGCAATTATGGACTCCTGACCTTCTGTAATTGTGATTCAAATAAACTCATCCTTCTTTAAGTTTCTGTAGTGTCTTACCACAGCGACAGAAAAGTAACCAATTAAAAAGATCAAAGTTGGACAGGTTATCATACCTCATTTCAAACAATATTACAGAGTCAGACTAATAATAGCAACATGCTACTGGCATAAAACAGGTATGTAAATCAACAGAAAACCCAAACTGAAGACCCAAACAGAATGCCTGTTATTATAGCCACTTGCTAGTTACAAAGTTTTAACAGCTACACACTGGAGTTAAGAGAGCATCTTCAACAAATAGTGCTGGGAAAAGTGGATGCCTATGTGTAGAACTACAAAATTATACCTATGTCTACCACCCTGCACCAATGGATCAATGTCAAACCTGCAACACTGAAACTGCTAGAAAAAGTTTAGGTGTCATCCTACAAAACACAGGTGCAGGAAAGGAGTTTCTTAAACAGATGGCATTCATTCAGAAATTAAGACCAACAACTGAGAAATGGGGTTTCATTAATCTACAGTTTTTCACAGAAGAAGAAATAATCAAGTGAAGAGAGATTCCTCAGAGTGGGGAATAATCATTGTGAGCTATACATCGGACAAAGCATCAACATTCCGAATATACAAAGAACTCAAAAAACCAAGATTTAAGAAAACAAGTGACCAAATTAAAAATCGGGCATGAGATAAGAACAGAGAGCTCTTAATGAAAAAAATAAAAAAGAGTAAGAAATAGCTGTTCAAAAATAATGCAAGAAGAGAACAACAGCTGTTAAAACAAGAAGATAGTTTTTAAAACAATAGATCAACAGCCTAAACAGACTCATAATAAGGAACTCAAAAAAAAAAAAAAAATACAAAGCCTCACAACTCAGAATTCCAGGCCCAATGGATTCACAGTTGAATGTTATCAGACTTTCAAAGAAGATCTACAACCATTATTAACTAAAGTATTCAAAAAGAGAAATGGAGGAAAAACTCACTAACTTCTTCTTTGAAACAAATATTACTTTAATACCCAAACCAGGTTAAGAAATAACAAAAAGGAAAAATGTAGGTCCATATCTTAAATGTACATAAATGAAAAATTTCTCAACAAAATATTCACAAAGCACATACAACACACATCAAAACACACATAAAAAAGATCATTCACAATTATCAAATAGGCTTTATTCCAGAGAGTCAAGGATGGTTCAATATCTATAAATCAATAAACATATAAATGAACTTAAAGACAGAAATTACATGATCATCTCAATAGACACCAGGAAGGCCTTTGACAAAATGAAACATGAATTCATGATAAAAGTCCTAGATATAATTGAACTGGAAGGAACATACCTCAATATAATTAAGGCTATATATAACAGCCCCATAGTCAACATCATTCTAAATGGAGAAAAACGTAAAGCATAATTAGGAACAAGAGAAGGCTATCTGCCATCCCTAATCCTTTGGATACAGTTCTTGAAACTCTAGATGGAGAAATAAGACAGAAGAAGGAAATTGAAGGGATACTAATTGGAACGGTCAAATTATCCTTATTTGAAGACGATATGATATTATACATGAGATTCTAAAATTTTACCAGAAAATTCTAGAAATGATTAACACTTTCAGAAAAAAGGGTTAGTGACATGGTCTTACAGAAATAACAGGAATCAGATTCTTGATTCTTGGTGCAACAAGTGGATGAAGCCATACTCTACACTGCTCAATATTTGGGGACACAATAAGATTATGTAAGCTGTTTGCTTCCAGCTTTGCTGATAACATTTGCATCCTGATAAGCTGCAGAATGCAAAACCAGATTTCTGTGAGTTTTCCAACCAATAACTAGAGCAGAATGCTAATTCACTGGATGAAACAGTTTGCTTTCAGCATTTGAATACTGATGTATATGCTAGTTATACATATTATGAAGAAACATTGTGTCAATTTTTTATAACTGAACCAAGTACTTGTCCTTGTAATAATGGGGTTGTTTGGTTAAAACAAAACATTCAAGCCTAGAGAGCTCATGAAGAGTTGGGGTTTACTTGACTCTTAGTTCTGGAGACAAAGTACTTAATCGTTGGAGGTTCCATATATTCAACCTCTGGTGAACACGCTGTGAATTTATCCAATATGTAGGATGCAAAGAAAATGAAGGGCTTGAGAGAAGGACATATAGTTGTTGACAGGATTCCACATATGAATATATTTTAGGCACATGGTTTATTCCAGTAACAACCTCCCTTCCCCACATATTGATTACTGACTGCTAGAGCTTTGATATGAGCTGTCTCTAAATCCTCATTGATGGAAAGATTGTTCATTAGCTAGTGTAGCTAATTCATTGATAAGGAATTGGCTCAAGCCGGTTCTTCACTAATAAAAGGATTAATGCATTGATGTATTCACAGTCTGATTGCATTAGTATGTGAGGCCTCTTCAGATGTAATGGGTAACTGGGATTTGTCTTTGAATTCTCTCTCTCTCTTTCTCTCTCTCTCTCTCTCTCTCTCTCTCTCTCTCTCTGTCTCATCTCTATCTCTATCTGTCCCATGAACTGAGTGTCTTTCCCCCACCATCTCCATCATACTTCAAATCAGGCCATTTCTGGATGACATCAATGTAAAAACACAGCACTATTTGAACAATTGATCAAGGGTTTAAAGCTTGTGAAACAGAATTGTAGGAATCTTTCCTGTTTAAAATTTTTGCTCAGGTATTGGATCACAGTGGTGGAAATGTGACTTAACACTTCCTCTAGAGCAGAATAAAATCTCATGCAGCATATATATGAAACAAGACAGGTGGAAAAATTTAAGTTTCATGCTTTTTTAACCTGTGGGATTTAAGTACAGGGAATATTTTCCTATGAATTTAACATTCAGTTCATGACACAGATCTCTTTGATAGGGGCATATTGATTTTGTGACCTAGGAAATGGAATTATTGCTTAAATAATCTCTCTTAGATAAGAACTGGCTAAGACCAATAAAGCAATTTTTAATTTTTCTTTCTTTTTGCCCTTCCTTTCTTTTTACTCTTGTTTGTTTTTCAGATTCAGACTCATCTGGCTCATGTTGATTTATAAAGGTGGCCTGGAAATCATGATGCTCCTCCTTCAATCTCCTAAGTGCCAAGATTTTTAGCATGAGCCACTCAGAGCTCCATTCATGGGATATCTATTCTTTCAAATGTTGTACTTTTATACATCATTATAAAAGAATTAATAAGATTTCAGGGAATAGATATCTCATAAGAATAGATATTTGTATATTGTGTTAGACTGAGTACCTTAGACACAAGGCTTCAACTGCAATCAGCATATTGAAGACATAAATACCCTGTGAGGGAAGAAACATGCTCCAAAGAAAGGAGGGAATAAGTTTTCTTCAGATTTCTGGGACTGTTTCATAGGGCACTCCGCTGTCCATGATGGAAATGAGGCAGAAAATCGTGTAAAGCAATAGGAAGTATTAAAAATATCTGATTCCTCATAGGATCATACCCTGAGGTGGTGCTTTGTTCCATGGATAGGAACATAATCTCTGCAGACAGACCTGTGTTGCTCTTGTCTTTCTTGGACACCTGGGAAACACTGGGCCTGTTGAGTCTTAGAGATGAAATCAACCAAATCCCACAGTTGTGTCAAACCCTGCCAGTTTGTGTTGATTTGCATGTGATCTGGACACACCCCAATGCCCTGAGGATTTATAATAGTCTGTTTACACACTGAGGAGTTAGTTCCTGTCTGGACAGAGCATGGACATTAAGGACAGTGCTCAGCTCCTGGGGCTTCTGCTGCTCTGGTTTTCAGGTAGGGATGGGAAGCAGTGGGGACTGTTGTTTCCCTGGTTGCCTGTGTGGAGTTTTAAGAGTCAACTTGTTCAGTATCATTCAGTGTATATTTGTTGTATATTTCTCCTCTCAGGTGGGAGATGTGACATCCTAATGACTCAGTCTCCATCCTTACTGTCTGTATCTCTGGGAGACAGAGTCACCATTACTTGCAAGGCCAGTCAGAACATTGGTAATTGGTTAGCTTGGTATCAGCAGAAACCAGGGGAAGCTCCTAAACTCCTGATCTATGGTGCATCCAACCTGCAAACTGGGATCCCATCAAGGTTCAGTGGCAGTGGATCTGGTACAGATTTCACTCTCACCATCAGCAATCTGGAGCCTGAAGATATTGCCACTTACTACTGTCAACAGTTGCTTAGTACCCCTCCCACAGTGATTCAAGTCATAACAGAAACCTCATAGGGAAGCTCAAGTTCAAGGCTCTGCAGCTCAGCTGCTCCAGTTGGTTTTCGCAACTGCACCATTTCCAGGTGCACAGTGATTCAAGTCATAACAGAAACCTCATAGGGAAGCTCAAGTTCAAGGATCTGCAGCTCAGCTGCTCCAGTTGGTTTTTGCAACTGCACCATTTCCAGGTAAAGCCAGTTTTGCAAAATTTCTGAGAGGTTTTTGAAGGAAAGTGTCAGTGAGGCTGTTCTGCATCTCGAATCTCTTTCCTCCTCTTCAGTCTCAGAAAGAGAGACAGGACCATGCCTCTCCTGAATTACTAAAGGATTCAAATACTGATTTATGATATACCTAGTTTTGATAAAATTGATACTCATAGTCCCATTCAACAAATAGACATCCATATAATCATTAAGTTGGGGAATTTTTTTAATGTATTAGAGCTATTAATTATAGTCTTAGCTACTTTCATTAACTGTGTTATCTCTTAGAAAGGTAACAGTACAAATCAGGGCTCTTCGGAGTTCCCGTAAAGCTCATCTGCTTCAGCTTACCTCTTA
>NW_008337667.1:17920-28716 GCF_000622305.1 Nannospalax galili | reverse complement strand
GGGAATCAGTGGGGACTTTTGTTGCACAGTGTGGCCAGAGCTATATGAAGTTTTAAGAGTCATCCTGTTCAGTATTATTCAGTGTATATTCATTGTATATTTTTCCTATCAGGTGTGAGATGTGACATCCTAATGACTCAGTCTCCATCCTTGCTGTCTACATCTCTGGGAGACAAAGTTACCATCACTTGCAAGGCCAGTCAGAACATTGGTAATTGGTTAGCTTGGTATCAGCAGAAACCAGGGGAAGCTCCTAAACTCCTGATCTATGGTGCATCCAACCTGCAAACTGGGATCCCATCAAGGTTCAGTGGCAGTGGATCTGGTACAGATTTCACTCTCACCATCAGCAGGCTGGAGCCTGAAGATATTGCCACTTACTACTGTCAACAGTTGCTTAGTACCCCTCCCACAGTGATTCAAGTCATAACAGAAACCTCATAGGGAAGCTCAAGTTCAAGGATCTGCAGCTCAGCTGCTCCAGTTGGTTTTTGCAACTGCACCATTTCCAGGTAAAGCCAGTTTTGCAAAATTTCTGAGAGGTTTTTGAAGGAAAGTGTCAGTGAGGCTGTTCTGCATCTCGAATCTCTTTCCTCCTCTTCAGTCTCAGAAAGAGAGACAGGACCATGCCTCTCCTGAATTACTAAAGGATTCAAATACTGATTTATGATATACCTAGTTTTGATAAAATTGATACTCATAGTCCCATTCAACAAATAGACATCCATATAATCATTAAGTTGGGGAATTTTTTTAATGTATTAGAGCTATTAATTATAGTCTTAGCTACTTTCATTAACTGTGTTATCTCTTAGAAAGGTAACAGTACAAATCAGGGCTCTTCGGAGTTCCCGTAAAGCTCATCTGCTTCAGCTTACCTCTTAATCTGTGACAGACCCTCAAATATGTTTAGGAAATCCAGGGTTTGGTTTCTGATGCTCTCAGCTGCCGTATTTCTCAACATGGTGAGTTTTGTACCTTTACCTCTCTTCAAGTATATGACTTCTAAATATCTTGTATGGTCCCTCATTTGAGTAAATCTATGGAAAATCAACAAAGGGATTCTCTCCTATACTGATGCTACTATGTATTTTAGTAATGCACCCAGAATTCTACGTTTAGTAAAGCTCTCGATAAAATGATGCTAATGTAAACTTAAATGATTATACTCATAATTGAGAAATTTCTACTATCACTCAAAGTAATACATGCTCTGAAAACTGATTATTACATTCAAAGACATGTTCAAAGCATTTGAAACTGACTCTTGAACCTAAGAAAGATAAAATAAAAATGATTGTAATTTGAACAATTTATTCATCTCATTTGGTCCTCAGCAGCTATACTGCCCTAAGTGAGTTGGAAGGGTATATTTTTTTGAGGAAGAAAATCTTTATTTCATCTTATGCATCCAGGTCACAATCCACCATTGAAGGAAATTAGGCCTGGAACTCAAACAAGAGCACAAGCATAGACCATGGAATAAAGCTGCACACTGACTTGCTTCCAGATTCATGGTCACCTATCTTATACAGCATAAACCAACCTGTACTGGCATGGTACTACCCTTAGTTTGTTGGGCCCTCCTACATCAATTGGCTAGCAATCAAGGAAGTAACTCACAGATAGGTACAGAGACCCACCTTATGGAGGAAATTCCTTTACTAGGGCCCCATCTTCCCAGTTGGCTCTATTTTGCATCAATCTGACAAAAAGTAACCACAAAATTCACCATTTGCCAACTGCATACTCTAACACAATGCTATTAAACCATACCCATCCTTTCTTATCTGGAAAATCTCATGCTATTATCACAATATAAAACATAGTACAACTTAAAAAGTTCCACAACTGTTAAAAATCCCAGTAGTATAAAATCCAATTTCTATTTAAAAAGCCAAGGCTTGTTATCTGTTATCTCCTAGAAAATCCAAAATATTTACCATACTTCATTTCAAAGGGGAAGATACGGGGCATTCACAAATCAACTAAACTTAAGCAACAACAAAGTTCAGCAATATAACTTAATGACCAGTATCTGGGACTCACTTGTGATTATCTGGATCTCAAACACGTTGGGAAGTCTCACTTCTCAGGCTCTGCCATTCAAAGTACACAAACATCTTGCATCATAAGGTCAGATGACCTCCACGCCACACTTGTTGCTGTCCTTGGTGGTCATCCCAGTCCTACCATCTGCAGTGTTCTGATGTCTACTGCAAATGAAGCTGTATCTTCACCAGTGGACTCTAGGTAACTGCAGAAAATGAGTCCATGCTATACTGGGCCAAATGTCACCTGCTGTCTCTGTGACCCCATCAATTATACACTTTTCATAATGCCAAAATCAGTAGCATGTGGGGGACTCATACACATTATTTATCAAATTCTGTTTAATGTGTCATCTTGAAGTCCTGGACCACAGCTTCTTTGTTGAGCCTGAAATATCCTTGAGTAATCATAACTAATTTCAGCTCTTGCTGCCCAGCATCCACTGTCTTGCTGAAACAAAGCTATTACTTCCATGGATTTTTAAACTGAGTGTATCACATAAATGGTCCTGAAGAGTCTATTTGCCCTGAAACTTCATAAGCCTCATCCCCACCATCTTTTTTACCCTCAACATTCTTATGCTTCACAAACCATCCATTAAGCTAAAGTCTCAAGTGCTTTTCCAGGACAGGATTACCATGATTTCCATGATTTTCAAGATAACAACATGGTCAGGTTCATCACAGCAATACCCAACTCCCGGTGCCAATTTCGGTCCTAAGTTAAATTTATGATGCTTTCATAAACACCATGATTAATGGTAACTTGGCAAGAACAGCATTTATTTCATATTACAATCCCATGTCAATACCCTCTGTGATGTAAGTGAGGGCAGGAAGTGAAGGAGAAGCAGGAAACATTGAGGAAAGCTGATTGCTTCCTTGTTCCTAAGTTCACATTGAAATACATCTCTTATACATCCTAGGGCCAATTTCCCAGAGATGGTACTGCAAACAGTGTGCTGGGCTCTCTTAAATCAAGTTGTAATCAAGAAAATGTCTCATATGCAGACCAACAGGACAGTCTGATGGGGGAAAATTTCCTCAATTAAGGTGCTTTCTTCTCAGGCCTCTGTAGTTTGTGTTGAGTGTACAAAAATACCCAGCACATTCACATGTTGTAGTCCTCTGCATAATCACCTGTGTTGGGTTTCTACTCAATTAAGTTTCAATTCAAGGGTTTGGGCACTCTTTATATTCTTGTGGCTTTTCAGGAGGCACACTTCCAGTATGGTTTGCTGGGGTTTTTGTGCATGACATTTTTCCAAGTTGAATGTTAAGTCTTAGTTAACCTCTGGCATGAGGACATACATGGTCTAGAAATGAAAATATGTTAATATACCCCAGGATTTAATTTCCAGTACATGGTATCTCATCCACATGAAGTTTGTGAAGTAGAGGCCTGAATTGTCTCTCAAACTCTGTCTCCTTTCATTAATTTCAGTCAATCTCATGAATATCACTTTTCAGAGAAATAGTTTTGGTATTTTCTAAGAAACCTTTCCTGTATTCTTTAAGTTTACAGTGTCACTCATCTATATGTATATTGATATCAACTAAAGGTATCAACAAGGCATTCCTACATTCCTAAATTTCACACTTTTTCATATATATGCTTTCTCCATGCAGAAACAGAATTGCATTACAAAGGTGTGGAACAATAACCCCTGCTGGCATTTCAGAGTAAGATCAGACTTTATGGTACAAAGTTTTCCTACATCCTTTACATTCATCAACCTTCCTGCTTGCATACACTGTCATCTGATGTATCAGGAATGACTAGCTGTAATAAGCTTTCATGCACTCTCACCTACAACAACCCTGATATTGCGAGCAGTATGCTTTGCAGAAGAAACTTTCTTGAAAACCTAAATTTGCAGGGATTCTCCCTTATATAAGGCCAAGGATGTCTGACTTTCTGAAAGTGTTCTTGCATACTGTACACTGATGCAGTCTCTCATTTGTATGTGTTCTGTCATGTTCAGTGAAACGTTACTTGAGAAGGAATATCCTCCTCAAGTCAAGTCAATCAACGGATTCATATGACCTGTCTCTTGTTCAGTTAGGTATGACTTGCTGTGTTAGGGTTATCCTCAGTGATACTATTTATCAGAATTCTCAAATGTACTGATTCTTTGATATGACCAGAGAAGTCACTTGGCAAAAGGGTTTTCAAGTGTACATTTACGGGGTTTCCCTGTGCTGTTTTCTCATGAATTCCAAGTTTAGACATGCAGCAGAGGATTTTCTGCAGCAATTACACTGATAGGCATGATCAACTGAAAAGTTCTCTGATGTAAATGAAGTTCTCACAGAGCAGAAATCTTCCTTATATTCTGTACATGGATATGGCTTCTCACGTCTGTGAATTCTCTAATGATCACTGAGATTGTGCTAATAGGGGAAAGCTTTCCCATACTGGGTGCAACAGGAACGTTTCTCTGATGTGTGATTTCTATGATGCATCTAAGAGATGATATTGTGCCCAAGTCATTTCCAGATTGTTCGCATTCATAGGGCTTCTCACCTGTATGAATTCTTTACCAGTGAGCTCATACATGCTACAGAAGGCTTTCCATATCTTGTAATTCTCATGGATTCTTATTTCTATGAAGTGTTTGATTTCTAAGGAGTCAGATTAACAAAGAAATGTTTAAAATATTTTGTGCATTGATAGTGCTTCTCGCTCATGAATTCTTTAGGTTCAACATGAGAACAGAGACTGTGCAGGGGTTGTTTTCCACACTCCATGTTCAAAGGGCTTCTGCTCTGTATGAGTTCTGTCATGTTCAATAGGAGCAGACATGCTATAGAAAGCTTTTCCATACTGTTTAAAATCAAAGGGATTCTCCACTGTTTTGGGTTCTTTGATGTTGTCTCACAGGACACATGCTATAAAATATTATTTCACAATGTACACATTCACCTGTATGAATTCTCAGATGTGCAGAGAGAACAGTTAGTGGGGAAGGTCTTGTCACACTGTTTATATTTATATGGTTTCTTGCCTGTATGAGTTCTTTGAGGAACATTGAGAACATTCTGTAGGCTTTTCTTCACTGTTTATGTTCACTGAATCTGTCACCTCTACAATTTCTTTGATGCACAGTGAGGTAAAACTTTCTGGAGAAAGCCTTTCCACACTGTTTGCATGCATAGGGCTTCTCATCTGTATGAATTCTTTGATGCACCTTGAAATTAGATATTCTTCAGAAGAGTTTTCCACACTTTTTACAATCACGAAGCTTTTCCTCCGTATGAGTCCTTGAGTTGGAAAGATTTTTATGTGAGGCAGAGTTGAGTTGTGTCTGAGCCAGGGCCACCTGTGACCTCCTTGAGTGATGAGAGACACAGCTGAAAGAGAGTGTCCAAAGACTAATAGAACATGGCTGTTCAGAGCAGAAAGGAATTCATCACAGGTGCTTAAGAGCCAACTTTGGTCACGTTCCTCCTATAAGAAATAGGTGACAGAGCCATCTGGAAAGAAAATCACAATCAGAGCCCTCATATGTGAGCTACTCTATCTCAATGATGATTACCATCAATGACACTGATGATTATTGGTATGGTTAGTGGAGTGAGTTGATTATTGTGTATGATGAAGTGAATGGAGTTATTCATAGACAGATAGATGTATAGACAGATGATGGATGCATAGATAGCTATGGATATTGATTTTAATGCATAGGAAGAGAAGGACACATGATACCAGATTATTCACCATGGATGCTATAAATATAGGAAAAGGCACTTTGAGGTTGTAAACTAAGCATACTTAGGTGTCAAGATTATCCTGGATTAAACAAGTATGCTAAAAAGGCAACATAATTGCCTTTATAAGTGAGTGATCCTAAGAGATTTTTATCACAGACAGAAGAGAGGAAGGCAGTTTAACCAATGAAGGCAGAGGTAGAGTGATATTGGCATGTGAAAGGAGAGCTGCAGCCTGCACAAGATGGAGAGGAGAAAAAGGAGAGGGTCTTCTAAAACTGTGGATGGAGACCTGCCTGCCAGCACCCGAAGTTTGCTCAGGATAAATTTATTCCAATGTTGTACCTTCAAATAATGTAAGAGGTTGATTTACTGAGGTTTTAAATATTGTACTGCTTTGCTTCCTTTCTGATTTGAAATTTTTCAGTTTTCATAAAACGTATTTTGATAAACCCATCTTAACCTCTTTACCTACCCACTACTGGTTTCATGGATCCATCCACTGGAGTCTGGTTAACCTACCAAGACTCCTCACCTTAAAAAAATGATTAACTGTCCTTTTCCAGCAGCCGTTAGTTTCCAATAATTAGTTCTTAAGGTAAGGTAGGGGTTTCTTCCTCACTTTGTCAGGTCTATGTGGGGATTTTGTCTGCATTGACTTTATTTGGGATTTGTGTATCCTGTCAGCATTCCTGTGAGCCATGTGCATAACTGCACTATTATCTGAAAAACTCCATTACTTTGTGCTCATCCACCACCTCTGGCTCCTGCAATCTTTCTGCCATCTTCTCCACAATATTCCCTGAGTCTTGGGCAACAGAAGTTTGCTAAAGCTGTCCCATTCATGAAAAATCACTCTGAAAACTCTAATTATCTGTACATTGGTCAGTTATAGGTCTCTGTATTAACCAGCTTCTTTTTGCATAAGGAAGCTTCTCAGGTGATATTTGAGTAATGGATTATTCTTTGCGTATAGCAAATGAATTATTAGGATTTTCTTCAATATTATATCTATTTAGCAGAATAGTGGTATTAGGATCTCCACTACATCCTGAACCCTCTCTAGTTACATGTCCCTAGGAATAACCTAAATGTCAAGTATGTGTTCTGTCTTTTGAAGTGAAACTTAAATATAAATGTCCTGGGTCAAGGTCTGCTTCCCTGTCTGGAGATGGTCTCTGAATGGAAGCATAGCTTGGTTCATATCCCACTTCTGATACCTCCTTACTCATGCTTAAAATCATGATTTTGTCATAATCTCTTACCACAGCACTTGAAAACTTAGAGAAATTGCTTTCAAGGAAACCCTAGATAAAAGTTGCCTTCGTTGGCTTAGTCTTTCATTCTCCTTTATTTCTTTTGTGTTTTAATGTTTGTATGAGTGTGAATTGGTAGTAATGGGTGATATCATGTTAAGTGAAATAAGCCAGAGTCAGAAAGACAAATATCGTGTTTCCTCTCAGATGTGGGATCTGGCTTTACTAGAGAGAGAGAGAGAGAGAGAGAGAGACTATGAGAGAGAGAGACTATGAGAGAGAGAGAGAGGTTTTGGATATTTCACAGATATTTTTCTCTGTATATGACCAGTTGTGGAACTCTATGATATTCTCTGAGAGTTGCAAAAGAAGTTTCTTTATTGAGTGATTGGCGCAATTGTCTGTAACTATATGTACTCATATTTAGAATGTGAAAAGAAATTACATTTGTCAAGGTATGTGACAACCTTAGGGTTTTCTCTAAGATCTATGACCTCTTCATCCTTTCAATACAGAGCAAACTGTATAATACCACACTTAAATTCCCTCCCATTGAATGGAATTTACCTACAATTAGCTGGCTGTTGATGTACCCTGTTACAAATGTGCCACTGCTGCAATAATATAGTTTGCTGTGCCAGTAATTGTTGTGGTTGTTAGCCTTAATGCTGTGGATGAACTACCAATTACTTTTTTTCTTTAGAAGCTTGCATAGTGTCCTCAAAACTCTGAGAGTTAGCCTTCAGAAATGTGGTTTCCTGGTCATATGCAGCCTCATTGCTCCAAGTTCTGTGTCTGAAATTTGTCCTGTCTTCAGCAACAGGAACTTGCATTTGAGTTCTGGGAGGCAACCACATACAGTGACATTAGTCTATGTAAATTTGGAAATCTTTGGACTAGCTTGACCAACACATCAAACGGAGGTTTTTCCTGTCTGGCAGTGTTTCTTGTTATATAGCCTTCAGCTATACATATGGACAGACGAATCATATGATAGGTTCATTTTTAGATTTAAAGAGCTCTTCATACCACTTTCTGTAGTGATTGCACAACTTTGTAATCCCACCTGCGGCGAATGAGCATTCTTCTTTCCCCACATCCTCTCCAGCATTTGGTATCATTTGCTCTCTTGATCTTAGCCAGTATGACTGGGATAAGATATTAAAATAATTTTAATTTGCATTTCCCTAATTGCTAAGGATGTTGAGCACATTTGAAGTCATTTCTTGGCAATCTTTATTCTTTTAAGAATTCTCTGCTCAGATCCACAGTCCAGCTTTTATTTTGGTCATTTTTTGTCTTCATTCTTTGCATTGAGTTCTTTATATATTCTGGATATTAATTCTCTATCAGATGTGTAGCTGATAACAACTTTGTCCCACTCTGCGGGGTTTCTCCTCACTTTATTGGTTGTTTCTTTTGTTTTTCAGTTTAGAAGCTTTTTAGTTCAATGAGGTCCCACTTGTTGATTGTTCACTTTTATTCCTGAGCAACTGTTTTCCAATTTAGAAAGCCTTTCTTACACCTATATCTTATGGAGTACTTCCTATGTTTTCTTCTACTAATTTCAGAGATTCAGAGTTCTGTGTTTCACACACAGATGTTTGATCCATTTGGAATTCAAATTCATTCAAGGTGAATGATCAGGTTTTAGTTTCATTTTTCTATAGGTAGAGATCCTGTTTTGCCTGAACCCTTTGTTGAAGATGCTGTCTTTCCTCCAATGTGTGATCATGGCACATTTCTCAAATACCACATGTCTGAAATTGCATGTTCTCATGTTTGGATCATGATTATGTTCCATTGATCTATGTTTCTATGTCTGTTTTTGTGCCAATATCGTGGTGTTTTTATGAATATATCTCTGTAATATATTTTGAATTTTGGTATGGTTATCCCTTTAGCATTGCTTTGTCTTCAGGATTGTTTTGGTAATTCAGTTCTTTTGTAATTCCATATGAATTATAGGATGATATTTTTCATAATTCTTTGGGGTTTTTTGTTTTAAAAAATGTATTATTTTTAATATTTTTTAAACAATTGTTGAAAATTTCATACATTCATATAAGGTGTTTCGATCAAATCCATGTGCACTCCCTCCCCTCCAACATCCCTCATATCTCTCCATAACTTTTTTCTCAAATATTTGTGTACTTTTATCTTTCCTTCCTTCCTTCTTCTTTCCTGTCTTCCTTCCTTGCCTCCTTCTTTCAAATGGGGCTTTTCGCTACTCTTATATTGCCCCCTCTGAGGAGGTAACCGTAAATCTTTTAGGGATTAGATAAGAGCTTCCAAATACTTTTGACATTTTTGGCCATTGGAACAAAGTATTTTGCTAAGAGGCCCAAGGACATTTTGACTTTTAACCAAGAAACTGGCTATTTTTCTTTGGAGTCCTTTTTACTCTAACTGCCTAGCCAATTCCTACCTCTTGTTCTTATAACACGATCCTCTGAAGAGGTTACCCAAATTATTGATAGAGAATTGTGACACAGATTGCTCTGGCTTCTTCCATGTGGAATGGGGTTGCAGGATGAGTCAATTGGGGTAGCCCTTCAGTGGGTCTATCTAAAAGTCTCCCAAATTACATAACTCTTTATCTGTAGGGAAAAAAGAAGGTCCTTGATTGGTGAATAGGGCATGTGAAGGAGAAATAAAGGCAAGAGTAGTTAGCATTACAAGTTCTATACAGAAAACCAGAAAAAAGTCAGAACAGGGCACATTTCAAATACTCATATTAGTGTCCACTGGAATTTCTTGAAGAATCCAAAAGCATCCCAATATTGGGTTCTTCCTCATTTTCCTTTTCTCTACCAATGAAAGACTCAAGAGTGCTGGACACAGGATTTTCTTTCAAGCACTTTGATAACTGTCACAATAGCTAGAATCAGCATCAGTTCCCTCTCAAAGGCTTCTAGATATGGGTAGAAAACAAATTTGGCCCTCATTTTAGAACAATAGTGGGCTTTCTCCCTTAGCTACAACTGGGCTCTAAAGTATTGCAGACCAAAATTTGAAGTCTTACATCTGAAGAGCACTTTCTGCTTAGAAACAAAATCATCAATGTGAAATAATTGTCCAAATAACATCTTATGTGGACTTAAGCCGAATTTCTAGAAAGTATAATCATTTGAATTTAAACAATTGAAACCCCTTTAGACAATTGAAATAATTGTCTAAATCATATTTTATATGGACTTATGCCTAAGGTCTGGGAAGTGTAATCCCGTGAACTCCTAAAGAAATATACTGATAACTTTAATCTTTGGTTATACTTTCCTTTTGGGTGTTTAAGACCATACAGTTGGCCCAAATAAACCAATTTATTTTTTCTCTTCAGGTTTTTGGAGGAGGATTTGTTCCTCAGGGGTCACATGGGCTTGGGAGGAGCCCCTGGATCCATTTTTACCAGTTCCATCTATGTGACTATAAGTCAAAGGTCTTGCTGGACATTGACTGCCTTCACTTGGAAGCATGGAGGAAATGTTTCCTTTGTGTTGACCCTCCTCTTTGCAGATGGGACACTGGTTCAAGTCCATTTACTGGGGTCTCCTTGGCCTCCCTGAACAGGAGGACAGGTGATTCAACAAAGTTTCAGGACATTTTGAGAAATGGTCCATAGTCCTGTGGAAATTAGTCAACCTTGGCGTGCAAGGAACAGAAACTGTCCATTAAGTCCCTCTGACCAGATTAGTATGGACCTCAAAGTATGTATCTTAAATATCCAAGAATGTTAATTCCATCAGTCTGGTGCTTTTTATTACCATGTGCTATGAAG
>NW_008337667.1:7865-17859 GCF_000622305.1 Nannospalax galili | reverse complement strand
TGTTTGTTTGTTTTAACTTTTACAAAAAACTTTATTGAGCATTTCATACACACCTATAAGGTGTTTTGATCAAATCCATCCTACTCCTTCCCCTCCAGCATTTCCCCCTCTGAATAGGTTCTGAATAGGTAACCCTAAGATCTTTTAAGGATTAGATACAAACTCCCAAATACTTTTGACATTTTTGGCATGTGGAACAGAATATGCTCCTAACAGGACCAAGGACATTGCGACTTTTAGGTCAGAAACTGGCTACATTTCATTGGGGTCTTTTTACCCTAAAAGCTTAGCCAATTCCTACCTCCTCTTCTTATCACACCATCCTCTGATGGGGTCACCCAAATTCCCAATAGGGAATAGGGATGCAGACTGCTGTGGCTTCTTCCATGCTGCACAGGAAAGCAGGGTGAGGCAATTGGAGTACCCGTTCAGTGGGTCTATCTAAAAGACTCCCAACTTGCATAACTTGTCTCTGAGGGGAAAAGCATCCTTGAATCTTGAATAGGAGATGTGAGGGAGAAGTAAAGGCAAGAGTAATTAACATTACAAGCATTAGACAGGGGACTAGAAAAAAGTCAGAAGAGGGGAATTTTCAAATGTACATAGGAGAGTCCATTGGAATTTCATGAGAAGAGCTTCCAAAAAGCATCCCTCTATTGAGTTCTTCCTCATTTTTCTTTTGCCTACCAAAGCTGGACTAGTTGGCTAATAGAGTGGCTGGATACTCAGGTGAGGGTCCAGTGACCCTACTTGGCACTCCTTTAATGAAAGAGCACAACTGTCAACAAGCCCAATTCTGACTATATTTAGTGATCAGGCTCAACCATCATTGTGATGCTGGTAGTTATTTCATGCAGCAGGGACTGCTGTATAGCATCATCTTATTAAAAGGACCTGAATTTTAAAAGGATTTGGTGCTAGGAGCCACATATGAGGGAGAACATACATCATTTTTTTTTCTGAGTCTGTGTTACTTCACTTAGTATAACAGTTCTAAATCCATCCATTTACCTGCAAATTTCATTATTTCATCTTTCTTTATTGCTGATACCACATTTTTTTGAACCAGTCATCAGTTGACAGACATTTAGGTTGCTTCCATATCTTAGCTATTGTGAAAAGAGCAGCAACAAACATGGTTGTATAAGTGTATCTAGAGTAGGATGAGTCCTTTAGGGATATGCCAAGGAGTGGTACAATCGGGTCATATAGTAGGTTCATTTTTAGTTTTTTAAGAATTATCCACCCTGTTTTCCATAGAGGCTATACAAGTTTGCAATCCAGCAGTGAATGAGCATTCCCTTCTCACCACATCCTTGCCTGCATTTGGTATCATTTGTTCTCCTGATCCTAGTCTAATTGGGGTAAGATGATAAATTAGGGTGGTTTTAATTTGAATTTCCCTAATCAGTAATGATGTTGAACACCTTTGCAGATGTTTCTTAGTGATCTTTATTTCTTCCTTTGAGAACTCTCTTTTTAGATCTTTAGCCTAACTATTAATTGGTCCATTTGTTTTTTGGATTCTTTGTTTTTTGAGTTATTTATATATCCTGGATGCTAAACTCTGTCAGGTGATTCACTGGTGAAGAATTTTTCCTATTCTGTTGGTTTTCTCTTACTTTTTTGATTGCTTCTTTTGCTGTACAGAAGCTCTTTGGTTTAATGAAGTCCCGCTTATTGATTGCTGACCTTAATTTTTGAGCAACTTCTGTGCAATTTAGAAAATCCTTTCCTACACCTGTATCGTAAGTTACTGTCAATATTTTCTTCTAATAGTTTCAGGGTTTCCAGTTTCACATTGAAGTATTTGATCCATCTGGAGTTGACCTTTGTGCAAGGTGAATGATAAGGATCTAGTTTCATTCTACAGGTTGAGATCCAGCTTTGATAGCACCATTTGTTGAAGATGCTGTCTTTCCTCAATTACATGCTCTTGGCAACTTTGTCAAATACCGGGTGGCTGAAATTGCGTGTACTCAGGTTTGGCTCTTCAATAATGTTCCATTGATCTTTGTTTCTCTTTTTTTGACACTACCATGCTGTTTTTATGACTATTGCTCTTTAGTATACTTTGAGATCTATATAGTAATCCCCCCAGCATTGCTCTTTGTTCTCAGGGTTGCTTTGGTTATCCGGGTCTTTTGTGCCTCCATATCAATTTAAGAATGGATTTTTCTAATTCTGTGAAGTACTTCATTGGGATTTTGATTGGGATTGCACTGAATCTATATATTGCTTTTGGTAGGATTGTCATTTTCACAATGTTAATTCTTCCAATCCATTAACATGGAGGTCCTTCCGTCTCCTATTGTCTTTCTCAATCTCTTTCTTTAACAATTTAAACTTTCATTGTAGAGATCTTTAGTATCCTTTGTCAGATTTGTTCCAAGCTATTTTAATTTTATTGCAGCAATTGTGAATTTTGTAGATTGATTTTATAACCTGCCACTATACTGAAAGTGTTGATCAGTTCTAGGAGTTTTCTGGTGGAACTTTTGGGATCTCTTAGGTAAGTATCATATCACCTGCAAAAAGTTATAGTTTGATGTCTTCTTTTCCAATTAGTAATCCTTTAATTTCCTTCTCCTCTTTTATTGCTCTAGCAAGAGTTTCAAGTTTCAAGCTCTATGGTGAAAAGGAGTGGAGATAGTTGACAGCCTTGTCTGGTTCCTGATTTTAATGGGAATGGTTCCTGTTTTTCTCCCTTTATAATGACATTGGTTGTGGGTTTGTTGTATATAGCTTTAATAATATTGAGTTATTTTCCTTCCAGTCAAATTCCCTCTAGGACTTTGACCATAAATGCACAATATATTTTGTCAAAACCTTTTCTGCATCTATTGAGATGACAATTTGGTTTTTGTCTTTGAGTCCATTTTTATGGTTAATGACATTTAATGATTTGCATATATTGAACCATCCCAGCATTTCTGGGATAAAGTCTACTTGATCATAGTGAATAATCTTTTATGTATTTCTGTATGCAGTTTGCAAGTATTTTGTTGAGAATTATGCATCTATGTTCATTAAGGATATGGGTCTGTAGTTTTCTTTTTTTGGTTGTGTCTTTTTCCCAGTTTGGGTTATAAAGTGAAGCTGGCTTCATAGAAGGAATTTTGGGGTTCTCCCTATGTTTCTATCATTTTGAATATTTTGAGTAGTATTTGTTGGAGGTCTTCTTTAAATGTCTGGTAGAATTCTGCTGTAAATCCATCTGGACCTGGGCTTTTTTTAGTTAGGAGGCTTTGGATTATTGTTTCAACTTACTTATATGTTATGGGTCTGTTTAAACTGTTGTTCTTTTCTTGGTTTAACTTTGGAAGTTCTCATGATTTTAAATATCCATCCAATTCTTTTAGACTTTCAGATTTAGTAACCTATACGTTTTTAAACAATTCCCTTATCATCTAGATCTTTTGGGTGTCTGTTTTGATGTCTCCCCATTCATCTTTGATTTTGTGGATTTGGATTTGATCTTTCTTTCTTTTGGTTAACTGGGCTAAGGTTCTATCTGTTTAGGTTTTCAAAGAAGCATCTCTTAGATTCTTTGATTCTTTGTATTGTTTTCTTCGTTTCTATTTCATTAATTTCTGCTCTGATTTGTATTATTTCTTCTCTTTTGCTGGGTTTGGGTTTCATTTGTTCTTGCCTTTCTAGTGCCTGAGTTGGTGTGTTAGGTCATTTATTTGGGGTCTTTCTAATTTTTTAATGTAGTCACTTAGAGCTATAAACTTCCCTCTTAGGACTGCTTTTAATGTGTCCCAGAGGTTGTTTTCTGTTGTATTGTCCTTTTAGTTGAATTCCAAGAATTCTTTTCTTTCTTGCTTAATTTCTCCTTTACTCACTCATTGTTTAGGAGTGTGTTGTTCAATTGCCACAAGTTTCTGTAGTGACTAGGGCTTCGTCCAGTGCTGATTTTGAGCTTTATTCTTTTGTGGTCTGAGAGAATCCTTGGAATTATTTCAAAGTTTTTGTATTACTTGAGGTTTGTTTTGTGGCCCAGTATATGGTCAATTTTTGAACAAGTTTGATGAGGTGCTGAGTAGAAACTGTATTCTTTTGTGTTTGCATGGAATAATTGAAAGATTTCTGTTAGGTCCATTTGATGTATAGTATCATTTAATTCAGACGTCTCTGTTATTTCTTTGTCCACTTGACATATCTAATGGAGGCAGTAAGGTATTGAAGTCTGCTACTATTACAGAGTTGTGGTTAATCTGTGTGTCAAAGTTCTGTAATGTTGTTTTCATGAATTTGGGTGCACCAGACTTTGGTACATGTATGCTAAGGATTGTAATATCTTCTTGGTTAGGATCAGAATGAAGTGACCATCCTTATCTCTTCTGATTAGTTTTACTTTGAAGTCTATTTTATCAGACATTAGAGTTGCAACCCCTGCTTGTTTCTTAGTCCCATTTGCCTGGACTATTTTTTTTCTATTATTTAACCTTAAGGTAGTGCCTGTCCTTGAAGGTTAGATGGATTTCTTGCAGATGGTGAAGAGTTGGACTTTGTTTCTTAATCCATTGACTTAGCCTGTGTGTTTTGACTGGGGAGTTCAGTCCATTGATATTTAAGCTTATGATTGAAAGATGTATATTTGTCACCATCAATTTGATTGCTGTTTGTGTTCTTGGTCTAATTTTGTATTTCCTGAATTATGTTTATTTATTTTCTATAGCTGTGATATACAAAATACATTAATGATCTGTATACCCTTCCCCCATCTGTACCCTTCATCAACCTTAGACAAATGTAATTTCTTACTGTATGCAAAGTATGGTATCCTTGTTTTTACACAGAAGTGTACCATTCACCATTTATCAAAGAAGCTTCTTTTTGCAACAGATGGTGATTATTACAGTTTTCTATAATTTGTCAAACACAAATAATAATCTGTGAGCTGTCTATCCTGAAGTGACACATTTACAATATAACCTCTATACATAAGGCCCATGGAAAAAGTGGGACAGGGGTTATAGAGAATAGTAGTGCCTTCCCCAAGTCTCACCCGTGAAGCTTCCTCAAGCAACAGGGGGATTGCACAGAAGCCCACAAATGGCAAAAATGAAAAGAATAAGAGACTGCAAAGACTGTGTCACTGAATATGACACCAATGTAAACCAACTACTAGCAGTTGATTAGTGTGGGTGAGGGAGTTAGTCCTCTTTAAGACAGAAACTGTAGATAGGCAGACTAGATTCCAGTGGATGCATTTACACTACCAGACATATTGGTACACAAAAGATTTGATACACCTTAACATATAAGACAGAATTCATGAAATCTGAAATCCAGTGGGGGCATGACTAGGGGGTACAGATGGGGAAATGATATACAGATGATTAAGACATTTTGTATGAAATTCACAAAAAATTCAATAAAATATACACTAAAAGAAATGGGATTTCTGATGCATGAATTTTAGAGTAAACAAAAATGTAAAACCCTACATAATGCATACTCAACCATTTAATATGTCCCTGGACTGTTGCATGCATTATTCTCTGTGTTCAAAGCACAGTAGACATACTCTAATCATCAAGACACCCAAAAATCTACCTAATAAGACTTAGTACCATATATTTTTCTGAACAAGTGGAATAACTCAATGAATACTAACAATAATTATTCTATATCCTCATATTATTTTAGAAGTCACCAATCATAGATGTTAGAGCAATGTGATTTATCTCTTTCCCTATTCTTCACAAAGAAGTGAGGAAGGAGGAATGCCTAAAATTTAGACAAGGATAGAGATGTAGCTCCCAGGTTAGACACTTGCTCTACTACATTAAAGATGTGAGGGTTGAGTAAAAACAAAACACAAAACAAAACAAATATCCAATTACTTCATAGAATGATTATGGTTAGAATTCCAAAAAATGTATGAATTCACATTTTCCATTGGGTATAAATGAATCTTAAAAATTAAACATGATTCCTTTCTTATTTTTATGTAGGAAAATATCTATAACTTGGAAGCTGTCTTGCTATGCATCATTTTGCAAGCAATAAAAAATTTGGCACAGTAGATCAAAATTTCTAAAGCAATTTTTCCTTTGATTCTTAAAATGTTGAAGGTCTGTGTGCATGTCTCTACTTTGTGATTGATGGTGCATGACATGCAAGTCCCCTTTGAAAATTCCTTTTCTTTATTTGGCCTTTGTAGACTGAGTTTAATCTGTTTTGTCACCTTATAACATTTGTAGTTTATTCAGCACTATTATCAGTGAAAGGCTACTATCTTTGCAAGGAGTAATGTCACACACCTGCGATCCCAATAATAGGTATCTGAAGTAAGAAAACTGCGGATGATGACAAATTCAAGACCAACCCAAGCTACACAGTAAGACCCTGGCACCAACAGAACAAATCAAAACATGAAAGAACCCAGGTGTGTCAAGTTAACAACTATAGCTATTGAGCACAACTGATCCCTTTCAACTAGACACAAAAATATAGTCACTATTAATCCACACCCTTTCCATTTCTTATCCCCAAGATCCCATATTAGCATTACTATTACAACACAAGACAGTACAACTTTTAAAGTTCAACAGTCCTTAAAAATTCAAACACTTTTGCTGGTCGTGATGATTAACGCCTTTAATCCCAGCACTCAGAAGGCAGAGGCAGGGAGACCTCCGTGAGTTTGAGGCCGGCTTGGTATCCATAGTGAATCCAGGACAGCTGGGGCAACATGGAGACCCTGTCCCAAAAAGACCAAAAAAAAAAAAAAAAAAAATTCAAACACTTTAAAAGTTCAAAATCTCTTTAAAAAGGCTCTAAACTGAAGACTCCTGTAAAATTCAAACTTAAATACTGTCTTATTTCAAAAGGGAAGAATAAAGTACACTTAAGCAAAATAAAATCCAGCAAAGTATCTCAAAGCTGGATATCTCGAATTCACTTTGGTGGTTGCCTGATGGTCCTGGCATCTCCAATATGCTGAAGTCTCCATTGTACTTTCACCGAACGCATCTTCTGGCCTCACAAAATGTCAAGCCTCAGATCATCTTCATAACTTTTTCATGCCTTCAAAATCAGTACCATGTAGGAGATTCTTACACATTACCAAGCCCTGCTTCCAGCTTGAGATGGAGCCTCAGGCCCCCTCTGAGCCACAGCTTCCATATGCTGACCTTCAGGAAACACTTCCCAGAAGATTTCACCTCAATGATGTTGGTCTCTTGTTAAAGCTGATTTTCAGCTCCAGGTAGCAAGTATTTATTGTATCAGTAGAGACCCAAAACTTACACATCCAGGTTGGAGAACTGACTCAGCAGTTAAGAGCACTGGTTGCTCTTGAAGAGGACCTAGGTTTGAATCCCAGCTCCCACATGGTGGCAAACAGCCATGTGCAACTCCAGTTCCAGGGGATCTGAACATCTGACCTCTGCCGTCACTGCATGACATTGATGCACTTACATATATGCAGGCAAAATACCCATACATATAAAATAAAAATAATAAATAAAATATTTTTAAAAACTTCCACTTCCAAAATTTCTTAATTCCACACAAACAACCCTGATATTCTTTACTTCCTTTTGAAGCTTCATAAGCCAGGACTATCATCTACACCTCCTTTTTCATTTTTTTCTAAGTGTTTATTTAGAAACAAACAGTGTTCATGAGTCATATTTACACTGTTTTATTCTTGGATCCGTATTATAACACTATCTTTTATATATTTTTTATTTTTTCCCAAATCATTAAGAATTTCATACATGCATGCAAGGTGTTTTGATCAAATCCATGTTCACTCCCTCTCTTCCAACATGCCACCCTCTGAAGAGGTAACCCTAAAATCTTTTAAGAGTTAGGTACAAGCTCCCAAATACTTTTGACATTTTTGGCCTTTGGAACACAGTATGTTCCTAAAATGCCCAAGGAATTTTGACTTTTATCCAAGAAAATGGCTACATTTCTTTGGGGTCTTTTTACCCTAACTGCCTAGCCAATTCCTACCTCCTACTCTTATAATGCCATCCCATGAAGGGGTTACCCAAATTGCCATTAGGGAATAGAGACTCCGACCTCTCTGGCTTCTTCTTTGTAGAACAGGATGCAGTGTGAGGGAATTGGAGGACTCCTTCAGTGGATCTATCTAAAAGACTCCCAAATTGCATAACTTTTGTCTCTAAGGGAGAAGAATGTCCTTGAGTCATGAGTGGCAGATGTAAAGGAGAAGTAAAGGCAAAAGTAATTAGCATTACAATTTCAGGACAGGAAACTAAAAAAAAGTCAGAACAGAGCAGTTTTCAAATGTTCATATGAAAGTCCATTAGAGTTTCTTGACAAGGGTTTCCAAAAGCATCCCTCTATTGGGTTCTTCCTCATTTTTCTTTTGTCTTCCAAGTCTGAGTAGAAAGTGGAATAATCATAGGATGTCTGTTAGATCCATTTGATATATGGTATCATTTAATTTAGACATCTCTCTGTTTATTCTTTGTCCAGTTCACCTGTCTTATGCAGACAGTGGGGTATTGAAGTCCCCTACTATTGCTGAGTTGGGGTTAATCTGTGTCTTAATGTCCTGTAGTGTTCTTTTTATGAATTTTGGTGCACCAGAATTTGGTGCATATATGATAAGGATTGTAATGTCTTTCTGGTTAACTGTTCCTTTGATCAGAATGAAGTGACTCTCCTTTTCTCTTCTGATTAGTTTTCTTTGAAATCCATTGGAATTGCAACCCCTGCTTGCCTCGTAGTGCCATTTCCTTGGAATATTCTTTTCCAAACTTTTTCCTTAAGGTAGTGACTGTCCTTGAAGGTGAGATGGGTTTCTTGCAGACAGCAAAAAGATGGATTTTGTTTCTTAATCCATTCGCTTAGCCTGTGTCTTTTGACTAGGGAGCCCAGTCCGTTGATATTTAAGGTTATTATTGAAAGATGTGTATTGGTTGCTGTCATTTTGATTGCTGTTTGTGTTCTCCGTCTAATTTTGTGTTTCCTAGATTATATCTTTATTTTCCTTTGTTGCCCCAAGGTATTGTTGTTTTTTCTCTGCTCTCCATATTGTTTCAAATATTCTTCGAAAGGTTGGTTTTTGTGGACATGTATTCTTTCAGACTATTCATGTCATGGAAGATTTTTCTTTCCACCTCAACTACAATAGATATTTGTACTGGGTATAGTATTCTGGGCTGGCATCTACTGTCATATAGAAATGGAAATACCTTGGCCAGGCTCTTCTGGCTTTCATAGTTTGCATTGATAAGTCAGCTGTAATTCTAATGGGCTTTCCATTGTATGGGACTTGTTTTTCTTTTGTTGCTTTCAGTATTCTCTGTTCTGTACATTTAGTGTTTTTACTATGATATGTTGTGGGGAGTTTCTTTTCTGATCCTTTCTATTAGGTTATGTGCTTCCTGTATTTGTATGGGGATGTCTTTCATTAATTTCAGGAAATTCACTTCTACAACCATATTTAAGATACGGTCAACACCATTAACCTGAAATTCTTCTCCTTCCTCTATTCCTATGATCTGTAGACTTGATCTATTCATGGTGTCCCACATCTCTTGCATATTACAATCCTGTTTTTTTTCTTTTTTAATTTTCCCTACTCTTTGCTTGAGTGGTCCAATTCTTCAACTTTATCTTCAGGTGTTGATATTCTGTTCTCCATTTCATTCATTCTATAGGAGAGGCTTTCCCCTTTTGTTTCAAGTTGACTTATGGAGTTTTGCACTTCCTTCTTCATTTCTGCCTGAGTTTCTTCAATATTTCTATCTCTTTTGTGAATTCATTCAGGAGTTTATCCCTATCTTCTCTTAGCTCTTTGATTTGTTTGTTCATGTGTTCTTTAAATTTGTTGAATTTCTTGATCTATTTCAGGATTGTTCTTTTAAGTTCAGTGTCCTGGGTTATCTATAGGGGGTTCTCCTTGTAGAACTTCTACCGGATTGGTGGGCTGTGGTGGGGACATAGTTTTTTGGCTTTCCATTTTATTATTCTTTTGTTGTGGTTTTGGCATGTGAAT
>NW_008337667.1:6152-7817 GCF_000622305.1 Nannospalax galili | reverse complement strand
TTGAAGTATGCTTCTGTTTGTATTATCAGGGTGCCTAGATCCTTTCTTTATGGGTTATGTAAAATGGGTTGGTACAGAGTTCAGGTTCTTTCATGTTTATTTGGGAGGGAAATGATGGCTTCATATCAGCTATTCAGGGGTAACCAGAGAAGCCCAATTCAAGTTCCAGTCAGGTACATTCAGGCTTCCTTCACCATGTTGAGGCAGGATCCAGGCTCCCTCAAGCAGTCCTGTGCATTGTCAACCCTATGCCAGAGGGAGGCCAGAGGGTGGCCAGAACTCAGCACTCTCTGGCAGTCTGCTGAGCTCCCATCCTTAGCTTACCAAAGCCAGATCTACCCTGGGGCCTTGGGAGGGGCCTCACAAAATCCCAGGCATAGCACAATTAGGGGAAGCTCATCACCACATGAAGGCAGGATATGGGGGCTGTCAGGCTGTCCCCTGAGTTCTCAGGCCCTCTGGTATTTGGGGACCAGAGGGAGGCCGAATCTGGCACTCTCTGGCCGTCTGCTAAGCTCTGAGCAGCTACCCCAATGGAAGAGGTCCTAATCCACCCTCTCAGGCTGTCTTCTAGGATCTCAGCCTTATCCTACCAAAGCTAAATCTTCCCTGGGGCCTTTTTAGGAGCCTCACAAAATTCCAGGTGGGAGATGGTATGGCACAATTAGGGGAATCTCACCACCATGTGGAGGCAGGGCCTAGGAGCTTTCAGGCTGTGCCCTCGATTCTCAGGTCCTCTGGTAGCCAGAGGCCAAAAAGAGGCCAGAACCCCTGCACTCTCTGGTGGTCTGCTGAGCTCTGAGCAGCTACCCAGATGGAGGAGCTGTGAACCAACCCTCTCAGGCTGTCTGACTGAGTTTAATTTAGAAGGACAACTAACTCATAGTTCTTTTATTTATGATTTTTTTTCTAACAAGGAATTATAATCCTGAAATAATATTCTTTTATTGGCATTTCTTTTTATCTGTATATATGTATATATGTGTTAGGAAGTCACCCTTTCATACTGGGGTATGGGGAAAATCATGGGTCTGGAAGGTACAGGAAACTGTAGAACCTGTGTGTCCTGAGTGCTGCAAGAATAAAAAAGGAACTCATAGGTGTAAAAGTTCTCACAGGTGTGGTGAGACTCACAGGTATGTCAGGTGCATAGAGCTGAATAATGTGAACAGACGGAGGAATGCTGGGGATGGGAAATCATGGGTCTGGAGGAGATTCAAAGTGTAATCCAGGTAGGGATCTGGAACTCCTGAACCTGCTTGAGAGATGGGATGTGGGTGTAGTTGGCTAGAATTAGAGAATACAGTCCACTGGGGAATCTAGAAGGTCTGGGCCATGACTGACACTGTGAGACCAGAGCAGGCCTGAGAACTGGAGTGGCAGATGAATAAGGCTAAGCGTCAAAAACTCATTTGGCCATAGGGAACTAGTGCAGGCCTGAAAGATGAGATGACACTCACAGAGTTTTGTTTAGTTTGCTTCTCTTTTACTTGGTTTTGTGAGACAAGTTCTCTCTGTAGTCCAAGGTGGCCTGGAACTTATGATGTAGAACAGATTGATGTTGCTATCACACAGATCTGCCTATCTCTGCCGCCTGTGTGCTACACTTTAATTTCTATACAGAGCATTTACTACTGGAAAATAGACTCCCTGATTTTCTACCTT
>NW_008337667.1:4150-5835 GCF_000622305.1 Nannospalax galili | reverse complement strand
TATATATATATATATGGCATTTACTACTGGAAAATAGACTCCCTGATTTTTTACCTTTCAAGTAGTACAATTTACAATCCAAAGAAAGTTCCAGAAAATAGTTTTTTTTCCACCCATGAGCTGGTT
This sequence comes from Nannospalax galili, assembly GCF_000622305.1. Classification (NCBI taxonomy): domain Eukaryota; kingdom Metazoa; phylum Chordata; class Mammalia; order Rodentia; family Spalacidae; genus Nannospalax; species Nannospalax galili. The sequence goes on along the minus strand of NW_008337667.1, from coordinate 5,709 downwards.
CAGTGATTAAGAGTGATATAAATGATGAATTATTTTTATTTGCTTTAAAAAAAAGAAAATTAATTTTTGTAATGCAAGAGAAGTTGTTGAAAATACTCATTAAAAAAACAAGGTGAGTATTACCAGGATCAACAGGCTCAAGAGGTAAGCTGTGTGTGGGAAGAAATTCCAGGAGCATTCTTAAAGTGGGAAGAACCGTGGATATTTTTCTGGATGTCAAGGGGATCAAGAGTCCAAGAATTGATTTCTTTTGTTCATAGTTTTACAGTGAGTGCTAGCTGTAAGCCTGGGCTGGACAAACATGTGTTAGTTGCACCCCTCTCTGGTGAAACAGTCAAAATGGAGACAGTGTTGATTGAGTATTGGCCATTTTTGGCCTAGCGGGAAAGGTACATACACAGTGATCATAATACCCATAGACACCAGTAAAAGGAACACATAAGACTTGTTTAAAGTTCTGGGACTGTTTCATAAGACATTTACTGTCCTTGATGGAAATGAACAGGAACATATATACAGGAAGTGATAAAAGTAACATATTACCAATGGATCCTACACAGATGTTTATCTGGGCCCACAAAGAAGAACATATTATGTGCAGGTAAATCTATGGTTTTCTTATTTTCATGCCTGGTGACCCCTGTGCTTATGCTGAAACTGTTGGATTAGCTGGACAACTGCTGCAGCTGTGTACAGTCTTTTCTAGACCCTGCTAATTTGCATGTGCCCAGTCACAGCCACTGCTCCAGGGAGTCTAAATAGGTTGGTCACACCCTGTGAAGCTGTCATTCACAGTCAAGTCACAGCATCACAATGAGGTGTCCTGCTCAAATCCTTGGACTGTTGTTCTGGTTTTCAGGTAAGGAGGTTTCTAAATTTAATTTTAAAGACCAGGTACGGTTAGTGCTCTGAGGATTTTCAAAGAAGTTGTTTGCAACATGATTAATACTGCATATTTGTTTTATTTTCTCCAAACTCAGGTATTAGATGTGATATACAAATTACTCAGTCTCCATCCGTGGTGTCTGCATCTGTGGGAGATAGTGTCACCATCAATTGCAAGGCCAGTCAGAACATTGGTAGTTGGTTAGCTTGGTATCAGCAGAAACCAGGGGATGCTCCTAAACTCCTGATCTACTATGCATCCAAGCTGGAAACGGGGATCCCATCAAGGTTCAGTGGCAGTGGATCTGGTACAGATTTCACTCTCACCATCAGTAGCCTGTTGATGGAAGACGTTGCAGCATATTATTGTCAGCAGTATGATACCTCTCCTCCCACAGTGATACAGTTAATAACATAAACCTCACAGAGAAGCAGAAGTGTGAGGCTGGGTTTTCCCAGTTGCAGCTGTTGGAGCGTGTGAGTGCTATGAGGCTTTTGCAGATAAACCTGCATTTGGACAATCACTAGAAGGATCTGTTAGTATGAATCACGGAGGCTGTTCTGTATCCCAAAATTTGCTCTTTGTATTCAATCTAGAAAGCACAGAGGTACAATTACTCTTCTGATTTATTAAAAGACTTGGATCTTTACACACAAAGTAATTAGATTTAACA
>NW_008337667.1:0-1429 GCF_000622305.1 Nannospalax galili | reverse complement strand
CAATAGTTTCTGGGGTATTGTTACAGTTTCTTACCCACATCCCCAAGACTCTGCTGGGTTTTTTCTCTGCCTTTAGCTTAGGTAGGAGTTATGCATACTCTCACTATTGCTGTGAGTTCATAACAATTATTGAACAAGCTTCCTGGAAAATTCTATTTCCTTGTCATCATCCACCACCTCCGAACTTAGAATCTTTCTGCTCCCTTTTCTGCAATGATCACTAAGCCTTTGGAGACAGAAGTTTCATACAGGTGTCCTATTCAGTAATAAGCACTCTGAAGCACATTGCGCTGTGCAGGTTGGTCAGTTGTGTTTTTCTGTGTAATTCATCATCTGCTTCATAAAAAAGCTTAATGAGAGATGCATTAATATAAGGATATAACAAGAGGTCTTTAGGAGTAAGATTAAGAATATATCAAGTTATCAGAAATCTAGTATTATACTTTCCCCTATATCCTGTGAACTGTCTAGCCTCAAATTTTCAAGCCTAAAATCAGTGTCAGATATGGGCTCTGTCCTATGAAGAGGAACATAAATCCAATTAGAATGTGATTGGTTACTCCCATAAATATACCGCTATTGCTCCAGGGGGAGTATCTTGCAAGGCAAATTGCTGTAGTTCCCAGGAATCCCATGTCGTTAAGATTGATGATAGATTTTCAATTCAGGTAGCATACACAGTACCTTACAGCACTGCAGAATTTTTTTTTTTATCCTGTAATTCATGTATGAAGTGTCTTCAGTAATAGGATCTTACCGTGAAGTTACGGTGGGTAATCAAGAGCAAGAGGATTGTTTGAGGGTCTAATGGACCCCTGGTCAACAGCTTCAAGACAGAGAAGAAGGCGTGGATGTCAGCTCTTTCCATTCCTTTTAAATATAGTATTTAAAATATATCAAGATCAATAAGACCAACAAGGGTAAGTGGGTATAAATTTGAATGTATGAAATATCAGTATGAAGAATTCAAGGGAATTGGTATCCTTATTTACAGATGATATGATTGTAACACAAAAGACCCTAAAGACTCCACTTGAAAACTCCTAGCACAGATAAGAATACACAGAAATTCAGCATGATATAAATTTAACACTCTCAAATCAGTATCCATTCTGTATACCCTCAACAACCAATACCGTTTATGATAGCCTCAAAAACAATAAGATATTTTGGAATAAATCAAACAAAGAAAGTATATAAAACTTTATGACAATGGAGAGAGAAATTGAAGAAGATACCAGAAGATAGAAAGACCTCTTATGTTATGGAGTAGCTTTAACAAAAGAAATCCTCACATTCAATGAAATGAGAAACTCATTAAAATTCCAACAAAATTAGTCACAGAAGTTGAAAAACCTCTCTCAAATGTTATATGGAAACACACTGAAATGAGAGGAGAGAGAGAGAGAGAGAGAGAGAGAGAGAGAGA
>NW_008337666.1:0-902 GCF_000622305.1 Nannospalax galili | reverse complement strand
CTCATACACATAAAATAAAAATAATAAATAAAATATTTAAAAAATAAAAAGAAGACAACTAGGGAGCAGCAAAGAAGCAAAGAAAAACAAACAGTAGACTTAAATCGGAGTATACCAAATATTACACTAAGTGTAAATGGACTAAAGAGCAAGACTATAGAATCTTTGGCAGGACATAAAATCAGATTTATTGTATTTCTTTATACTGACACAAATGGAAAATGAAAACTTCAAAAATACCATTTCAGTAGAACAGTAAAAGAACAATAAATTTAACAGAAGATGTGCAAGACTACACAATGCCAAATGGAATGATGCTATATATAAATGGAGATACATGCCATGTTTTTAAATAGGAAAACTCGGTTTTATTAAAGTGCTCATTCCTTCCAGTTTTATCAGTGGATTCGATGCAATTCTAATTATTATTTCAGTGGGGATTTTTTTGGTAGAAACTAAAAAGGTGGTTTTAAAATATATGTAAAAATATAAAGGATTGAGCCAAAATAATTTGGAAAAAAGACAAAGTTGAAGGACATGTACTCTCTGTGACTTCTAAATCTTCTAGCTAATATGAAGGAAGCCACGTGCTGGAATACAGACAAACACAAAGATCAATGCAGTAGTCTATCAATTCAGCTCCTATAAACACCCACATATATTTGGTCAAATGATTTTCCACAAGGATAACCCAGCTGGGCAGGGAACGTCTTTTCAACAAATGATTCTAAAACAGACATCTGTATAAAAGAAATAAGCCTTGGTCCTCTACTTCACACCATAATGAAGATCAATTCAGAATAAATTATAACCTTGAACATAAAACTAAAACTAAAAAAAAAACAAAAAAAAAACAAAAAAAAACCTTAACAGAAATCAGAGGAGAAAATTTCATGACTAAA
>NW_008337665.1:0-526 GCF_000622305.1 Nannospalax galili | reverse complement strand
CTTTGGTCAGGTTTATTCCAAGATAATTTTTTTTTTGTGGCTCTTGTGAATGGGTTTCCCTGTGCTCTTTCTCTAACTGCTTGTCATTGGTGTATAGAAAGGCTATAGACTTTTGTAGGTTAATTTTGTAACCTGCCACTTTACTGAATGTGTTAATAATTTCTAGGAGTTTGCGCGTGGAATTTTTGGCGTCCCTTAGATATATTATCATATCATCTGCAAAAAGGGATAATTTGAGCTCTTCTTTTCCAATTATTACTCCTTTAATTTCCTGCTCTTGTCTTATTGCTCTTGCAAGAGTTTCAAGCACTATGTTAAAGAGAAATGGAGATAGCAGGCAGCCTTGTCTGGTTCCTGATTTCAATGGGAATGCTTCCACATTTAGAATGATGTTTGCTGTGGGTTTTTTATATATGGCTTTAATTATGTTGAGGTATGTTCCCTCCAGTCTAATTCTCTCTAGGACTTTAATCACAAAAGCATGTTGAATTTTGTCAAAGGCCTTCTCTGTATCTATTGAGATGAC
>NW_008337664.1:944109-945133 GCF_000622305.1 Nannospalax galili | reverse complement strand
GGAAGGGAAGGGAGCTGAGGTAGGGAAAAGGATTTGAGTGCGATGGGGAGGTAGGTCTGATGCCCAGGTGGGCGTGGATAGACACAGTAACGGTGCTGGTCAATTCAACGGTCGCGGAAACCAGTGCTATCCAGTGGCCTTGAGTGAGGTCCGGGAGTGACCGAATTTGATTGGAAAGGAGATGAAAAGAAAACTGGCAGAGAGTAGTGAAGGGGAAAGGGGAGAAAGAGAGAGGGAGAGAGTTGAAAGGAATGGGAGCGGGGAGAGAGATAGAGGGTGGAAGTGTACATTAATGCCGAATCTGTGGTGTTTGCAGCAGCCAATAACAACAAGGGAGTCCGAAAGTTTTACCTGTGAGGTCCCTTGAAGTAAGAGCTGGTTTCGGCACCATCTTATAGGTAAAAATTTTGGAGAGAGTGGTGGCGGATCGAGGAGGCAACAAGGCACAGATAGAATTCTCAGCGGGATACAGCTTTATTTCGCACGGGACACGTTTCCCTCGGAGAAGGGAAAGATGTCAGCCCACGGCTTGTAAGCTGGGACTTATATATGGGGGCTTTAGGGTGTAGAAGGGGGGAGTGTTTGGGGGAAAAAATCAGGGAGGGGAAAGCAGGAAAAGCAGGGCTTGTAAACCTGACTCCGTTCAGTCTGCCAGGTAGGATTAGGGTCTGGAAGTGTTTACTTTTTCCCTCCTAGGATAAGAGAAAAGCTGTTGTGATAAACAGCTTCTAAAAATCTTTGGTTAACAGGTAGAATCTGCTTCTCTTATTTTTGGAGATCAGAGGAAAGGCAGGCTGCTTCTCAGAAGAGTTTGTTTCCCTTGACTTCAAAGGCCAAGGTTCTTATCAGCTCAGTTCCCTTTTTCAGGCTCCAAAAGTCCATAGGTCCCTGTTGGGGAGGGGAGAAGCCGCTGTTGTTTGAAACCCTAATACTGCCCATTCCTTTTATTTTGTGAATGACAGGTCTCTGTGCTCTGATGCAAGCCAGGAAGTCTCAGGGTGAACTTTTCCAGTCTGAGAACTTG
>NW_008337664.1:938342-940188 GCF_000622305.1 Nannospalax galili | reverse complement strand
GAATAGCGCATTTTTTCAGCTATATATGGGGTAGTTAGGAAGAACTGTCATTTTCCTCTCTTGGAAATTAAGCATGACATAGGAGACTGTTGCCTGACGGGACCTGGAATCACCTAGGAAGCACATCTCTTGGCTTGTCTGTGAGGTGTTTCTAGAGAGGATTAAGTGAGGGAGAAGACGTGCTTCAGACGGGGCGCCTTTCAGTGGTGGGGTCAGATGCAGAGGTCCAAGGAAAAGACATAGTCACTAGCTTGCCTTCACTTCCTCCTTCCCGAGCAAGTGCACCCTTTGCTGCTGTCGATGCCACCACCATCAGTGCCACTGCCATCGCTGTCCTCTGTTGGCATCAGATTCCAGTTTCTTCAGCCTTACGATGTGTACCGAATGTCAGTGACTTCCAAGAGTCTTCCAGGCCTTCAGTGCCAGATGGAGACGGCCGAGGCACCCAACTTTGTGAACTGAAGAGCTACTGGGTTCTCAGCCTCCCCAACATATATCCAGGGATTATTGCACTACTCAGCCCTGACTGTGAAAGCCAATGTTTTGGTTCTGTTCCTCTAGAAAATCCAGCCTGTACTGGTTGGGATTAACTGTCAACTTGACACAGCCTAGAATCACCAGGGTCTTAAGTAATTTTCTTTAGCAGGTTATCTGTGGACATAATTGTGAGGGATGGTTTGGATTGCCTTAATTGATGGAGGAGGGTCCGCCCACTGCGGGTGGCACCATCTCCTGGGAAGATGGACCTGGGTTGCATAGGAAAGATAAGCACAAGCCTGGGAGTGGGCCAGCAAGCAGAGTGCCTCCTGGTCTGGGCTTCAAGTCTCCACTTGAGTTCCTGCCCTGACTCCCTCAGTGATGGACTGGGACCCGGAAGTATGAGCCAGATAAACCCTCTCCCCTCTGAGTTGCTCTGGGACCAAGTGTTTTATCACAGCAACAGAAAGGAAACTAGAGCAGCGCTGAGTCCAGCAATGAGAGCATGCTGTGAGTGGAAACGACAATGTAGCAGAAACGCTGAAACAGTGAGATAAAGGAGGAAGGCTGAGAAAGAGGAAATGCAGGAGGAAGTGTAAACAGAAGAAAAGGAGAGTAGGAATGCCGTGGGGTGGGAAAGAGCAAGACTGGGAGAAATAGAGAAAAAAATGAAAATTCTTATGAGAGTTCAAAAATGTTAAGAACCTGAGTAAAAATAAAACTGTAAAACACATATTTTATGCTATGTATTTTACACATTATAGATTATTAATAATATATATTATATATTCAGCCCCCCCAAGCCCTTTCTGTGTATTGTAGTGCATGCCTACGATCCCAGGACTTGGAAGGCTGAGGCAGGAAGATTGCTGAGTTCTTGGCCAGCCTTTGGTATAGTGTAAAACCAAATAATATCAAAGTCCCAATAACGTAAAGTTAGAAGACCACTGAAATTATAGCAAGGAAGGAAAAAAAGGTGGGGGGGGGGTCGTGTGGGAGAAGGATGCTAACAGTGAGCAGAAAAGAAACCAAAAGATTGCCCAATAATCAACAACAGAAATGAGCACAAAGTTAGACAAACGTGAGGGGATATTAAAAAATTAAAACATAAAGCTTAAAAAATATAATACGTAAAGTTAGAAGACCACTGAAATTATAGCAAGGAAGGAAAAAAAGGTGGGGGGGGGGTCGTGTGGGAGAAGGATGCTAACAGTGAGCAGAAAAGAAACCAAAAGATTGCCCAATAATCAACAACAGAAATGAGCACAAAGTTAGACAAACGTGAGGGGATATTAAAAAATTAAAACATAAAGCTTAAAAAATATAATATGGGCCAGGCGTGGTGGCGCACGCCTTTAATCCCAGCACT
>NW_008337664.1:936318-936948 GCF_000622305.1 Nannospalax galili | reverse complement strand
CAGAGATCCACCTGCCTCTGCCTCCCAAGTGCTGGGATTAAAGGCATGGGATATTTTTTTAAAAATATTTTATTATTTTTTTGTGTGTATGAGTGTTATGCCTGCATGCATGAAAGTGCACCTGTGCCACACAGTGCCGGTGGAGGGCAGAAGGCAGCTTTGGAGTCCCCTGGAACTGGAGTAATTCATGATTGTTAGCCATCATGTGGATGCTGAGAGTCAAACCTGGGACCTCTGCAAAGAGCAGTTAGTGCTTTTAACTGCTGCGCCGTCTCTCCAGCCCCCTGAATTTAAACAATTTTACATGATAATTATACATGTGGAAAAATTTCCGAATCTCTTTTACCTTTAAGAAAAAACTGTAATTGTACGTAATTGATATTTATTGCTTTTGCTAATCACTTGAATGCACATCCCCTTTTCTTCCCCGGAAAACTGTCCCATGAAAATTTCGGGATCCATTACTTTGAAGACAACTTGCTAATTTATTTGTGTATTGTGTGTGAAAATATTGAAATCACGTGTGTGACACCATGCTGGCTCATACCTTTTAAACTGGATATCATTAGTGCACGTGGTCCTGGATATTATCGGGATCTCACCCATAGCTCTTGCTCTCCTCTACTGTTA
>NW_008337664.1:928670-929380 GCF_000622305.1 Nannospalax galili | reverse complement strand
CCGTAGGAAACATTAGTTCTTGGCATGGTTTATAGAGCATCTTTTGTTTGGTTGGTTGGTTTTGGGTTTTTTTTGGTCTTTTTGAGACGATCTCCCTGTAGCCCCAGCTGTCCTGGATTCACCATGGAGAACAGGCTGGCCTGGAACTCTCAGAGATCCATCTGCCTCTGCCTCCCAAGTGCTGGGATTAAAGGCGTACGCCACTATGCCCAGTCTAAAAACCCACTTTGAACTCACAAATAAATACAGTCAGATTAAGGTAGGCACTCAAAAAGCCACTTTCCTAGTCCCAAACTCTCTATATATTAGTGCGCTTCCACACAGATGGCCATTCTGAAATCATGGGCTTCGCTTAGGGATTTATGCTTATACTTATTTATACTTTCACTGTTAATTACAGAAGTTTTCTTTTTTTTGAGACAGGGACTCACTATGTAACTCTGGTTAAGAACTCACTGTGCTGGCCTCACAGATCCTCTGCTTCTGCCTCTGCCTCCTAAGTGCTGTGATCAAAGGCATGCACATTCACACCTGTCTGGATTTCATTTTTATGTACTCATCTACCATAAAAAAGAAAAAAATTAGTTTGAGATCAGCCTGGTCTACATAATGAGTTTGGGATAGCCAGGGTTACATAGCCTGTCTCAAAAAAGAAAAGAAAATTAAAAAAAAAAAAAAAAAACCCAAAAAAAAAACTATGGCAGAATTAA
>NW_008337664.1:927972-928150 GCF_000622305.1 Nannospalax galili | reverse complement strand
AGGGGACACAGTTATCACCTGTCTAAAAAAAAAAAAAATCATCAAGGGCAGCTGGGCATGGCGGTGCACATCTTTAACCCCAGCTCTCTTGGTGGCGGCAGCAGAATCAGGCGGATATCTGTGAGATCAAGGTCAGCCTAGGCTACAATAGCAAGTTCTAGGTTAGCATAGTGGTAAA
>NW_008337664.1:885931-927325 GCF_000622305.1 Nannospalax galili | reverse complement strand
ATTATTTATTTTGGTCTTTTTAAGACATGGTCTCCCTCTAGTCCCAGCTGACCTGGAACTTACTATATAGACCAGGTGGGCCTTGAACTCACAGAGAGCCACCTGCCTCTGCCTCCCAAGTACTGGGATTAAAAGTTTATATCTGTACTCTCTTTTTAAAATTTTTTTTATTTATTGGGGCTGGAGAAATGGCTCATCAGTTAAGAGCACTGACTGCTCTTGCAGAGCACAGGGGTTCGGTTCCCAGCACCCACAGGGTGGCTATGAACCGTCCTTAACTCCACTTCCAGGGGAATCTAAAGCCCTCTTCTGACCTCCAAGGCACTGCAGGACACGGGTGCACTCACATACATGCAGGCAATATACTCATACACATAAAATAAAAATAGTAAATAAAATGTATTATTAAATTCTTTAAAAATTATATTTACTATTTTTATTTCATGTGTACAAGTGTATTGCCTACACATAGGTAAATGCACCCATGTTGTGCAATGACCGAAGAGGTCTGAAGAGGGCATTGGATTCCCTGGAACTAGAGTTACATACAGTTGTTAGCCTCCATGTGGGTGCTGGGAATTGATCAGGGATCCTCTGCAACAGTAGCCAGTGCTTTAACCACTGATCTGGCTCTCCAAGCCCCACAATCAGTGCTCTTAGCCACTGAACCAACTCTCCAGCCCCCAATCTAGTGTTCTTAATTGCTGAGCCATTTCTCCAGAGCCCTGCTCCAGTATTCTTAGAGGAAGATGTTTGATTTTCATTTCCCAAAGAGGTCTAAAATCTTCTCCAGTGAATACAATGGTCAAACAAATCAGCTCACTCCTAAGATTCCTAGACAATGATTTGTGGTTGCTGAGCCTACTCAGCACATATATTCCAAACATTCAGGGCAATCAGAGAAAAGAGAATTCAAAAGTGGTGGCTATGTTCTCTGATAGGTTTATGTAGGGCATACGAGCATACAACCCCAGTTTCCAGGCTATATGGCAACCAGCCAAGACCCCTGGTCATCAAAGTTATAGCGTACATTACAGCACATAGAATAAAAGAGGGAGATGACTCGGGCTTTGGGCAAAAGGCCCCTGACACTCTGAAGTGGAAAGCCTGGAGACTAGTCCTGTGTGAGCTTCACCCTGCCTTTTGGGTGCAGACGTGTCATTGGGAGCCTCTTCCCCACACACAGCCACAGGCTTCAGCTCCCCTCTCCCCTTGTCTTGGTGACACAGGTCCTAGTGTCTGCATGGTTCTTCGAGGCTTGGAACTGCCACACACTCCCTCTGTGCTACAGTGGAAGCAGAAAGGCCCTGTGTCACCACAAGAGCCTGCTGTAAACCAGGCTACTGTGGAATTTATGGTAATGCTCCTGCCTCTGTCTCCTGAGGGCTGAGATTACAGGTGTTTTCCATCAAGTCTGGGAGGTGTGTTTCTTTTCACTAGAAGAGCTTCATGCCAGGCATGAAGCCCATACTTTAATCCAGGCACTCTGGAGACAGAAGCAGGCAGATCTCTGGGAGTTCGAGGCTAGCCTGGTCTACATAGCGATTTCCAGGCCAGCTGGAGCTACAGGGAAACCCTGTCTCAAAAATAACAGAAAAGTGCTAAGTGTGGTGGCTCATCCCTTTAATCCCAGCACTCGGGAGGCAGGTGGATCTCTGTGAGTTCCAGGCCAGCCTGGTTTATATATAGAGTTCCAGGCCAGCTGGGGCTACAGGGAGACCCTGTCTCAAGAAAGACCAAAAAAGCTGGGCGTGGTGGCACATGCCTGTAGTCCCAGCACTTGAGAGGCAGAGGCAGGCAGATCTCTGTGGGTTCCAGGCCAGCCTGGTTTATATATAGAGTTCCAGGCCAGCTTACAGGGAGACTCTGTCTCAAAAAGACCAAAAAAAAAAAAAAAAAATGGGGCTGGAGAGATGGTTCAGCAGTTAAGAACACTGACTGTTCTTACAAAAGACCAGGGTTCGAATCCCAGCACCCACAGGGCAACTACCAACTGTCTGTAACTCCAGTTCTAGGGGATCTGACAGCCTCTTCTGTCCTTCTTGGGCACTGCACGACAGGGGTGCACTTACCTACATGCAAGCATAACACTCATACACATAAAATAAAAATAATAAAAAAAAGAGCTTCACAATAAATAGTGACATCTAGCGATGTAAGCTCCTTTCTAGTTTGTTTTGTTGTATCTTTCTCCTTTGGTTTTTTTCTTTGGCAATGCAGGGGACGGAAGGCAGGATCCGACACATTCTAGTCAGGTTTCTGCCACTGAACTGCACCTCGTGTCTTTTCCCTTTGAAAGTTATATCTAGCAGGGTGTGGTGGCACACGCCTTCAATCCCAGCACTCGAGAGGCAAAGGCAGGAGGATCTCCGTGAGTTCGAGGCCAGCCTGGTCTACACAGTGAGTTCCAGGAGCTGGAGCTACAGGGAGACCCTGTCTCAAAAAAAAAAAAAAAAAGTTATATCTTCTGGGTGTGGTGGCGCACAGCTTTAATCCCAGCACTTGGAAGGCAGAGGTAGGCGGATCTCTGTGAATTTGAGGTTAGCCTGGTCTACGTAGCAAGTTCTAGGCCAGCTGGGGCTACAGGGAGACCCTGTCTCAAAAAAGCCAAAAAAAAAAAAAAGTGTCAAGGTCACCAGAGAAAGGAAGGACAACCAAGGAACTGCTCTAGAATAATGAGCTCAAGAACACACCACAGGGGCGGGATAGATGGCTCAGTGTTCTTGCAGAAGACTGAGGTTCGAACCCCAGCACCCACATGGCAGCTAACAACTGTCCGCAACTCCAGTTACAGGAAATCCGATAGCCTCTTCTGTCCTCTGCAAGGGCATTACACAACATGGGTGCACTTATCTACATGCAGGCAATACATGCATACACATAAAATAAAAACAATAAAGCCGCTTTAATCACAGCACTTGGGAGGCATAAGCAGGCAGATCTTTGTGAGTTCAAGGCCAGGCTGGTCTACATAGTGAGTTCCAGAACAGCTGTGGCTACAAGGAGACCCTGTCTCAAAAAGACAAAAATAAAATAAAAATAAAAATCATAAATAAAAAAATTTAGCAATAGCTAAAATATTGGCTTACCAAATATAACCATCTTAAAATTGCATGATAATCTTTAAACAGTGTATTATTAGCATATATAGCCATGTATAATTATATAATGTTTCATTATGCTTCTTGTTTCTTTCCTTTTTTTTTTTTCCTTTGGTCTTTTTTAAGGGTCTCTTTGTAGCCCCAGTTGGCCTGAAACTCACTCTATAGACCAGGCTGGCCTTGAATGCATAGAGATCTGCCTGGGTCTGCCTCCCCAGTGCTGGGATTAAAGGGTTTGCCACCATGCCTGGTTATATACCTCATTATTTTATTTTATTTTATTTTTTGGTCTTTTTTAGACAGAGTCTCCCTGTAGCCCCAGCTGGCCTGGAATTTGCTGTGTAGACCAGGCTGGCTTTGAACTCACAGAGATCCACCTGCCTCTGCGTCCCAAATGCTGGGAATAAAGGCGTGTGCCACCACGCCCTGGACTATGAATTAATTAAAGAGGCCAACTGCCAGATAGTTGTCCTGGAGGATGCTGTCTCCTTCCTGCATTCCTGTCACCTGCGTCTCCGTGTCTATACTGACCTCCAGCATGCTAAGCTTCTCACATTTGCACATTTGGAAGGTAAAACTTGAATTCTGTGACTCACAATTCCTTTCTACATGAAAGAAAAGGCTGGATGTTGTTGTTCCTTGTTTTACTGCTCCAAAAGCCCTGGTTTGGCCTGTATTCACATTATATACACACCGGCTCAGTCTGGTCAGATGCAATATTCTTGAGAAGTTGCCTAACAATTGCCAGAGTAGCCATCAAGAGAGGAAACTGTGGGTGAGGTGTTCAATTAGAAGAAAATATGATTTTTTTTTCTTTTTTTTTTTTTTTTTTGTTCTTTTTGAGACAGGGTCTCCTTGTAGGCCCGGCTGTCCTAACTCACTATGTAGACCAGGCTGGCCTTGAACTCACAACAAAGATCTGCCTGCCTCTGCCTCCTGAGTGCTGGGATTAAAGGCGTGCGCCACCACACCCGGCTTAATCCCCAATTTTTTAAAAGAAAATCTTAGGTGCAAAAAATTCAGCTAAGTGGTAATTTCAAAGTACACACTGAAAACAACACAGCACATTAAAGTTCACTCACTCGATGGCTTGAATGTTAAGTATGCACCAGTCACTGTCCTAGGCACGTGGAAGACAAGAGTGTACAATAAAAATGTTGGGGCTGGAGGGATGGCTCAGTGGTTAAAAGCATGGCTGCTCTTGCAGAGGACCTGGGTTTGGTTCCCAGAACCCACACGGTAGCTAACGACCATTCTTAATTCCAGTTCTAGGAGATCTGACACCCTCTTCTGGCCTCCATGAACACTGAATGACATGGGTCCACTTACATGCATGTAGGCAGAACACTCATTCGTGTAAAGTAAGAGTAAACTTTTAGGAAGTTACTCTTCTATGCCTGCCAACCTGGAGGACTGTGTTTTCAACAGGAGGAACACACTCCTGTAAACCTAACACAGAAGGCAGCACAGGAGGATTGCTTCAAGTTCAAGGCTAGCCAGGGCTACACAGTGAGAACAAGCTGGGGGTGTGGGGTTTATGTAGACCTCACTAAGCACGGTATGGGGAGAAAATGCTGAGAGCCACAAGATTCCTAGGGCAAGCACACCCTGGGAAGCAATCGTGTTTGCCACAAGGATAAAGGTGGGTCCTACCCAGTAGTGTGAGTACAGCCAAAAGACAAGTGACACAGCACACTGATCAAAAGTCTGAGAAGGGGCTGGCGAGATGCTTAGTGGGTAAAGGCTCCTGCCCCCAAGCCTGACAACCTCAGTTTGATCCCCTGGACCATATGGAAGGAAAGAACTGAATCCCACAAGTTGGTCTCTGACCTCCACACTCATGCCATGGAGAAAACACACAAAAACAACAAACAAATATACAAATAAGATTTTTAAGAGGCTGAGGAGTTGGAAAATGGGTCATACAACCTACTGTAAGAATTCTCTAGATATTTACAGCAAGTGAGGCAGTGACCTGACAAACTCTACAAGGGTTGCTCCACCAGGGGTCAGGACTGAGCAGCTTCCTGGCCTTGCTGTAATCCAAGCCAGACACAAAATGAAAGGATCAGACTCCATGAATACATTTTAACTGTATGGCCCAGAACTTCCGCTGGCAAACAAGATGAGAACGAGAGAGGGGGAAAAAAAAACAATGAAAAAACAGGTCAAAGATGACTCCAAGGGGCTTCTGCTTTCAAACAAGATAAAGGAACCAACTTGGGAGCAGGAGGCAGGGAGACAGGTTTGATCACACTGAGCATGGGTCGGTCTGTTGAACACACCAGTGAAGATACAGAGCACAGAGTGGGAACAGAGCAGCATGAGAGAGATTATCAAGAGAGATCAGGCCCCAAAGAAGTCTGATGAGAACAGAAGACATTGCCAAGAGAGGTGCCTGCAACAGAAAGGATGGAGAAATGAAATTTTAAAAAAAGAAAGGGGCTGGAGAGATGGCTCAGCAGTTAAGAACACTGGCTGTTCTTGCAGAAGACCCGGGTTCATATCCCAGCACCCACATGGCAGCTAACAACTGTCCATAACTCCAGTTCCAGGTGATCTGACATCCTCCTCTGTCCTCTGCGGGCATTGCAAGACACACACCTACACGCAGGCAATACATGCATACACATAAAATAAAAAATAATAAAAGGAAAGACAGTAATAAGGACAGAGGAGATGGCTCGGCAGGTAAAGGTGCTGGCAACCAAGTCTGATGACTGGAGTTTGATTCCCCAGAACCCACGTAGTGGAAAGAGAGACACCACTCCATAAGGCTGTCCTCTAATCTAAACACACACAAACACACACACATACACACACAGTTTTTTACATGCCTATAGTCCCAGCACTTGGGAGGCAGAGGCAGACAGACCTCTGTGAGTTCAAGGCCAGCCTGGTCTACATAGTGAGTTTCAGGACAGCTGGGGCTACAGGGAGACTCTGCTTCAAAAAGACCAGAAAAAAAAAAAAAGAAATTAATAACACCAATATTACATAAACATTTCCAGAGACTAAACAAAGTTAAATACTTAACCTGTTTTGGGAGTCAAGCACAAAACTGAAGTAAAAATCTGACCAAAAAAAATCTTAAGAAAGTAAAATAAGGGGCTGGAGAGATGGCTTAGCCGTTAAGAGAGTTTGATTTCTAGGACCAACATGGCCACTAACAATCATCCATAACTCCAGTTCCAGGGCAATCTAACACCCTCCTTTGACCTCTTCAGGCACTGCATGACACAGGTGCACTAACATACATGCAGGCAATACACCCATACACATAAAAAAAAAATAAAATAAAAAATAAGGGCGGAGCATGGTGGCACACACCTTTAATCCCAGCACTCAGGAGTTTGAAGCCAGTCTGGTCTATAAAATGAGTTCTAGGTCAACTGGGGCTACAGAGAGACACTCTCTCCCTCTCTCTCTCGCTCTCTCTCACACACACACACACACACACACACACACACACACAGACCAAAAGATAAAAATAAATTTTAAAACAATTTTTTTTTTTTTGGTCTTTTTGAGACTGGGTCTTCCTATAGCCCCAGCTGGCCTTGAACTCACAGAGATCCACCTGACTCTGCCTCCCAAGTGCTGGGATTAAAGGTGTGTGCTACCACACTAAGCAAATAAATTTTTTTTTTTTAAAAAAGGGAATCACCAGGAATCTAAAGCGAGCCTGTGTTACATAACATCCTATCTCAATAGCCAGGTGTGGTGGTGAACATCTTTAATCCCAGAATTTGGAAGGCAGAGGCTGAGGCAAGCGGATTTTGTGAGTTTGAGGCCAGCTTGGTCTACATAGCATAGTGAGGTCCAGGCCAGCTGGGGCTATAGGAAGGCCCTGTCTCAAAAAGACAAAACAAAAATGACATCCTATTTCAAAAAAAACTAAGATAATCTACACATAAAATATTAGAACTAATAAACAGTAAGATCACAGATACAAGGTCAATATACAATAACAATAACTGCCTATATTTTTGCATACTGGCAATACTCAAATACAAAAACTCATATAAAAAAAAAAACAAAAAACCTTGGTGTGGTAACACACACCTTTAGTTCCAGCTCCTGGAGGCAGAGGAAAACAGATCTGTGAGACTGAGGCTAGCCTGGTCTACATAGTGAGTTCCAGGCCAGCCAATCCCCACTCCCAGAAAAGAATCATTTTCATATGCAAACACATGAAAGAAACATCCCCATACATGATCTAGGTTATCCAACATTGCTGAGAAAAATTAAAGACTAAAGACTAAGTAAATTGAGAAAAACACCATGTTCATAAATTGTAAAGTTAGTATTCATGTCACTGTTCTCCTGAATCTATAGTTTAATACCAAATTCCAGCAGATCAAGGCTAGAGATAAGGAGAGAACTGAAAAGATGATTATAAAGTTTATAGCATGAAGAAGCCTAAGGCTAGGCCAGGTGTGGTGGTCCACGCCTTTAATCCCAGCACTGGAGTGGCAGAGGCAGGTGGATCTCTGTGAGCTCAAGGCCAGCCTGGTCTAGAGAGTGAGTGCCTGGACATCTGGGGCTACAGGGAGACTGTCTCAAAAAGATGAGAGAAAAAGAAAAAACAAAAACAAGGCTGTCTTAAAAAACAAAGGTTGAGAACTAATACCCACAGATACACACTTTTCAGCAGATATGGACATGTTTATAGCTACAAGGTCTCCATAGCGAATCCAGGCCAGCTGTGGCTACAGGGAAGACCCCATCTCAAAAAGACAAAAAAAAAAAAAAAAAAGGGTGGGGTTGGCACGCAGCAAGCTAGAGACAAGTTTGAACTGAGTCAAATCAAAAAGGAGCTGCACACACCCCACTAGGAATCTGTTGGGACAGGAAATCGTCATTTAAATGGTATCACAAGGTCTGGAGAGATGACTCAGCAGTTAGGAGCACTGGCTAGTCTTACAGAAGACCCAGGTTCGGGTCCCAGCACCCACAAGGCAGCTAACAACCATTTGTAACTTCAGTTCTGGGGATCTGATGCCCTTCTGACCTCTGTGGGCATTCCCCAACATGGGTGCACTTACATACATGCGAAACACACACATAAAATATTTTAATTAATCACAAGTGATTTTTAAAATGTGCATACGGTAGGCTGTAAAATGCATGTCATGCACACACTGCCCGGCAAGCCACAGAGGCGGCTCTAAGGCCAGATATGCAGTCTCTTAGTCATGCCTCTTCATATATATAAAACCATGGACAACTACTATGGCTAATGAACTAAAATTATGGTCATGCTGCTTCATACATATAACGTGGACAGACTACTATGGCTAATGAACTAAAGGTTATGATGCACCAGAGGCACCTGTGTGGAGTCAGTTCTCTCACCATATCTTAAAAGGGTCTTGCAGGATTTACGACTCTGTTTTATTCTATTACTTTAAAATCCTCATCAAACTGTTACCGTAACATTGACACGTGGAACTTGGGGTGACCCAAGTCTCAGTTCCAGGACCACAGTCACCCTCTTTGGCTGCAGAACAAACCCTCTTTTAATCTCTTTGAGGTGAGAGTTATGTTTCTGTTTTGGTTGTTATTATTTTTATTTTATGTGTATGTGTGTATTGCCTGCATGTAGAGTACACCCGTGTTGTACAATTCCCGTGGAGGTCAGAAGAGGCTGTCGGATACCCTGGGACTGGAGTTACAGACAGTTGTTAGCTGCCATGTGGGTGCTGCGATTCGAACCCGGATCTTCTGCAAGAAGTGTTCTTAACTGCTGAGCCATCTCTCCAGCCCCCAGAGTTGTTTTTTTTTATCAGCACCTTAACTGGGGCTAGGCGCACAGATGTGAAGAATAAGGGTCCTTCTTCATGTTTCTGGTTTCCCAGCTCTGACTACAGTTGCATGGCCTTGGCTCCTGGCCCTGTCCCGGAAGCTGCTCGATCGGGTTTAAGGGACAGAATCACTCAGCTGAGCGCAGCAAGCACTAGAAACCATCCCCAACACCCTCCATTATGAAGCAGCCCCCAAAGCCCTGGGGAACACCGGAAACCAGGAGCTAGTAGGACTCCAGCAGTTTAGAGCGTACAAGCAAATGGCGAGTGCTGCGCGCGCACCCACAAGAGAACCTTCTGGGAAGTACGCAGAGGCTCACGTCCACCGCACAGACTGCGACTGCGCGCATTGCACGGACTGCGGCTGCGTACTCCGGCATCCCGGGCACGACCCACGTGCCTGCCCCCCCCGCCCTTTGACCCGGACTCGGACTCGCCCGCCGCGCATTCCGGACGTGCTCTGTGCATGCGCACAAGCGCCCGCCTCGCGTTTCCGCGCGCGCGGCCGACAGTCGCTCACAACCGCCGATAGGGGGCGCAGCCTCGGCCGGTGCGAAGGACGGGGGCGCAGAGCAAACCCCCGACCCCAGGGTTCTCTGCACCGCGCAGCTGCGGAATGCTGATGTCGCGATAGTTGTCGTGACATTAGGAGGGTTTAACATTTGTAGGTGAATAGAAAATGCAGCCGACTGAAGGAAGTGGCGGGGTGGGACTAAGGAGTGTTCGCTCAGGCCGAGAGGCACTGGCTTCCACCAGCACTGCAAGATAAAGTGCCTGCCGCACACAGCCTGGCCTTCAGTAGCTGAATCTCCGGAAACGGGACGTAAAGAACGTATCTCGGAAAACAGAAGAGCGCATGCGTGCTGCGGCTCGCTCCTTTCTCCTAGGCCATCTGCAGGCAAGGTGCCCCCCCTCCCCCACCGCTGCAGCCCTTTTGGAATCCTCCGGGACACTTCCGCCAGGAGCTCTCTCTCCAGGTCTACGTCTGATCCGGAAATACAGGCTGAACTTACGTCCGCAGGGTTCCTGTCCTATAGAAGGAACGACTCAGCCCACCTTCCTTGAGTGGGTTATTCAAGACCTGCCTAGTGAAAGAGATCATGCTAGCTCACTGTACATTTAAAAAATAATTTTTTAACTTAAAATATGAAGAGCATAACTAACATGTTTTCAGAAAACATTTTCTTGGTCAATTTACTTTCCTGGGCAGGAGCATAGCGCATTGGCGAGAGCGGATCTAATACAAGAACCTGAGTTCAACTCCAGAGCCGCCGAAAAAATTAATAAAAATTAGGATTTTTAAAGAATTGTTAATGGCATGTTAGCAAATCGTTCACAAAAATTTCAAAACTCAAAAAAAAAAAAAAAATGCCGAGTGTGGTGGCGCACGTCTCTAATCCCAGCACTTGGGAGGCAGAGGCAGGCGGATCTTTGTTAGTTCAAGGCCAGCCTGTTGATTTCCAGGACAGCTGGGGGTGCAAGGAGACCCTGTCTCAAAAACACCAAAAAAAAAAAAATTTCAAAACTCCCATCTAAAGTACCCATAAGAGGCTGGAAAATGGAATACATTTTTCTGCACTAGCGAAAGGAGGCAATGTATAGTCATAGTAATTTGATATTCAGTAGTTTTGAAACTATAATAGGTCAGCCTTTGCTACCTAGCAAGATCGTTTCCAAAAAAGACACCATTCAAACTTAGAGGTAAGATGCAACTTTTAAATATTCTATTTGAAGTTTGCACAATTCAAATTTCTGTATGTGACAGCACTACAGTCGACATGTAGTCCTTACTTTGCACAACACTGACAGGCACAAGTTCTGTCTGGTTACCACAGTTTAGATAACCCTAGTCCAACAACATGACTCAAATTTCAGGTTACCCTGAGTAATCAAGAAAATACACACTTGGCTGCTAGCTCCACAGTCCACAAATAATTGTACTAATCACAGATGAACAGAGACCAGGATTCTTTCAAAGTATTGGTTGTCACTATAAATTATTATCAAGTTGACATGGAGACAGAAACATGGCTTTTTGAATTTTTGTCTCTCGGTGAATTGTAGTTACTGACACTTAACAACTCTACCTGAGCTGTGCACTGAAACTAGCACAGTTTGTCATTGCATATTCTAGGCCTCCTTTAAAATACCTGCTTAAGGGCCTAGAAGCAGTTAAGAGCACTTGCAGAAGACACGAGTTCAAATCCTAGCACCCACATGGCAGCTAACAACCTTCTGTAACTCCAGTTCCAAGGGACCTGAAACTCCCTTCTCTCCTCGGGCACTACCCAACATGGGTGCACTTACATGCAGACATTACACTCACACACAAAAAATAAAAAGAAGCCTGGGTGTGGTGGCACATACCTTTAATCCCAGCACTTGGGAGGCATAGGCAGGTGGATCTCTGAGTTTGAGGCCAGCCTGGTCTACATTGTGAGTTCCAGTCTGGGGCTACAGGGAGGCCCTGTCTCAAAAATAATAAATAAATAAATGTTAGTTAAATAAATAAAAAAAAGTACCTGCCTAAAGCTGGGAGTGGTAATTTATACCTGTAATCATAGCACTCAAGACATGTAAGCAAGAAGATGGATAGTTTAAGGCCAGCCTAGGCTACAATAAGGAATTTGGGGCAAGCTTGGACTACATAGTAAGACCCTATCTCAAACAACAAAAACTTATTAGAACTTCCTAATCCCAACTACTTGGGAAAACTGAGGCAGAAGGATGGAGAGTTTGAGGCCAAGCAGGTCCCAATCTCAAACATAAATGATGCCTGCCTGAGAAAGTCCAGTGCTGCCATTTTTTTTTTTTTTTTTAGTCTTTTTGAGACAGGGTCTCCCTGTGGCCCCAGTCCTGGAACTCACTATGTAGACCAGGCTGGTCTTGAACTCACAGAGATTCACCTGCCTCTGCCTCCTGAGTGCTGGGATTAAAGGCATGGGTCAGCATACCCTGCTGCTGCCAGGATAATCAACTGTTCTAGCCAGCGTAGGCCTCTGATCTTTCCTTCCTTAGAGCTAGTTCCCTCCTCTCTCTCTCTCTCTCTCTCTCTCTCTCTCTCTCTCTCTCTCTCTCTCTCTCTCTGTGTGTGTGTGTGTGTGTGTGTGTGTGTGTGTGTGTGTAGGCAAGAGACAACCCTGGGTGTCGCTCCTCAGGAGGCTAGGTTGCCTGGACAGCAAGCCTCAGGGACCTGGGTACACCTGGAGATCAAACTGACTGAGTTACTTTCCCACGTTTTTAAGAGCATTTAGGTAGGGGCTGGAGGGATGGTTCAGGGGTTAAGAGTGCTTGGTACTCTCAGAGGATCTAGCATCTGCATGAGGCAGCTCACAACCAGTTATAACTCCAGCAGGCCTTTAATTCCAGCACAAGGTAGGCAGAGGCAGGCAAATCTCTGTGAGTTCAAGGCCAGCCTGATCTACATAGTGAGTTCCAGGCCAGCTGGGGCTACAGGGAGACCCTGTCTCAAAAAAAAAGGCCAAAAAAATTTTTTTAAATTTATTTTTATGTGTGTGAGTGTTTTGCCTACATCTGTGCAAGCGCATCATATGTATGCAATGCCCATAGAGGTCAGAAGAAGGTGTCAGATCCCCTGGAACTGGAGTTATGGGCAGTTGTTAGCTGCGATGTGGGTGCTGGGAACCAAACCAGGGTCCTCTGCAAGAGCAGCCAGTGCTCTTCACTACTGAGTCATTTCTCCAGCCCCAGGAAAGGTTTATTTTGACTCAGTATTCCAGAGGTTTCCACCCATGGTTGCTTAGCTCTGTCTGCCCTTTAGGTCTGCGGTAAGGCAAAGTACATGGTGGGGAGTTTGGGATGGAGCAATGCTGGTTACCACAGAGTAGCCAGGAAGCAAAGAAAAAGGGACTTTTGTCTCAGGGATTCCTTTAAGGGCACAGCTCCAATGACCTGTTTTTCCAACTAGGCCCCTGTGTATGTAATTCTGGGAAGGATGGCTGTGTTGAACTAACTTCGGAACAAGGCTGCTTTGACCCCAAAGCAAGCTAGGCACACAGCAAGGTCACTGCTGCCTCCAAGCAGGACTCTTATCAGGAAGAGCTACATTACTGTGAAAAATTCCACATTTTAATACACAAACCCAGACCATCTGGATTCTGAGCCCTTGCAAGTCATGGCATCTTCTCAGATAACCAATCCCCCAAACAAACACACACACATCTCACTCAAAAAGAGCCAAACACACTCGGGAGGCAGAGGCAGGCAGATCTCTGTGAGTTCAAGGCCAGCCTGGTCTACCTAGTGAGTTCTAGGACAGCTGGGGCTACAGGGAGACCCTGTCTCAAAAAGACCAAAAATTAAAAAAATAAAAAAATAAAAAAAGACCCAAACAACCAGGGCACTGTAACATTAAAACACTGCCTGACAGCCCATGTGGAAACCTCTCCATAAAAGCAGCCCTTAGAATGCCTCTGTGTGGACAGTTTTTCTCCACTGTTTTGCCCACGCTGCCTGTACCTCAGTTTAATAAATTCTCTATTTCTGCCTTTTTCTGTCCTGGCGAATTCATTCACAGCCCTGTGTCACCAGTCTATCACAGCATTCTGGCAGAGCAGGCCCATTTCCTAAAGTTTCCACCCACTACCAGCACAGCCAGCAGCTAAGGACAAAGGTTTCTAATACATAAGCTTCTGGAGGGCATTAAAGATCCAAATCAAAGCCAGGTGTGGTGGCACATGCCTGTAGTCCCAGCACTCGGGAGGCAGAGGCAGGCAGATCTCTGTGAGTTCAAGGCCAGCCTGGTCTACATAGTGAGTTCCAGGACAGCTGGGGCTACAGGGAAACACTGCTTCAAAAAGACTAAAAAAAAAGATCCAAATCAGG
The DNA here is from genome assembly GCF_000622305.1 of Nannospalax galili. Lineage (NCBI taxonomy): Eukaryota > Metazoa > Chordata > Mammalia > Rodentia > Spalacidae > Nannospalax > Nannospalax galili. Next base: position 913,572 of record NW_008337664.1, on the reverse strand, counting down.
GCAGGGTGTATTGGTTATTTTCCTGTTGGGTGGTAAAATACCATGACCAAAGGCAACTTAAGAGTTTATTTTGGTTTACAGTTCCAGAGAGATGGAGTTTATCATGGTGGGCATGGTTATAGTAGCAGGAGCAGCCTGGTCGGAGAAAGAGAGAGAGAGAGAGAGAGAGAGAGAGAGGTGGGGTAAGGCTATAAACTCTCAACACTTGCCCCCAGTGACATACCTCCTGTTAAGGTTCAGATAGCCCGCCTTCTCACCAACAGGGCCTCACAAGCCCCTGAGAAAAGGGAACTGAGTTGATAAGCACCCTGGTCTTTGAAGTCAAGAGAAGCAGACTTTTCTCCACTGTTTGGCCAACACAGCAGGCTTCCCCTTTGATCTCTAAAGAGAGCAGGTTTTAACAGTCCCGCTCTTCCCCTTCCCCCCAACTATAAAAAAAATACATCTTCCCACCTTCTGCACCCCCCTAGAAGCCTCCCCCTTTAAAAGACCCCAGTTCACGCCCCAGGCAGACATTTTCCCTGCTGGGAAGGGAATCTGTTCCATGTGTTCCATTGCTAATAAACTCTATTCCAATGGAGTTTTATCAGTGTCCTGGTGCTTTCTCTTGATCAATTGGATGCACCCATGGCCTACTTTACCTATCACCTCCTCCATAACCTCCCCAAACAGCACCACCACCTCGGGCCCAAACATTCAAATGCATGAGCCTGTCGGAGACATTTCTCATTCAAACTACCACATTCTGCCACCAAGTCTTCATAGGCTTGCAACCAAAAACTTCATCATGCAAAATGTATTTAGTCCAACTTCAAAAGTTCCCTTAGTGTTTCAACTCTGTTCAGAAATTCTAAGTCACTTCTGATACTTGAGGTCTCTGTTCACATTCACATTCCAAATGGGAGGAATGGGGCCATAGTGAGGAAATATTGAATCAAAGCAAAACTGAAACCCAACAGGGCCAACACCAAATCCTGTAGCTGCTTGTCTGGTATCTTGGGTGGGGGTGGGGGTTCCATTTCAAAGAGCTAAGATAGCTCCACCCCTCCAGCTCTGCTGCCTGCAGCATTTACCTCTTACTGGTCTAGTTCCACTCCCCAGTGTGCAGCGGGCCAGGGCAGACGCCTCCTGGCTCTGGCTGCTCCAGCATCTTGAGGTGTCAGAGTTCCTGTGAGGATGCCCTGAGGGGCTACTTTGAAGTTATGAGGGTGAAGCCTAGGTTGTAAATGGAGACCAGTCAGATATGACCATACTGCAAAACTGCAGTAGGTTTCCCCCAAGGCCTCTGGCCTATTGAGCATAGGCTTTTGACCACATTTATAGTACCAGATGTGAATTCCCGAATATGGAGCAGGCCTCAAATCCAATTAAAAAGAGGTTGTTTACTTCCATAACATTCATGGCTAACCTTTCTTTTTCTTTTTATTTTTTTGAAGATTTAAAAATTTTATTTATTTATTTATTTATTTATTTATTTATTTATTTATTTATATTTAATTTTGGTCTTTTTGAGACAGAGTGTCCCTGCATTCCAAGCTGGCCTTGGAATCCCTATGTAGATCTATGTAGAACATGCCTGCCTCTGCCTCCCAAGTGCTGGGATTAAAGGTGTGTGCCACCACGCCTGGCTTATTATTTTTATTTTAATTTATGTGTATGACTATATTGCCTGCATGTATGTACATGCACCCTTGTCCTGCAATGCCCACAGAGGTCTGAAGAGAGTATCAGATCCCCTGAAACAGGAGTTACCTACAGTTGTTAGCTGCCATGTAGGTGCTGGGAACAAGTATGAGGTTCTAAATTAGAATCCCAGCACTCATGTAAAATGTTGGGCATGGGGGTATGACTGTAATTGTAGTGCTGCTGGGGTGACAGAAACAGGGGTTTCCCTGGGGCTTGCTGGCCACCTAATTTAGCCAAATTGGTGAGTTCCAGGTTAAGTGAAACTTTGTCTCAAAAAATAGTTTGCAGCTGGGGCTGGAGAGATTGCTCAGCAGTTAAGAACACTGGATGTTCTTGCAGAAGACCCAGGTTCAAATCCCAGCACCCACATGGCAGCTAACAACTGTCTGTAACTCTAGTTTCAAGGAATCCGGCAGCCTCTTCTGTCCTCCTTGGGCATTGCACACATATACATAAAATAAAAACAATAAATAAAAAAAATTTTTTTTGGTCTTTTTGAGACAGGGTCTCCCTATAGCCCCAGCTGTCCTGGAACTCACTATGTGGACCAGGCTGGCCTTGAACTCACAGAGATCCTCCTGCCTCTGCCTCCCAAGTGCTGGGATTAAAGGCCTGTGCCACCATGCCCGGCAAATAAAATATTTTTAAAAAATAGCTTACAGTAACCTCTGGCCTCCACATGCATATGTATACACACACACACACACACACACACACACACTGAGCAGTTCTGAGACAGTGGTTAGAAAGGTATACTTATATAGCAAACAAGTATCCTCTCTGGTAGAAAATTTTCCCTAAAAAATGAAAGTAGTGAACCCGGGCGTGGTGGCGCACTCCTTTGATCCCAGCACTCGGGAGGCAGAGACAGGAGGATCTCTGTGAGTTCAAGGCCAGCCTGGTCTACACAGTGAGTTCCAGGACTCCAGGACAGCTGGGGCTACAGGGAGACCCTGTCTCAAAAAAAGAGCAAAAAAAAAAAGTGGTTTGGTGTTCTGTTATAGGAACAATGTGCATGATGCTAAATACCAACTGTTTTGGATTCTTTCTCTTTTGCTGTGATAAAATACTCTGACAAAAGCAACTTAAAGGAAGAAAGGGTTTGCTCTCTGCTTCTTGACTGCAGATCTGTGACCAGCTATCTCAAGCTCCTGCACTGTGATTTCCCCAGTGATGGACTGTGCCTTGAACCATGAGCTAAAATAAACCTTTCTCCTTTAAGTTGCTTATCACAGCAGGAGCAGAAGAGACCAAGACACCCGCTTTCCTTCTGGGCATCTGGAACCTCATTGGCTCTGTCCAGCCACAACAATATTCTGTACCTGCAGGACTAACCCCAGTGAGAAAAACTTGGCTGGGTTACCAGCCTCAGGTGACTTCCCCAGAAGGCAATACTTAACAGGTTTCCACAGCTAGTTGCTGTGAGCATGCCCTGGGTGATTCCAGTAGGGGAAAGGACAACTCTGGGAAACTTGTTTGATTTTCTTTTAGTTTTGTTTTCTCGAGATAGGGTGTCACCTAGCCCAAGCTGGCCTCCAAAGTGTTATGTAGTTGAGAATGACATTGAACTTCTGATCTAGCCTTCAACTCCAGAGGTGCTGGGATTATAGACATTTGCTACCACACCTAGTTTTGCAACTGGTTTTCTTCAGACTTTGCCCTATGTCCAGGTTTTCCTTTTACAGATTCTGTTTTGCATCCTTATACTGTAATAAATCATAGCCATGACCATGGCTATATTGAAGTCCTGTAAAAAAAATTTTTTTGAGACGAGGGTCTCACTATGAAGCCCTGCTAACCTCAAATTAATGATCTTTCCTGCGACCATCTCCCAAATACTCAAATTACATGCATGTACCACTACAGTTAGCTAGCAATTTAATTTTATAAAATTGGTTGCATGGGCTGGAGCGATGGCTCAGTGGTTAAGAACACTGGCTGTTCTTGCAGAAGACCCGGGTTTGAATCCCAGTACCCACATAGCAGCTAACAACTGTCCGTAACTCCAGTTTCAGGGGATCCAACAGCCTCTTCTGTCCTCCTCAGGCACTGCACAACATGGGTGCACTTACCTACATGCAGGCAATACACGCATACACATAAAATAAAAATAACTATTTTTTAAAAAATTGGTTTCACCAGGCATGGTGGTACACAGGTGTAGTCCCAGCACTTGGGAGGCAGAGACAGGTGAATCTCTGAGTTCAAGACCAGCGTGGTCTACATAGTGAGTTCCAGGCCAGCTGAGGCTACAAGGAAACCCTGTTTCAAAAAAAAAAAAAAAGACCAGCCTGGCGTACGCCTTTAATCCCAGCACTTGGGAGGCAGATCTCTGTTCAAGGCCAGCCTGGTCTACATAGTGAGTTCCAGGCCAGCTGAGGCTACAAGGAAACCCTTGTTTAAAAAAAAAAAAAAAAAGGGTTTCAAAGTTTAACTTGCAAAAAAACAAACAGAAAAAAATCCCATAATTAAATTAAAAAAAAAAAAAAAAAGAGGGGAGAGCTTTGACTGTGGACTCTACCTACTACAATACCCCACCTGCCAGACAAGACATGCCCACTGGTGCATGACTGTTATGGGGGTAACCAGCTATTTTCTGATTAGATTTGAGGTTCAACCACAAGAAAGAATGCAGATCCTGTATCATAAATGTGATCAAAAGCGCTTGGTTCTTGAGCTCTTAGGCCCTAGAGGGCAAGCTACTGCTGTTGTTTTGCTAAGTGGACAAAATGTGACTTCAAATTGCCTTCTAAATATTCAGGTTTATGCGCGCGGATCAGTGCTGCTCTCAGAAACCTCTTTTTGCAGTGGGAGGTGGTGACTATAGAGAGTCAGTCAAGTGCTCAGAATCAGTGACTGTTGATCACACAGCACTAAGTAGGACATCTAGATCCTATCTCCAAGGCTCAGGGAGCACCGTGGAAGATGGGGTGAAAGAACAGAAGAACAAGATGACAGAATGTTACAGAACACTGTCTTCCAGGCACGGCACAGTCACTGAACTGTCAACAGCTGGCATGACTTGAACAAGAAGGGATCCATCAACCTTTTATCTCGGAGAGTAAGGGCCCACAAGGCCCATCTCCCTGAGAACTTATAGACAGTTAACAGTTGCTAGGGGGAATGAGAAGTCCACCCCTCTCTGAGGATCTCTAAGCAGTTAAGGGTTGCTGGAGAGGGAGAGGCACTTTCTTAGTGGTGAAGCCACTTATGACATACTTATGCTCCTATGAAGCCCTCCTCACCCAGGCTCCTGGTAAGCAATCCTAATCAAGTCATTGGTTCACCAGAAACAAGAAAAGGAGAAGAGGGACTCGTGGGGAGAAGAAGGGGATCAATGGGAGTTGTGAGGGGGGGCAAGAATGAGAAATGGGTGAATGTGATCAAAATATATATACGTAAGAAAATGTTGCCCGGCCTGGTGGTGCACGCCTTTAATCCCAGCACTTGGGAGGCAGAGACAGGCGGATCTCTGTGAGTTCAAGGCCAGCCTGGTCTACATAGCGAGTTCTAGGCCAGCTGGGGCTACAGGGAACCCCTTCTTCAAAAAAAAAAAAAAAAAAAAAAAAACCAAAAAAAAAAAGCAAATGTCAAAATGGAGCCATTGTTTCATATGATTAATATATGCTAATAAAACTTTTGAAAAGAATAAAAAAAAATAGAAGTGGGGATAACTAGAAAAGCAAAGGATCCTGCTACCAAGTCAGAAGACCTGAGTTTAGTCCCCAGAATCCACATGATAGGCAAGAACTGACTTCCACAAGTTGTCCTCTGATCTCTGCACAAGCACCCCATAAAAAACAAAATCTTTATTTAAAAAAGAAAAAATGGTTGCCGGGCGTGGTGGCGCAGGCCTTTAATCCCAGCACTCAGGAGGCAGAGGCAGGCGGATCTCTGTGAGTTCAAGGCCAGCCTGGTCTACATAGTGAGTTCCAGGACAGCTGGGGCTACAGGGAGACCCTGTCTCAAAAAGACCGGAAAAAAAAAAAAAAAATGGTATTCCAGGTGTGGTGACACTCACCTTTAATCCTAGCCCTCAGGAGACAGAGGAAGGCGGATCTCTGTGAGATCAAGTTCAGCCAGGTCCACAATGTGACTTCCAGGTACCCTAGGACTAGGGAGACCCTGTCAAAACAGAAACAAAACCAAAAATTTTTAAGGGTGCCAGGGTGCTGAAGTGGTGTCTCAGAGACCCAAACTCGTTCCCAGCACTTGAGTTGGGTTGAGACACTAAAATTTAATGTTTTGGGGGAGGGGAGGTTACTGTTTTTGTTGTCTTGTTTTGTTTTCTGAGATAGGGTCTCCCTGTAGCCCCTGCTGGGCTGTGTATACCAGGCTGGCCTGCCTCTGCCTCCCAAGTACTGAGATCAAGGTATACACCACCACACCTGGCTCTTCAAATTTAATGTAGTTTTGTTTGTTTTTTGAGACAGAGTCTTCCTGAAACCCTGGCTGGTCTAGAACATGATGCTATGCAGACAAGGCTGACCTTGATCTCACAGAGATTTGCCTGTCTCTGCCTCTGAGTGCTGGGATTAAAGCCATGCACCATCACACCCAGCAAATTTAATGTTTTAAAAAACACATGGGCTGCCGGGCGTGGTGGGCATGCCCTTAATCCCAGCACTTGGGAGGCAGAGGCAGGCAGATCTCTGTGAGTTCAAGGCCAGCCTGGTCTATATAGTGAGTTCCAGGCCAGCTGGGGGTACAGGGAGACCCTGTCTCAAAAAGACCAAAAAAAAAAAGAGAAAGGTAATGAGGTCCAGGCTAGCCTGGGCTACATATGCAGACCTTTATCCTGTCTCATAACAAACAACGGGTGTGGTGATACCTGAAATTGCAGCACTTGGAAGGTAAAGGCAAGAAGATCCAGAGTTCAAGACCATCCTTCACAACCTTCACTACCTGTCAAGTTCCAGGCCAACCTGGGCTACTTGATACCTTATCTCAAACAAAACAAAACAAAAAAATCTTAAATGAGGCTAGGCATACAGTTCAGGGGCAGTGTATGGATGCGTACCAGAAGTAAGCCCCCAAGTTCAAACCCAGCAACAACCACCAAAAATTAGATTATGACCTTCCACTAAGCCACAAAAGACAACAGGCTATTATATAAGGGATGCAGATACTATGGCCAACAGCTGATTTCTTGTTGGAAATGGTAGAAATACCAGCAAAATGACAACAGAGTAACATCTTTACTCCAAGAAGAGTTATCTGAACTCTTAACGCACACATGGAAGCCCAGCATGCAAATGGCTGACGCAGAAGGACTGTAAATTGAGACCAGTCTGGGCGACGTAATGGGAGCTTGTCCCGACTCCCACCAAAATAAACGGCGGCAAAACTTCCAGTTCAAGATCAGAGTAGACACTAATTCATGACCCTCCTACTTGTTCCACTTAACACATCGTGCATCATACATTACACGTAAATACAGTCACCCATGTGCTGGCTATGGGCCCTCCTGCTACATCTAACAGAAGCTGTAGGTGGGAAGGGAGCTCTGCAGTGCTGTCTCCAGCAGCTTCACTCCCTCAGTGTTAGGCAGCACTGAGCAGGAACAGTCGCAGGCAGGTAGAAACAGCAGCTGTGGCATCTTCTAATGTCACAACCCACCCACCCCACCCACCCCGGCAGGCCTAAGGACCCGGGACCAAGGCATCAATCAGTGTTACAGTGCTCAGCCTGGGGCCTGAGACCCTTGGCCTTGGGGATGACAGCTCTGTAGAACACTTGGGACCAGGGCCTCCAGGTTCTCTTCTGGCCTCTTACAGTCCTTTGTCAGCTCCCTGCTCTCTCCTCATCTGTTTCCTTCCTTCCTTCCTGCCCCTGCGGCTGCTTCAAGTGTTTTGTAACTATAGCTGACAAGCAGCTTGTGCCTGACTCTTCCCATAACTCAAGGGTAACAACTCAAGGCACCTGCCTCTCTGCCAGGACTGCCATCCCGTGTCAAAATGTGAGTTGGGTGCCCAACACCACCCAGGACTGAGTGGGCCTCGCCATGTCATCGCCATCACTGCCAGGAGAGTTTCAGGCTTGCCCACTCACCACAGGCTCTGCCGTGGGTGGGTCCAAGGCCTCCTCAGCTTCCTCAACAGTTAAGTGGCTGCTGCCCACTCTCTGAGCTTGGATCCCAGGACATATGCTTAGAAACTGGGCACTGGTGACAAGCTGGACTGCCTGAGAACCCAGCAGTGGGTGGAGGGGACCAGAAGGCTGGTAGGAGCACCGGGACCTCTTCAGTTGGCAAACCAATGCTCTGCTCTATGCTGGCAGCTGAGGCCCAGTCCTCACCAAGCTGTGCTTTGTAGGATTCCCCTGTGGGCACAGGAAAGCAGGCAGGAGATGCTGGGAGTGCCTGCCTCTGAGGCTGGCAGGACCTCTTCAGCTGTCAAGCAACCACCACCAACCCTCTTATCTGTCAAGCTGTCTCAGCTCCACCGCCCCCACTGTCCCTGCTCACCATCCCTCTCTGCTTCCTTTGTGTTATCAGCTCAGCCCACAATGCCTAGAGTAGGCAAGGAAAGCCCACTGGACAGCAGCCTTTATTGGACCTGATGCTGTGACAAGAGGAGAGGCACACAGGACACTCTCCCAGCCAGCTCACTACACTACAGACACAGAGCAGGAAAGACCGAGAAGCAAAGGAAATTAACAAGACCAAAATACTGTATACACATTCAGCAGGCAGCACTCAGGAGGCAGAGGCAGGGGATGAGTGAGCTCAGTGAGTCTCCTACAAGTCAGGGCTGCTTAGGAAGATCTAGTTTCAAAAATAAAATACGCAGGGTCTAGAGAGATGTGGCTCAGTGGTTAACAGCACTGGCTGCTTTTGCAGAGGACCTGGGTTCAATTCCCAGCATCCATATGGTGGTAACAACCATCTGTAACTCCAGTTCCAGGGGATCCAACGTCCTTGTCAGACCTCATTGGGCACTGCAGGACATGGGCGCACTTACATTCATGCAGGCAATACGCTCATAAACCCACAAAAAAATAAATTTTTTTTGGTCTTTTTGAGACTGGGTCTCCCTATAGCCCCAGCTGGCCTGGAACTTGCTACATAGACCAGTCTGGCCTCAGACACATAGAGATCCGCCTGCCTCTGCCTTCTGAGTGCTGGGATTAAAGGCATAGACCACCAAGCCCAGCTTTGTGTGTGTGTGTGTGTGTGTGTGTGTGTGTGTGTGTGTGTACCTGTACATGAGTGCATGCAGGTGCCCCTGGAGACCAAAAGCCATTGGATGCCCTGGAGTTGGAGTTACAGGTAGTTGTGAGCACCTCACGATGGGTGCTGGGAACTGAACCCCAGTTGTCTAAGAGCAGCAAGTACTCTTAACTGCTGAACCATCTCTCCAGCATTCAAACAAAAATAGTTTGTTTTTGAAGACAGATTTTCACTATGTAGCCCCAGGCTGGACTCAGGTTCATTTTATAGCCCAGGGTGGACAAGAACTCCTGATCCTCCAGCCTGAGCCTCCGGTGTTGAGATTACAACAGGCACCATCATGCCTGGTTTAGAAATAAACCTTTTGGGGGGCTGGAGAGATGGCTCAGCGGTTAAGAACACTGACTGCTCTTGCAGAGGACCCGGGTTTGATTCCCAGCACCCACATGGCAGCTACAAACTGTCCTTAACTCCAGTTCCAGGAGAATCTGAAGACCTTGTCTGACCTCCGAGGCATTGCGTGACACGGGTGCACTTGCATACATGCAAGCAATACACTCATACACGTAAATAAAAATAATAAATAAAATATTTTTAAGTGCTTATTATAGCCAGTCATGGTGCCACATGCCTTTAATCCCAGCACTCAGGAGGCAGAGGCAGGTGGATCTCTGTGAGTTCAAGGCCAGCCTGGTCTACGTAGTGAGTTCCAGGGCAGCTGGGGCTACAGGGAGACCCTGTCTCAAAAAGACCAAAGAAAAAAAAAACAGTGCTTATTATTCTAATTATTTCATAACTTTCATTTTGCTTGTACTTGTAAAAAATGGTGGCTGTCTAATTTTCCATCTACTTTGAGGGGTGTGTTCCATTTGTCATCCATTAATTTTACATAAAATGGAAAATTTTATGCTGATATCACTGATCCAACATCTAAAAATTGTAAGTGGCTTGTTAGGAAGTTGTCACATCTCTGAAAGTCAGAGGGACATGAGGTCTCAAGGTTAAAGGAGAGCTACCAAGCATCAGGAAGGTTTGCTCTGATTTTCCCTAGTAGTTTAAGTGTGGTTGGTTTTTATTTAAAGTTTTAATAGTCTAGCGGTTCTAAATAAATGTTCAATAGACATTTATTTTAGACAAATTGGAGTTGATTTTATGTTCTCTATATTTCATCACTTCTCTTTTTTTCAGTCAGTTGGCTTTTTGAGACAATGTTTTAGTCTGTATCACAGGCAGGCCTGGAGCTCACTAGGTAGTCTGGGCTGGCCTGGAGTTTATGGAATTCTGCTTGTCTCAGGCTCCTGAGTTCTGGGATTACATACATGTATTCCAACAATGGCTGTTTTATACAAGAGAGGCTGAGAATTTAGTAGTTGCTCAGTCCATGAGGCTGGATATCTTAGAGGTCCCAGTGTCTGGTGCTGAAGGCCCGGAGGACTCCCAGAGAGCTGATGGTCTTCAGTCCATGTGGGCAGCCTGGGAAGAGAGATGAACAGCAAGACAGATGAACTTCTCAACAAGAGTGAAGGCAAGCAGGCAAAAAAGCAAGCATCCTTCCATCTCTCTTTTATCTGGGTTGTCACTGGAAGGTGCTGCCCACATTTAGGGTAGGTCTTCCCACCAGAAATAATCTGATTAAGAAGATTTCTCACAGGATACCCAGCAGCTTTTTGAGTTGATTCTAGATCAGGGTTGTCAAGTTGATGACCTAGATTAACCGTCACAATGAATATACATTAATAGTAAAAAAATAAAGTTGATTTAAAAGGAATAGGGACCGGGGAGATGGTTCAGTCAGCAAAGTGCCTGCAGTTTGGATCCCAGAATGAACTTAAAAGACAAGTATGACAGAGCATATCTACAACCCCAGCACTGGGAGATGAGGGCCCTATGAGGGACAGCAGTCTGACAGAAACTGGGAGTGCCAGGTTCAGTGATAGTCCCTGACCCCAAAATAGAGTGGAGCTGCTGGAGAGATGGCTCAATGCTTAAGGACACTGGTTACTATTGCAGAGGACCCAGGCTTGGTTCACAGCACCCCCATGGTGGCTCGTAACTCTCTGTAACTCCAGATCCAAGGAATCTAACACTCTTCTGGCCTACTTGGGCCCCAGGCATACATGTGGTACATGTACATACATACAGGTAAACACTCATACACAACAAATTAAAAAAAATAGCCGGGCGTGATGGCACATGCCTTTAATCCCAGCACTCGGGAGGCAGAGGCAGGTGGATCTCTGTGAGTTCAAGGCCAGCCTGATCTACATAGTGAGTTCCAGGACAGCTGGGGTTACAGAGAGACCCTGTCTCAAAATGACCAATAAATAAATAAATAAATAAATAAAAATAAAATAAATAAATAAATAAATCTTTATAAAAATAGGATGGGGAGGCTGGAGAGACTGTTCAGCAATTAAGAGTGCTGGCTATTTTTACAGAGGATCTGGGTTCAGGTCCCAGCACCCACATAGCAGTTCACAACTATCTGTAACTCCAGTTACAGGAGATATGACACTCTCTTCTGGACTTCGGGTGTTGCACTCGCATGGTGTACTTATATTCATACAGGTAAAGTAATCAAACACATAAAAATACTTTAAAATAATTAGAGTTAAGATTAAAATAAAAAATAAGATGGAAAGCAATAGAGGAAGAAACCATTCAGCACTGACCTCTGTCCTCCGCACATACATCATTAGTTTCCCCCAGACACAAAAAAGGAAAAATAATAAATAAGACCAAAAAAAAAATGGAGAAAAACTAAAGTCTTCAACACCTGTCAAAATTTTTTTTTTTTTTTGTCTTTCTGAAGCAGGGTCTCCCTGTAGCTCCAGCTGTCCTGGAACTCACTATGTAGACCAGGCTGGCCTTGAACTCAGAGATCCACCTGCCTCTGCCTCCCAAGTGCTGGGACTACAGGCGTGTGCCACCACGCCCAGCCAAATATCAAATTTTTAAGAGCCTATAGGCAGGCACATGTAAAGACCATGTGGGGCTGGAGAGGTGGCTCAGTGGTTAAGAGCACTGACTGCTCTTGCAGAGGACCCGGGTTCGATTCCCAGCACCCACATGGTGGCTACAAACCGTCCTTAACTCCAGTTCTAGGGAAATCCGACACCCTCTTCTGACCTTCATGGCATTTCAGGACACGGGTGCACTCACATACATGCGGGCAATACACTCATACACATAAAATGAAAATAATAAATAAAAAATAATTATAAAAAAGACCATGTGCATTTTCTCAGTGTGCATTTCAGCCAGAAAAAAAAAAAAAAAGCCATGGTTATAAGAATTTAGCCATGGAAACTGGGCTTCTGCCAAGGGTGGTCACCCATTCTATGACTCTTAACTCAGCCAACTTCCCAATAGGAAATTATGAGTTTAGAGTTCACACTTTCAGAAATAACCAAATTGTTTTTCATTGTTTTTACAGATTTTGGGGGTATGGTGTAACTATTTTCTCCAAATTAAAACCTTCCCTGTGAAGGGGAAGGAGGCTCTTAAGATTCAGGAAACTAACAAAACATTTTATGCTCAGAAAACTTACAAGACAGAAAGTTACAGGACTCACAAGGCCCTTCCTGGAAGGTTATATAAACGGGAAACAATTGCTGGGGGAGAGGGAACTTTTCAGTGGATCTGCCTGCAGGTTGAGCAGGAAGTTTAAGAGATGCAGCCTTTTGTGAATGGTCACCCACAGGATGAGCTTCTTGGTGACACAGCTGCCTTTGAGTCACCCATGCACTTGTTAGTGACTCCAATACCTCACTGGTCCACCAAGCTAGGTGAGGGTGGAACTGCTTCTTTGGTCTGTCATCAGTGCACTCTCTGGAGTGAACACACCAGGCTGGCCTCTCAGACTCACAGACATCCACCTGCCTCTGCCTCCCAAGTGCTAGGATTAAAGGCATGCACCACCAAGCCCAACAAAAATTTAAAATTCTGGGCTGCAGAGATGGTTCATCAGTTAAGAGCACTGGCTGCTCTTGCAGAGGACCCAGGTTTAGTACCCAGCACCCACATGGTGACTAACAACTGTCCGTAACTACAGTTCCAAGGAAATTCAATGGCCTTTTCCGACTTTCGCACAGGCACTGCACGACACGGGTGCACTTACACATGCAGGCAAAACATTCATACACATAAAATAAAAATAAAATATTCAAGAAACATTTAAAATTCTGTTAGTATAACCATATAAGTATATAGGGAAATCAAGCTGAGCATGGTGGCAAATGCCTTTAATCCCAGCACTCCAGTGGCAGAGACAGGTGGATCTCTGTGAGTTCAAGGCCAGCAGGGGCTACAGAGAGACCCTCTCTCCAAAAAAACAGTATATAGGGAAATGAAGTTGCTCAGTACCGTGTAACATTTTAATACGTTCTTTAAAAAAATTTAAATACGTTTGTGTGTGTGTGTGTGTGTGTGTGTGTGCGCACACACACACTTGTGGAGGTCACAGGAACACTTGCAGAAGTTGGTTCTCTCCTTTTACCATGTGGGTCTCAGAGATTTAACTCAGGCAGGCTTGGGGGCAGAACACTTTCCCCACTGTGTTACCTCGACAGACCTTATTTATTTTTGTTATATTTTATTTTTATTTTATGTGTGTGAGTGCTTTGCCTGTGTGTATATAAGTGCACTAGGTGTGTGAAATGCCCTGAGAGGCCAGAAGAAGGCTTCAGATCCCCCCGGAACTGAACCTGAGTCCTCTGCAAGAAGAACAGTAGGTGCTCTTATCTGCTGGGCCGTCTCTCTAGCCCCCAGCCCTTATTTTTTGAGACAAGGTCTCTTATTGAACTGGAGCTCATCATTTCATCCAAGCTGGCTAGTCAGGGAGCCTCTGGATCAGCGTGTCTCGTCCCCAGTGCTGGGGTTACAGGTGTATGCAGCCATGCCCAGCTTTTGTATGGGTGCTGGGAATCTGAACTCATGTTTGCACAGCAAGCACTTTATCTCCAAGTCATCTCCCCAGCCCTCTGCTTTTTGTTTGATGGGTAAAAAGACACATGGGTTAACTACTGAGAGCTGAGAAGTAACACAAACAAGCCTTTCTGTTCTCCTAGGAATGGAAAGACCAATGAACAATGGCCACTGACACCCTTTTAGAAAAAGCACATGACTGGCCTTGTTGTGTTTTTGTCATGTGCAGTGATGTGATAAGTGACTAGCAAGCAACAAAGTTTGTATTTTATGTAATTAGTTAACATACTGTAGTAAGTGAAATCTGAACTGTTTGGGGGAGTGGGGTACTAGTGTTACCTAACAAACAGTAGAAGTCCTGCCTAACAGGGTCCTGTGAATTGAGGCCCATCCATGCCCAGGTGCAATCTAGTGTTTTAGAGGAACATAGCTGCTTAACAGTAGAGTTTTCCCTAGCACATTCATGGTCCTGGGTTCAACAGCACTACTGCGAAAAGGTAAAAGGGGCACACATTTGAGGGTTCAAGACTCATTTAAAATCCAGGATCTAAGCCGGGCCTGGTGGTGCACGCCTTTAATCCCAGCACTCGAGGCAGGCGGATCTCTGTGAGTTCAAGGCCAGCCTGGTCTACATAGTGAGTTTCAGGACAGCTGGGGCTACAGGGAGACCCTGTCTCAAAAAGACAAAAAAAAAAAATCCAGGATCTGAGCTGAGTGATGATGGGATACACTATCCCAGGGCTCAGGCTCAGGAGGCTTAGGGAGGAAGATGGGGAGTTCAACTTGGGCTACATGTGGAGATCCTGTCTCAAAACAACAAAAATCTAGGCTCTGCCATTTCCTACTAGATGATGTTAGACAAGCCCCTAACCTGTAAAACTCAGAAGAAAAGAAACTACCCAGTATTACTCTGAGCAATAGTGTGTGTCCTGTCACACACAGCACCAGGGAACAGCTTGCCAGCACAGGAGTGAAAACAGAAATAGAATCTAAACTGTCCATAAACAACTTCCAAATCACCTTTAGATTTTTACTGACATAGAGGGACATGAAATACTTTACGTAAACGTATCTGTTCACTTGTAGCCTGAAACCTCTTAACACTATGAGATAGTTTGCTTTCTCCTTCTACCACCACGCCCTCCCCCAGACTGGGGAAGGAAGATATAGAATGTTTGAAGGTACTGTGTAACCGCCTAAGAGGACCTTTGCCTTGTTTCTGGGGAAGGAAGGGGCAGAGCAGGGTTGTATAAATGAGGAGAAGGAAGGATGGGGCTCTGCTTTCCTGATTGAAATCCACAGGAGAACTACATTATTTACTTAAACCTAGAACATTAGCCAGTTCATTTCCATGTGCCAGAATAAACACTCCAGGGACAAATAACACAATTTAAAATTGTATTATTATTTTTAAAATTTAGTTATTTTTATTTTTTATGTATTGGGTGTTTTATGTGCATGTATGTAAGTGCAGCCACATTGTGCCATGCCCACGGAGGTCCAAGGAGGGTGTCAAATACCCTGGAACTGGCATTAAGGATGTGGGGACTAGGAACTGAACCTGGGTCCTCTGCAAGAGCAGCCAATGTTCTTAACCACTGAGCCATCTCTCCAGCCCAAAATTATATTATTATGCTATTATTATTATTACTACTATTAGTGGAGGTGGTGGTAGTGTTCCTGTGCTGGTAATAGAGCCTTGTGCATGCAAGGCATGTGATCTGCCACTGACCTACACCCTGGTTTTTGTTTTTGTTTTGTGTACCTGAGGTTTAATATATACCCCCCCAACATCCACATAGACACACTTTTCTTTTTTCCCATCTTGAGATGACCTCTCAATAAGCTTGCCAGGCTGGCCTCAAATTTGTTGTCCTACTGCCTCATCCTCCAGAAGGATTTTAGTTTTCTATTCCACTGTTGTTTTCTAAGTGTTCTTTCTATATGGAAGTGTAGATATGCTGATGAGTTATATGCATAAGGACAACAAAGGTTGATGGCCTCTGGTCTTTAGTAACATTTTTTTCTTCAGTGTCTTTTTTAAATTTTATTTTTATTTTATGAGTATGAGTGTATTGCCTGCATGTAGATAAGTGCGCCCGTGTTGTGCAATGCCCGCGGAAGACAGAAGAGATTGTCGGATCCCCTGGAACTGGAGTTAAGGACAGCTGTTAGCTGCCAAGTGGGTGCTGGGATTCGAACCTGGGTCTTCTGCAAGAACAACCAGTGTTATCAACTGCTGAGCCATCTCTCCAGCCCCTCCTCAGTGTCTTTAAAACAGCCATTAAAAAGAGTGTAAGAACTTCTCTCAACAGTATAGTACACTACTCCACAGATTCTGCAGGGAGCCAGGGACACTATTTGTTTTTGTTTTGTTTAAAGAGGGTCTCACTGTATCCCTGTGGCCCCCAGCTGTCCTGGAACTCATTATATAGAGTAGGCTGGCCTTGATCTCACAGAGATCCACCTGCCTCTGAGACTAAAGGCTCTGGCCGGGGGGCTGTAGGCATGCCCAGTGTACTGACTATTTGGTAAGGACCAAAGACCTGCATCTAAGAGCCAAGAGAGACTTACTCCTGGAAGGTACACAGATAACCTGCAAATGACTTCGGTGCGATGAGGCACTTGAATTTGGAGAAAAAGTTAAGCAGAAAGAGTTGGAATAACATGTCAGGTTTCCAGATAGTCCAAATAGGGAAAGTACAGAGGTGAAACCACTATTAACATTTTAGTTATGGAACTAAAGGGAAGGGAGGGGAGGGGAGGGGAAGGGGAAGGAGGGAGGAGGGAGGAAGAGGAGAGGGAGGAGCCAGTTGCGGAAGTATGGAAGTACAACTACTTAACTGGCCTGACTGCCCTGGTGTTTATCTGTTAGGGGTCAAAGGGAGAAATGTCCACAGGAAACGTATTCAAATCGCTTGTTTGTCATTACACAACCAGGTCGGGAAGGGAAGTGAGAGCCGCAGGAACCGAGGGGAAGAAACCAGGTTCTCACTGCTCTCTGACTTTGGTAGTGGGGTCCAGACAGCAGGACCTTCCTCGTTTCCTGCCCCGTTTCTGCGGAGTGGGTGTGGGAGGGGCACCAACAGTCAGCGCGCGTCCCAGGCTGGCAGCTGCTTCAGGTCCCGGATAAGAAACAGGGAGACTATCCTCCAAACTGTGGCGGAAGCTCGGCAATCCCATACCCAACAGAGAATTCTGGGCGTTGTGGTTCAGCCCGGCGCCCTGCAGAAAGCAGCCACAGGTGTTCACAACACCCAGGGGGCCTGTGACTAGTGACTAGCCACTAGGGACTGATGGGGCAGCTGGAGAGTGAGCAGGCTCCTGAGTGCAGGCTCACCCTTATTCTGTTAAATTGGCTGCTTCTTTGCCCACAGGAGGTATCAATTCTATTCACTTTGCTTGGTGGTCTTTTTCTCCAGGGTGGGGGGCACATATGTGTGTTTGGAGGCCACAGGTCCATGTCAGGTGTCCCTCTCATTCCCTCTTGACTTCTCTGAGATGAGCTCTCACTGAACCTGGAGCTCACAGATACAGATTCCTCTAGAGCCAGCCAGGGGCGAGTAGGTCCCAGGGATCCTCCTGTTTCTGAATCCCGCGCCCCCCCCCCCCCCCCAGTGCTGGGCCACTCCTTATTAGGTGGGTGCTGGGAATCCAAAACTGAGGTCCTTAAGCTGGAGCTGTGAACATGTCACCTGCTGGGTCATCTCCCTGGCCTTGGTTGCTTGTTTTTATCAGTGGTCCTGAGGATAATGTTGGACCCCCGGTCTGGGGTACCCAACGTCCACAGAAGGTCACACCTCAATGACTCAGTCCCAAGACCAGGAGATGCAACAAGCAAGAAGATTTAATCGTTTGCGCAGAAGGGCTCCTGCCTCACTCGAAAGCAGCAGCAGCGAGCTCAGCTTACAGGCTACTTTTAAAGGCAAAAACCACAAACCAAAACCGGCAGCAGCGGGAGGGGGCCAGCAGTGGGAGGTAGAAGTTTCGGGTGATTTTCAGCTTGTGCAAGGAGCATGAAAAGGTCAGTTTTTTTCTCAGCAGTTAGAATTATTTTTTTTTATTTTACTTCCCTGTACTTTCTTTTGCCTGGGGGACTTGGTTTGAATCCACTTTGATCTTGGGGGGGGGCTCTTGATTTCATCAATAGCAGAGCCTTTCATGTGCCTGTAAACCTTTGCCTTGCTGGTTCCACCCCCCCCCCCCCCCCCCCATGCCTTCAGAGTCTTCCTGTCTCTCTGTAGCCCCAGCTGCCCTAGAACTATGTAGATCAGGCTGGCCTGGATCTTTCAGAGATCCACCTGCCTCTGCCTCTCTGGGATTAAAGGCAAGTACTACCACACCTAGCCTGTTCAACTAATCTTTAATTTATAAACTACCTTTGATTTTCTTCCTGCCTGTTGTAGGCCAGAAATCTTCATTATCACGAACATTATTATAAAGATCTAAAATTTGTGTCACTTTTCCAGAATAAAAGGAGGGTTTTTAAAAAATAAACAAATGTGCCAGGTGTGGTGGTGCACGCCTTTAATCCCAGTACTCTGGAGGCAGAGGCAGGTGGATCTCTGTGAGTTCAAGGCCAGCCTGGTCTACAGAGTGAGTTCCAGGACAGCTGGGACTACAGGGAGACCCTGTCTCAAAAAGACCAAAAAAAAAATAAACAAATGTTAGGTTATGCTGCTGAATGAATGTCAAGAGATTATTTTTTCAACAAAACAAAAAACAAAAAAAAGGAGCCAGCCAGGCATGGTGGCACATGCCTTTAATCCCAGCACTGGGGAGGCAGAGGCAGGCAGATCTCTGTAAGTTCCAGGCCAGCTGGGGCTACAAGGAGACCCTGTCTCAAAAAGACAAGAAATGAATGAATGAATGAATGAATAAATAAATAAATAAATAAAAATAAATAAATAGAGCTGGGTGTGGTGGCACATACCTTTAATCCCAGCAGAAGCACAGGCAGGGAGATCTCTGTGAGTTTAGGCCAGCCTGGTCTACCAAGTTCCAGGTCAGCTAGGGCTACATAATGAGAACCTGTCTCAAAAAACAACAACAAAAAACCCCACAAAATAAAATAGAGATTTTTCTAACAAAAGTATAAGTCAACCATTCATGTGGCACATACCTGTCATTTAACACTAGAGGCCAAGAGGCAAGAGGATCATGGGCACCAGGAAACACTGGCTCAGAAACTCGCAAGAGCGTTTGTCTTGCATCTGTACAGTTCTTTGTTTCATCACCAGCACTCAAAAGGGGAGGGGTAGGCTAAGTACTATCCAAAGCTCAGCAGATAAGTCAGCTCTCCAAGGGAGGCTTGCAGCTCACCCCATGGCTTGGCTCTGTCCTCTGGCCCTCTCTCCCAGCTGAAGTGAAGTTCGAGAGCCATTAGCCAGCTTTGGCCTTCAGAGTCAGTGCCTCCTACCCCTACCAGGGGCTGATGCCAGCCAGAAAGAAATGTGGGGCTCATCAAGGACCTCAAGGTCAGTTTCTTTCCCACTCTCTCCAGCCTTGTAAAATAGAAGCTGCAGGGGAAAGTGTGAGAGATAACTGCAGTCCTAGCACTCAGGATGAGATAGGAGAAACAGAGCAAGACTTGGACTCAAAAACAAAAGGCAAGACTGGGTGTGGCAACACACACCAATCATCCCATCCACTGGGGTATAGAAGATCAGGTTAGTATCATCCTTGGCCACACAGTGAGTTTGAGGCCTGGACTACATTAGACCCTGTTCAAAAAACCAAAAATAGACAAGAAGCTGCAGTAGGAAACTGTTTTGAACAAATTATCTTGGGAGAAGTGTGATACAGATAATGGGAGGGAAACTAGGAAGAGTTTGGGGGTTAGGTATTTAGCTCAATGGCAGAGCACTTCCCTAACAAGCACAAGGCCCTGGGTTCTGTCCTCAACTCCAGAAAAAAGACAACAAAAAAGAGCCCCCCGCCCCCCCAAGAAAAACCCATACACAACAAGGCAAGAGGGTAACTAGAAAGAATTTCATAATTTCACTGCACAGCAATCCCCCTTATCTGCCATGGATGTTACAAGACCCCAGTAGGTGCCTGAAATCTTAAAATTTTACTGAATCTTCTCTATACTCTTTTGTTGCTGATAGCTATTTCTGCGGTACTGTGGACTGAGCCTATGATCTCCCCACAAGCCAGACAAATGCTCTGCCACTAAGCTACATCCTCAGCACTTTTTTAAAATTTTGAGACAGGGTATAAGTTGTTCAGGCAGGCCTTGAACTTGCAATCATCCTGCTTCATAGGCCTGTGCTGGGAAGCCCGACTTAAGGCTGGGTTTTGTTTTTGTTTTTTTTTTTTCCATTTAATTAATTTATTTTTGAGACAGTGTCTCCCTGTAGACCCAGCTGGCCTGGAACTTGCTATGTAGACCAGGCTGGCCTGAATCTTACAGAGATCTGCCTGCCTCTGCCTCCCAGTGCTGGGATTAAAGGCCTGCACCTCCATGCTGGGCTTGTTTCTTCTTTTACATACATACCTATGACAAAATTTACAAATTAGGCACAATAAAAGATTAGCAGTAATAACAAAATTATAGCAATAGCCAGTGCAGTTGTCTATCTGTCTATAATCCCAGTGCTCCAAAGGCTCTTGGAGGAGGAGGAGAAAGAGGAAGAGGAGGAGGAAGAGAATTCAGAGTTTGAATTCTGGCTACACAGGGAGTTCAAGCCCATTTGGGGCTATATAATGAGATCCTGTCTCTTGCAGAGAACTAGGGTTTGATTTCCATCATCCAACCATTTGTACTCTAGTTTCAGGGAATCTGACCCCCTCTCCTGATCTCTGCAGGCACTGCATGACATGGGTGCACTTATATACATGCAGGCAATACACTCAATACCCATAAATATATATATTTAAAATTTGAATTATCTCTGGAATTTTCCATTTCTGGATCATGGTTTATTACAGGTAACTCAAGCTACATACAACAAGGGATTAAGGGGAAGGGGACTAATATACTTAGTTCCCTGGGGTGAACACAGCACCTGTTGCAGGGACACTCAAGAAAGGCTCTGGGAAAACCAGGTGTGGCAGCATGTACCTATAGTCCCAGCATTTAGAAAGCTGAGACAAGATTTCTAGGTCAAGTCCAACCTAGGTTACATAGTTAGACACTATCTCAAAAATGAGGCAGACAGCTATTTCAAACTCCTGCCTTCCATGGCCCAGAGATCATTGCAGAAAAGATTGTAAAGACCAGAGGTGGTAGATGACCACAAGGAAACAGTTTTCCAGACAGCTGGTCAGTTACTCACATGAATTCACAGCAATGGTGACAGCAAGCACAAGTCCTACACAATTCAAACCAGACAAAATCCCAGCAAAGACATGGGAAAGTGGGTAAGGAATCCCAATCCAACCTAATGAACCTTTGGCAACTGATGACTGCTGGGAGGGGGAAAGAGTGTCTTACAGGCTTGGGACTCTTGGTGGGCCCAGTGAATGGGACATTAGGGGACACAGATCAGATTCTATAGGCCATATTAGATATATAAAATAGTTCATTAAATTGGGTGGGGGATAGTGGGGAAGAGGTTTGGATAGGAGAGGGGAATCTAAATATCATCAAACTATATTGTATGGAAAGCACAAAAATTTAAAAATAAAAGAAAAAAGAGGCAGAAGGAGCAAGGGGGAGATGTGGGCATGCATGTCTAATGTTACAGGAAAAAATAGGGTCAGCAGGGAAGAGCTTGAGGACTAATTTGAGTAATTTGAAGGGGCTCTGAGGCAGTCTCTAGTTATCTAGTACCCTTGGCCCTAGCATGATTAGGCACAGGGTGTGTGTACAAAAGCCCACAGTATAGGAGTCCTGATAAAGGAGGTAGTTGGGAGGCATGGACTTAATCGGTTGCAACAAGAGGAACTAATTCAGGGCATCTAGCCAGGGCCTACAAACTGGGTCAAGGCAGCATACAGCCTCACACAACTGCACTATAGAACTGTGCAGTATTCTGTAAAGAACTTTGTGTAAATGAAGAACAAACTTTGTTAGTTCTTTGAGCCAAAAACTGTGTCTGTGAAGCGTGGGACTAAAGGTGTGCAGGTCGTGGTGTGCACGCAGCAGTCAGAGGACAGCCTTCAGGAGTTGCTTCTCCCCTTCCACCTTGCTAAGCAGTCTCCGACTTCTGCCCTGCTGCCTATGCAAGGATTGCTTGCCTGTGAGCCTCCACAATTCAATCTCTAGCTCCCATCTATGGAAGTGATGGATGGCAAATGGGAATCATCATACCAGGCTTATTTATTTTTTTGAGACAAGTTCTCCCTGTAGCCACAATTGCCCTGGAACTCGTTATGTAGATCAAACTGGTCTCCATCTCACAGAGATCCACCTGCCTCTGCCTACCAAGTGCTGGGACTAAAGGCATGCACCACCACACCCAGTTTCTAAACTTTTGAGAGTTCTCTCCCTCTGTCAGGTGGGTCCCTGGTATAGAACTCAGGACATCAGATGGGGTGGCAAGTGCCTTTAATAACCTGAGCCAAATCAGCAGCCCAGGACTTTGCTTTGAGACAGGGTCTCACTATGTAGGTATGGCTTGTAGCTTGGAATTTGTAATGGAGACCAGGCTGGCTTTGAACTTGCAGCAATTTTCCTCCCTTTCTCCCAAATGCTGGGATTACAGAAGTGTACCACTACATCCTCTGCTCATTTTATTTTCTAAAGTTTTAAAATACTTCATCATTTACAAATTACAGTTATAATAATTGTGTGTGTGTGTGTGTGTGTGTGTGTGTGTGCATGTGTGCTGGGGACAAAACCCAGACAAGGTCTCTATCACTGAACCACTATACTTCCAGCCCTATAGTCTTTTTTTTGTTTATTGAGATTGGGTCTTACCAGGTAGTCTAGGCGGCCTTAAACTCACTCATAGCTGACCTCAAACTTTGATTCTGCTGTTCCAAGTCTTCCCAGTGCTAGGAAGGCATGCCCCACAACCTAGAATCTTTTGTACAAAAAATACAAAATACATAAGAATGTCATTCAGTTTGTTACAATATCATCTGTAATTTTCTATTCTTTTTGGTTATTTTGAGACAGAGTCTCCCTGTAGTCCCTACTAATCTGGAACTCACTTTGTAGATCAGGCTGGCCTCTGTCTCCCAAGTGCTGGGATTAAAGGCATGTGTCACCATGCCTGGCAATGATATACCACTCTCCATATGAGACAGGCACTTCCGGGATTCAAACTCAGGAGCTTCTGTTTACTAGACAGGCCCTTTAACCAGCTGAACTGTGGTGCCAAATGTAATTTTCTGTATGTTTAAAATAAAAATAAAATGTAAAAAATTTTTATGTTTGAGCTGGGCATGGTGGTGCATACTTTTAGTCCCAGCACTCGGGAGGCAGAGGCAGGCGGAGCTCTCTGAGTTTGAGGCCACATAGTGAGTTCCAGGCCAGCTGGTGCTACAGGGAGACCCTGTCTCAAAAAGACCAAAAAAGGAAAAAAAATCAGTAACTTTTTAAAAACTAGGAGTTGGCTGTGCATAGTGGCATATGCCTGTAGTTCCAGATACTTGGGAGGCTGAGGCAAAGAAAGTAAAAAATAAGGCTGGGTATAGTGGTATACACCTTTAATCCCAGCACTTGGGAGGCAAAGGCAGAAGAATCTCAAGGTCAAGGCTAGCCTTGTCTATATAGTATAGCAAGTTCTAGGTCAGGTGGGGCAATAGGGAGACCCTGTCTCAAAAAACAAAAAAAAATTTCCCTAAACCAGAAAAGCTCCCAACCAACAGCAAAATAACTGAGGGTGTTGTTGAATAAGAGTTCCATCCTTAGAAAATAAATATTAACCAGAGAAGGTTTATCTTTTTTTTTTTAGCCCTAGCTGTCCTAAAACTATGTAGACCAGGCTAGCCTGGATTGAACTCATAGAGATCTGCCTGCCTCTGCCTCCCCAGTGCTGGGATTAAAGGCATAAACCCGGCCAAGTTTATCTTTTTAAAAAAAGATTTATTTTTAACTATGTTGTGTATATGTGTATGGGTGTGTGCATGTTGAGTATGTTTCTCTAGGAGGCATAAAATCCCCAAAGGAACTAGAGTTACAGGCAGTTGTGAACTTCCGGACAGGGAATGGGAACTGAGCTCAGGTCCTCTGCACTCTTAATCTCTGAGCTCCTGCTCCTTCTTGGGTTATCTTATGAACCCCAACTGTGATCAGAGCATCTGACTTAAAGGAGAAATGTGACATTTGGATAGAGCCTATATTGTGGCTGGACAGCTCAGCTGGTTTTTTCCCTTCATTCTCCATCTCCATCTCCAATGGGAAAGGGAGAGTAGGAGTTTGTGAATGGGCTCAAGGCTCTGTTTCTCAAGAGGATGGTGAATGCAGTGTTTAAAAAACACAGACTACTCCTTCCAGTAAACTCACCCTTCCCCCAATAAACCAAACACAGAGCCTCCCCCTCAAAGAAAACAGACCCAACCAGATAAGGTGATATGTGCTTGCAATCTCCCTACAAAGGAGGCTGAAGCCCGAGGATTGCCACAAGTTTTAGTCCAGGTTGGGCTACATGGTAGTTACAAGCCAAACGGGCTACAGAGTGAGAACCTGTCTCAAAAAATTCAAAATGGGGGGTTGGAGAGACAGGGCTGAGTGGTTAAGAGCACTTGTTGCTCTTGCAGACTTGTTTGTTTCCCAATACCCACATCTGGTGGCCCACAACTGCCAACTCTTTCTTTTGGCCTTCATGGGCACTTGCACACATATGGCAAACACACACACACACACACACACACACACACATAAATAAATATACAAAGTAAAAATCAAAAGGGGGCTGGCAAGATAGCTCAGCTGGTAAAGGCACTTTACCACTAAGCCTGAGGGACTAAATTCAATCTCTGGGACTCATATGGTAGCAGAGACCTGACTCCAGAAAATTGTCCTCTGATCTCCATTCACACATAGATAATGTAATAATAATAAAAACCAGTAAGAGGATTGCTTCAAGTCTGAGGATAGCCTAGGCTACAGAGCAAGACCTTGTTTTAAAAAAAGTCAAGAAAAGGCTGGACTACAGTAAGAGGGTGTCTCAAAAAACAACACACACACACACACACCAAAAACAAACAAAACAAAAACCCCAATAAAATCCAGAGAGAAAATGGGGGCCAGTGAGATGGCTCAGCAGGAGAAACTGCTTGATCTGAGTTCCATCCCTGGAACCCACACTAAGGTGGAAGGGGAAAATTCCCCAAAAGCTGTTCTCTGGCTTTCAGAAGGGTGCAACGCACACATTCTCTTCCCCGCACCTCACTTCACAATAACAACAAAACCCAAGGGGCCAGGTGAGATGATTCAGCAGGTAAGGGCACTTGCAGCATGGACCAGGTAACCTGAGTTTGATCCGCGGATCTCACGTGGTGGAAGGAAACAACTGGCTCCTGAGTTGTCTTGTCCTCTGACCGCCACTAGGCCTTCTCAGATCATGTCCCCCCTCACACTAACAATTTTCAACTGATCCCCTCCCCACCAACCCTCAAAACTAGGGCGCAGAGAAACCAGGTTCTGGGTATAATGCTCAATATATACACAAGAATACTTGTCTAATTTTTTTGTAGGACCCGTTTTCTCCTCTCAAAGTTATTTTCATTCTTCTATTCTCGAGCCTGGACGCTGTCTTTTTTCCTTTTAAACCTTCTTCCTTAAACATTCTTTATCGCTCACTTACAACCTGGGGCTGTTCTGGTACCTTCCCCAGCGTTACTTACTAAGGAGGTCCCAGACTTTGCCTGCTCCACGCCGAGGTCCCCAATCCGCGCCCCTACGCCCGCTGGGGAGTCTCTGGGGACCGTGAAACCAGCCCAGGCCTGTTCTGGCGCGCCTTAACATCTCATGAAGCATCCCCCGTAAATACATGACCTAGGACCCAGCAAGCAAAGCTGCCCCTCTACTGGAGGAGCTGCCCCGAGTCGCTCAGCTGGGGGGAGGCAGGCCTGATGAGACTTGCAATCCTGCAGTGTCCCTGAGTGTTGGGAAGCACATGGTGGGGCTGGGGGCTAAGTTCAGGTGCTTGATTATCCGGAAAACGTCGTCACCCCGAGAGATCCCAGGACGGCCGCTCAGAGCCGCCTTCGGGCTGCCTTTATATCGGAAACTAGTTCTCTCCTTTCGCTGTTCCTGAATGTAGGCGTCCTTCAGGATCAGGTTTCGGAATTCAGCCATGCACGACTGGCAGCCAGCCTCCTCCAAGAGCCTCCTTCCCCCTCCCCCTCCCTTTCCTTTACCTCCCCTCCCCCACTACTCCTTCGCAACCCAGCCAGCCCGCCTGCGCCTGCGCCGCTCTCTCTTCCTTTCAGAGGCGGACCCACTCCCTTGGCCCCGCCCCCCTTCGCCAGTCTAGCCAATCCTAGGCTCCTCTCTGGACTCGTCAGAGTCGTGCCGAGGCGGGTCGGTCCCCGGATGTCCGCTCTTGGAGGCACCGCCCCGTCACGGTCTTGCGTTCTTCCGGCTCCGTCGTGGAAGCAGGACTGCGCTTCGTCTTCCTGAAGGTGAGCTTCGGGGAAGGGCAGTCCGCGATTACAGCGGCGGTGGCGGTGGGAGAGGGACGTCGGCTCCCTGGGGCTGCTGTTTCGGGTGTTCGGGGCTGGGCCGCGCCAGCTGGAGGCGGGAGTCGGCTGGGCTTCCGGAAGCGCCGCGCGCGCTCCGCTCGGCGGGAGTGGAGCGGCCTCCTCGCGCCAGCCCCGCCCCTCGGAGGCCCCGCCACGAGCGCACTGCCCGGGTTTCCATGGTGACGGTAAACAAGCCTCAACTGCCTCAGCCACAACTGCCAAGTCCCCGGGGTTCCACTCTCTTCCAGGTGCTCGGAGGCCGGTGAGGTTCCGGTGTGAGCGGGAGCGTGGAGTCGAGGAGCCCGAGGTGAGGCGCTCAGGCGGGTTCCGAGGTGAGGGCGGCCGACTGGGTGCGCTCGGGGTGCAGGGTGGGCTGCGTGGCCGCGGCCGGGCGGTCAGAGGAACTGGCTCCCGAGTGTGGTGGCGTCCCTCGGCTAGGGGTCGGCCGGCGGGGTCCGGGGCGCTCGGCGGGAAGCGGCGTGGTTCTGAGTGGTGGCCCAGGCGCTACTCCGCGCGGCGCCCCCACCCCCTGCCCCCCGCCTGAGACCGGTCGCCCAGAGCCTGTGAGCCGTGGGAGGTCTGTTCCGGCGGCCGCTGCCCGGGCGGGCCCGGCTGGCCGTAGTTTGTGACAGGAAAGCTGCCGCTCACGTGTCGGGAGGCGCCGGGAGTTTCCCCGAGCCTGTGGGAGGGGCGGGACCGCCTTCCCCCACCCGCCACAGCCCGCCCCCCCAACCCGCCACAGCCCGCCCTCCTCCCACGCCCGGCTCAGCCAGCGCCTTGGGCCCTGCGGCCTCTTCCTCCTCGTGGTGGCTGCGGAGCTCGGAGCAGCGGACGGCGTTTGTCTCCCGTCCTAAGGTATCGGGGGTGCGCGGCGGGTGGGGGGGGCGACTTAGGCTTGGAAGGCTCGGTGGCCGGGGCTCAGCCCCTGTCCCGGGACTTGGGCGGCTTTTGGTCGTCCTCACCGTTGTCTCGAAACCGGAGGCGGCAGGCCGGGCGGGGCTCGCGCTCCCTCGGCTGCCGACATGGCCGGCCCCCGCGAGCTCGTCGCGTGCTCATTTGCGCCCTTCGCGGCGGCCGTACCTGGCAGCCCGAGGACAACCGACTGCGCCGCCCTCCGCCACCCTCCCTGTGCGCCGCCGCGTGCTCCCGCGGGGCCGCGAGCAAGCAGGACGCCATGTGGCGGCGGCTCGCGAGCGCCTCAGAGTTTGTCTGAGGCTCCCCGACCTCGGAGAACGGACTGGGGCCTTTATTTTTTGGATAAAGTAAGATTTATTAG
>NW_008337664.1:834750-885897 GCF_000622305.1 Nannospalax galili | reverse complement strand
GCGGGGGCGTGGGGGGGCTCCCGGGGGGGGGGCTCCCCGGACACCTGGGGAGGGGGTCCTCCGGCCACCACGTGGGCTCCTGGGATCGAACTCGAGTCCTCAACCCGGGAGACGGGAATCCACCCGATGAACTCTGCTCCGTCCGGAGATTGTGAAAGGTTAGACATCTTAAGTCAACGGTCCATCTTGAAATAGTTACTGTCACATCGTGGTGGACTTATTTGCGTGCACGCAGCGCAGGCAAGTGTGGTCAGAGGACTCTTGGAGTGGCCCCCGCCGTGTGGGCTCTGGGAATCAGGTTCGGCTACATGAGCCTTAGCACTGGGTTACCGCGGTGGCCCGTCATACTTTCAACAAGTGTTTGAATTTCTAGCAAGAATAAAAACACCTCAGATTCTGTCGGTGAGACAAAAAAGTTAGAATCTTTCTTGAAAAGTGATGTTCTTAGTGCTAAATTCTAGACGAGATTTTTAAAAATTTTAAAGTAAATTTCTATTTGCTGCCCGTTTTCTTGTATTTTCTGGTCTTTTTCAGACAGGATTCACTAGCCCCAGTTGACCTTGAATTTTTTTTCATGTAGACCAGGTGGGCCTGATGGGACTAAATGCATGCCTCAGTACGCCCGGCTCATATTTATTTCAGTTGTTTTTTGTTTATTATTCGATTGTTTTCTGGACAGTGTCTTGTAGCCCAGGCTGACCTTGAACTTTTGATTTTCCCGCCCCTGCCCAAGTGCTGCAATTACAGGCAACTGGCATCATCTCTTAGGAGCTAAAAAGCCTTGATTTTTTTTTTTTTTTTTTTACTGTTAAGTATTTCCCACGTGTTTCTTTGAGAGTGGGTCTCCTGTAGCTTAGGCTGATCCCCGACTGATTGTAGCCACTGAAGATGACTTTGAATTTCTGGTCCTCCCAACTTTCACCCACAAATTGTATGGATGAAAGGCATACCACACTCAGTTTATTCGTACTCAGGATTTTACAAGTGTTTCGGGTATGCTAGGCTGCACTCTACTGAGCCACATCCGCAGCCTCATCGTGTCAGTTTTTTGTAGTTTTAAGTTTTTTTTTTGGGTCTTTTTGAGACAGGGTCTCCCTGTAGTCCCAGCTGTCCTGGAACTCACTGTGTAGACCAGGCTGGCCTTGAACTCACAGAGATCCTCCTGCCTCTGCCTCCCGAGTGCTGGGATTAAAGCCTTGTGCCACTGTGCCCAGCCTAAAGATTTATTTTTATCTTTTTAAAATTTTATGTGTATGAGTGGTTTGTGTAAGTGCACTAATGTGTGCAACGGCTTGTAGAAACTAGAAGGAGGCATCAGATCTCCTGGAACTAGAGTTACCTACCGATGGTGATCAGCCACCATGTGGGAACTGAACCTGGGCCCTCTGCAAGAATAGCCAGTGTTCTTAACCACTGAGCCAACTCTTCATCCCCTAAGATGTATTTTTAATTACCTGTCGGTGTGGGCATGAGAGGCACTGAATCCTTCTGGAACTGGAGTTAGAGGTCAATGTAAGCAGTTCCATGTGGGTGCTGGGAACGGAACTTGGGTCCTCTGCAAGAGCTGCATATGTTCTTAATAGCTGAGCCATCTTTCCAGCCACCTCTTTGACATGGCAGGAACAATTGATTTTTTTTTTTTAAAGATAAAAAGTTCCTAGCACTCAGGAGGATGGACAGCCAGGATACATTGCCAATTCCTGGTCAAGTGGGGCAATAGGGAAACCCTGTCTCAAAAAATAAGTGAATTAAAATAGAAACGGTTTAAAAGACAATACTAAACCGGGCGAGGTGGTGCAAGCCTTCAGTCCCAGCACTTGGGAGACCGGTGATCTTATGTGAGTTCAAGGCCAGCTGGGGCTAGGGAGACCCTGTCTCAAAAAGGCTGGAAAAAAGCGAAGAAAATACCGGGTAAATAATATTTTCTCACATGTTGCCAAAGACATCCAGACCTTAGAGATGACAGACAGGAGCCTGGTGGCATTTAGCCACATTAAGTGGACTAAGTCCAGGCACAGTGAAACATTTTAATCCATTTTTCTAATCACATGCTCAAAACAACCTTGAAAGCAGGATCTTACTATTGATCCTATGGTACTGATAAGAAAATGGAGCCTGGGAGAAGTCACTTGCCTGGGACACTGTTGGAACTGGGACACGGGTTGATGGGGACTGCCTCCTTCTACCTGTTCCGACGTGGGTTGATGGGGACTGCCTCCTTCTACCTGTTCTAAGCCAGGAATTTTATGAGGGCTAATGGAGCCAGGAAGAACTGAGTTCAACTTGAGACCACCCTACTTTATTTTTTAGCAACTCTCAGGCCAAATATTTTCTTACTCAGTTTACTGCTGGGAATTCATTTTAATTGGGGGGCCTCTTAGTATGTTAGGCAGATGCTCCCACACTAAGTAGCACTTAAATTCCCTTTCCTTTTTAAAAAGTTTAAATCCCTGCCAGGCATCATGGTCCACACCTTTAATCCCAGCACCCTATCTCAAAAAGGTTCCCCCCCCCAGTTTAAATATTTTGTGTGTCCACATGCATATGAGTGGGGGTAGGCAAGTGTTGCAGGGCAGGTGTGGAGGGAGGTCAGAGGACAACTTTTGGTTTTTCTCCTATTGGTTCCCAGAGTAGAACTCAGGTCATCAGGCTATTGGCAAATGTTTTATCTCTTCTAGTCCCCTTTTTTCTTTTCTTTCTCTTTTTTTTGATCTTTCTGGGATAGAGTCTCCCTGTAGCCCCAGCTGGCCTGAAACTTGATGTGTGGCCCAGGTTGGCCTTGAACTCGAGATCCACCTGCCACCACACCTGGCTCCCTTTTTCTTTCCTGGTCCTTTTGAGACAGATAGGTATGCTGGGATTATAAGGAATGGGCCACCACACCCAGTTTGAAATTCTGACTCAGGATACAAATGAGAGTCTAGCTTGTATTTGGTGGATAGAAGGTATCTTAAAATACCCTAAATTACTTTTATTCCAAAGCAAGCACTGTCTAATAGAAGTGTAACGTAAATCTTGGGTACAGTTTTACATTCTGTAGTAAAAAACATGGTTGGCTTTAGTAATGCATCCAGAACATTGGGCTTTAAGATTTTATTTACTTTTTCTATGTGTATGAGTTTTTTCTGCATATATGTTAAGTGCACCAGTGTTGGTGGGGGCCAGAAGAGGACTGCAGGTTCCTTTGAACTGGAGTTATGGTTGTTAGTCACCACGTGGGCACTGAGAACTGAACCCAGGTCTTCTACAAGAGCAGCCAGTGCTAGTGCTCTTAACTGCTCTGCTGAGCTCTCCAGTCCCAGAATAATTGGATTTTAGTGCTGGTGTGTTTTTGCTTTTTTGTTTTGTTTTGCTTTTTTGGAGAGAGAGTTTTACACCCAGATTGCCTTGGAACTAGCTATGTAGCCAATTTAAACTTTTTAAATTTTATGTGTATGAGTGTTTTGCCTGCAGCCATGTTAAATGTACTCATGGCTTGCAGTGCTGGAGGAGGCCAGAAGAGAGAGGGTATTGGGTCCTCTAGAACTGAAGTTAAATATGATTGTTAGAGCCCATGTGGGAGTTGGGAACACAACCCAGGTTCTCTGCAAGAGCAACCAGTGCTCTTTGCTGCTGAGCCATCTGTTCAGCCCCTGACCTTGAACTCTGGATATTCTGCCTTCAGTTCTAAGTGCCTGGGTGTTCGTCTACACCCGTAATGTTTTTTGAGACCCTTAATGCAGTCAGGCTGGCCTCAGAGTTGTAGCAGCAGTTCTTCTGCCTTAATAGTCTGAATGCTAGGATTATAAGCAAGCGCTGCTTTTTATATACTCTGGCACAAATCTGCTTATACCAATCACATTTCTAGTCTTGTGTCTGATGTATTAAACGTGACCTAAAGGGTTTCTTCCCTTTTTTTTCTAAGACAGGGTCTCAGGGGAGACCTCATTTTGAACCTGAAACCTACTATGTAGACCAAGCTGGCCTGGAACTCGCATCTACCTGTTTCTGCCTCCAAAGTGCTGAGATAAAGGTGTGAACCACCATGCCTGGTGAGGATTTCCGTAAATGGTTTTTCCTTTGTGACCTTTGAACTTACCAGGTTGTTTGTTGTTCTTCCTGATACTGTTGGTATTTCTGAATGCATACCCATGGTGGGGTTTATATTTCTGCTCTTTATATTTCCTATAAAATGGGAATTACCTAGTCAAGTGTGTTTCCACAGAGAAGATGTGAAAAAGATACTTAATTTTGGAGGAGCACTACCAGCTGGTGATCTCTATTTGTGATGTTAAACTCTGTTCACAGGCCAAACTGTGTGGTTGAGAAGTCTGTGTAGCCCAAGGTGGCCTTAAATTTAAAGTAATCCTGCCTCTGCCTCAGGTGCTGGATTACAGGTGTAAGCCACCATGTAATTTAGAAATTTTTTATTAGCATATAATACATAAGAATGGGTTTCCCTGTGACTTTACAGAGTTTTACCCTCCCCCCCCAATCCATTTCCCATTCAATTGAACCCTTTCCTCCTTTGTCCCATTTAGTCCCTTTTCTCTTCGTGTATATATGTATGTGGCTAGAAAAGGGCATCAGATTCCCTGGAGTTGGAGATGGTTATTAGCCACCATGTGAGAGCTGGGACCGGAATCTGGGTCCTCTGACAGAGCAGCCAGTTCTTTTAATCCCTTGCCATCTCTGCAGTGTCTTCAACGAAACCTTTAATAAATGATCTTTTTTTTTTCAATGTGTATGAGTGTATTGCTTGCGTGTAGGTAAGTGTTGTACCCATGTCATGCAATGCCAAGGAGGTCAGAAGAAGCTGTCGGATCCCCTGGGACTGGAGTTACAGACAGTTGTTAGCTGCCGTGTGGGTGCTGGAATTTGAACCTGGGTCTTCTGCAAGAACAACCAGTGTTCTTAACTGCTGAGCCATCTCTCCAGCCCCAATAAATGATTTTATTTTGTTCTTTGTCTCCATTGGCTAAGTTGTGTGCTAAGTTGTAATGATAAATTGTAAGTGATTGAACTTGTAATCCTGAGGTTCAGTTTGGTGTGGTATTAACATTGCTATGTTATGTATTGCTGGGATTAGATTTGGGCAAATACTTAAGGATTTTTGCATCTGCCTGTGATATTTCAAATAAGCTGATGCTAAATTCTGGAAATGGAAAGCCAATTTTCAGTTGATGAAAGATGTAAGGACAAATGCAGGGCAAATGTCTATGAGTTCTAGGCCAGCTGGGGCTACAAGGAGACCCTGTCTTAAAAATACCAGAAAAAGGAAGATGGCTCCAATGAGATCTCTTGCAGAGGACCTGGGGCTTCCCAAGGCTTATGTGGTGGCTAACAGTCCTTAACTCCAGTTCCAGGGGAATCAGTGCTTTCTTCTGACTCATATACATTGTGGAGGCAGTACACTCATGCATGTGAAATAAAAATAATAAAAATTTCTTAAAACACAGGTTTATAAAATATATTGCCTTGGGGGTTAGGAAGATTTTTTTTTTTTTTGTCTTTTGGAGACAGGATCTCCCTGTAGCCCCAGCCCGCCAGGATTCATCTGCCTCCAGAGTGTTGGTTTTAAAGGTGTTCACCACCATGCTTGGTTGAGTCTTACTTTCTCATTAGCTGTAGTTTTTAGTTTGTTTAGCAGAATCTAACCCTCCTCCCACTTCCCTACTCTTGGGAGAGTATTAATTAATCTAAATGATGAAATTTTCCCCTCACTTGAGGGCAGAAATAGTATAATGGCAACACTTTTTCATAAACATAAACTTTAGCATATATATTTTACCACATTTGTCTCTTTTTGTTATCTTAGATATCTTTGATTCTTCACAATTCAATGAATCTGTTGTGTACTGCTTGTTATTTCACTGGGGATGCCTGCTGGAGGATAGAGTTTCAGGGCCAGCCTCAGCTACCTAAGTTTGAGCCTAATATGGGATACAGCAGACCTGGTCTCCAAGCAAAACAAAAATTCAGCCAGTGGAGTCATATAGTAATGGTTTTGTTATATGCCTGATAAATTAAAAATTTATTGAAAATATAAGCCTTGGGCTAGAGAGATGGCTCCAGCAGTTAAGAGCACTGACTGTCTCCAGCACCCACAGCCAGGAAAATTCAGTGCCCTCTCTTTGCAGACAGTGGGCAACAGGGTGCACTCACATACATGCAGGCAATACATTCATACATATAAAGTTAAAAAAAATATCAGAATATATCCATAAGCTTTGTATGTTTGGTGTTTGTTTTGTTTTTTGGTGTTTTTTTTGTTTTGTTTTTTTTTTTTGTCTTTTTGAGACAGGGTCTCCCTGTAGCCTCAGCTGTCCTTCAACCACATAGATCTGCCTGCCTCTTGCTTCCAGAGGGCTGGGATTTAAAGGTGGGTGACGCCCAGCAAACCTTGTAGATTTTATTTGCTGTTCTGATTTGTATGTGTAGTATAGGTTTTGAGAAATGCACACTTAAGGTAAATAGCTACACTAAATTGGTTTTTTGTTGTCTGTTTTAGAGACACAGTCTCACTGGCTGCTAGCTATCCTAGAACTCATTATGTACACCAGGCTGGCTAACAACTCTTAGAGCCTGTCTCTACCTCTAGAGTGTGGAGTTAAAAGGCATGAGCTCCCACACTTGGCTACAGTAAGTGAATTAAAGGCGTTAATGAAAAACTGCTTCCTCTTGCATACAAATTGTGACTTATCCTTCTGGGTGACTGAAAATGTAGTAATGGAATAGCACCTGGAGTGTCAATAATGAACCACAGCGTCTTAGTCTTCACTAGCCCTTGACTAGTTTGATGTATTGAACATGGCATGTAGTAAACATTAGACCAGACTTCAGATCCATAATCTTACTGAAAATTTAACTTTTATTGGTCTTTTTGAGACAGGGTCTCCCTGTAGCCCCAGCTGGCCTGGAACTCTATGAAGACCAGGCTGGCCTTGAACTCAGAGAGATCCTCCTGCCTCTGCCTCCTTAGTGTACCACCACGCCCGGCTTGAAAATTTAACTCCTACCTTGAAGTTGGTCTAGATTTGCATCATAATTCTCAAGTGAGAATGACTGTTAGAAATGGTAAAGGGCTGGAGAGATGGCTCAGTGGTTAAGAGCACTGACTGCTCTTGCAGTGGACTCTGGTTCGATTCCGAGCACCCACGTGGCCACCACGAACCGAAGCCCTCTTCTGACCTCCGCACCATTGCATGACTCCGATATGCTCACATACATGCAGGCATTACACTCATACACATAAAATAAAAACAACAAAATACTAAAAAAAAAATGGTAAAGAGATGCTGAATTGGGACTTAACAAAGGTTAGCTAATTGAAGGTTAGGAGTAGAGCACTTGTTTAGCAAGTGTTAAGTCACTAGAAAAAAAAAGCTGGGTCTGCTAGGCAAAATGTTGCATGCCTCATATCTTAGCACTTGGGAGGCAAGCCTGGGCAACCTATCTCAAAACAAAATAGTAAGACTACTTTGCTGCATAGCAGATTTGAGGCTAGCCTAGGTTGCATGGTAGCTTGTTAAAGAAAATTTTAAGGCCATAAAATCTCATTTCTTTCAGAACCAGAAGGCATTCATAACATACAGGTCTAGGTTCTGTATACATACTAAACCTTTCCAGCCTGTCCTGAGTTCCTGGAAACAAAAGCAGCAAAAACTATATGAATACAGAGAATAGGATTCAAAAGATCAACCACAAAAGTAAACATATATAGCTAGCTAAAGTATTCTGGCCAAGGGCAGAAGGTTTTTTTTTTTTTTTGTCTTTTTGAGACAGGGTCTCCGTGTAGCCCCAGCTGACCTGGAACTCGATATGTAGACCAGGCTGGCCTCCAACTCTCAGAGATCTGCCTGCCTATGCCTCCCAAGTGCTGGGATAAAAGGCGTGCGCCACCAGGCCCGGCTAGGGCAGAAGTATTTGTTAAAAATACAGAAATCTGGGCCTGGGGAGATGGCTCAGCACTTAAGCACCACTCAAGTGCTGAGTATCTAGGGACTGATCAGTAACACTTAACATCACAAATCAGTTACCTAAAGCAAGCTGCACATATGTTAAGGTAAAATAAGTGTGGGTGACATTAGTAATTCACAGAGATTTTCTTGAAGCAAACACAAGGGTAGTCTTGCTAGAAACAAGACGAGTCTCTCTCCCCACCCATTTCCTCAGTCTCCAGGACAGAACAGAGGCCTCCCATGCTAGGCAACTTTACCATTGAAACTGTCACTCTTAGCCCAGACAAGCCAATTTTGTGACTGATTTTCCTTTCAGCATTGTTGCAATTATTTTGAGTTAGTGTGAATTATTAATGCCTTTGTTTTCATTAGGTGGATGGATTTTGCATTCTAATATTCAGAATCTTTTTGGTTTGGTTCCTGTTTGTTTGGTTGGTTGGTTTTTGAGGCAGGGTCTCATGTAATCTAAGCTGGCTGGAACTGTGTAGCAGCCTTGAACTTCTATTTTTGTGTGTGTTTTGTATGTATGTGGACATGTACCACATGCTTGTAGAATTTGTCAAAACAACCTGCAGAAGTTAGTACTCTTCTACCTTCTCTTTGGGGGATGGAGCTCCAGTTGACAGGCCTACCTGCTGAGCCATTTGCTAGCCTTGAACTTCCGATTCTCCTGCCTCTACCACTGTACCTGGATTGATTTCAGACATGCATGAATAAATCACTATGCTGGTTTTTTTTGGGTGCTAGAGATGGAATTCGAGGCAAACATGCTATGTGAATTAACATCCTCAGCCTGAGATTGAGGATTTTATCATACTTTGATGGCAAGAATATTCAGGGAACTGGGGTTGGCAGCATTTTTATTATGAGGTGTTTTAAACAAATGTAGAGTGTTAATAAAACAGACTCATTCATCCAGCTTCAATCATCAATCATGGTCATTTTTTTCCTACAGTGTTTTCCTCATACATTGTAGATAATTAGGTACAAATAAATATTTCAGGATGTATCTGTAAGAATCAACTCCCTATTTATTTTCATTGTGTGTGTATGTATGACATGTATGTGCTTGCCTCACTCTAAGGCCAGAAGAGCATCAGAGTCCCTGGAGCTGGAGTTACAGGGTGTTGGGAACTGAACCCAGGTCCTGGAAGAGTAAGAAGCTTTTTGTTTTGTTTATTGTAGACAGGGTTTTACTGTGCATCGCTGACTGGACTGGACCTCACTATGTAGACTAGTCTGGCCTCACTCAAACTCACAGATCAGCCTGCCTCTGCCCTTCCAGAGTATTTTTTTTGTTGTTTTTGAAATAGGGTTTCCCTATCCCACTAGCCTTGAACTTACTAGTGCCACCATCCCTGGCATCAACTCATTTATTTTGGACACCCACAGTTACGTCACAAATATAAAGTTGTGGTCCGTTTTTGAATTAAGAATCCAATCTGAGGACTGAGAGCATAGCTTACTTAGTCTGGTGCTTGCTTAGCATGGACAGAGTTCTTAACAGGCAGAGATGTACTTCCAGCAGGCAGGACTGGCAGTGCTACATAATGAGTTGGAGGTCAGCTGGGCCCCCACTATATGAATGAGCTGTTGTCCTAAAAAAAAAAAAAAATCAAATGTGCTTCATATGTTAGGAAAACTAGCTCCTGTAGCATTTAAAAAAGTCTTTAGATGGTTAAGTGATACTTTGGTCCATATGGAGGGACTGCTTATTTCTCATTTTACCACAGCTTCACTGCATACCTTGCCTCTGCTGTTCCTAGACAGTGCTGTCTCTAAAGACACTGAAGACCCTTAGAATTATTCAGGTTATCAAGAGGTCAAAGAGGAAAGCATAACAAAACTCAGTACCCATCACCAGCTTCAATTAGTAGTAAGAGGGCCCATATTTCATGTTTCCCTTTGAAACACTCAAGATACGTTTTATTTTTAAGTTTCTCAGTCTTTCAAGAAATAACCATAGAAACAATAACATTTTAAACCACTACTTTTATTTGTGTGTATTGGGTGCAGATACAGGAAACTCAGGACAACTTTCTGTCCTGAGTTCACTCCCACCTTGTGGACCCTGGGATCGAATTCAGTTCGTTTGTCAGCTTTTACTTGGTAATGAGCCATGTCACAGGCCCAGGAAAATAATTTGATAATTAAAAAAAAAAATACCCAGTCACTGCTCAATCACTTCAATTCCTTTGAATTAAAATGAATTCGTAAAGTAGAATTTATCGTTGAGTATACATTTTAGGAACTGAACTCAACTATGGCCTGGAACTCAACTATGTATACCAGGTTGGCCTTGAACTCAGATTTGCCTGCCTCTGGCTCCCAAGTGCTGGGATTAAAGGCGTGCCGCCACCATGCCCGGCTGGAACTGATTTTTTTTAAAGCCAGGGGAAGGGGAGCAGCGGTCCCGAAACTCACAGTCCGTGTAGACTGTGCTGGCCTTGCTCAGGGATCTTCCTGGTCGCCTCAGCCTCCTGAGTGCTGGGATTAAAGGCAGAACGGGTTTTGAAAACTCAGGTTTGTGAGTTTGTGTTTCCGCGCGCATGCTCACGTGCCTCTGAGTGCGTGTAGAGGTCAGAGGACGACTTTGGAGTCCTCGCCTTCCACCTTGTGTGTGGGGATGATCAAACTCAGGTCTCGGACGCGCCGACCCGCGTCTTTCCTAGCTGAGCCATCTTCACATCCCCAGGAATTGATTTTTAGTGTTTAGCCCACGGTCAAAGTGTTGTGTGCGGGCAGGTTTCCACTCCCCAACCTCGGGGAGTAGGCACCGCTTCGGTGCGGGTCCTTTGCCCCGGTGGGTATTGTAGACTTGGCTCAGGTCGTCCCTCGAACTCCGGAGCGCTGTGTTACCCTTACTCCCCGCCCCTCCAACTTCCTGCCTTGGCCAATCGCGCGGCCCACGGGCCACACCTGCAGGCAGGCATTGGTGACATCTTGGCGGGTCCGGCAGTGGCACTTCCCCCTTTGCACCCCGTGACCTAAGTTCGCCTGCCTGTCTGGATCACGCGGTTTCGGCTTCCCGGACTCCGGATCCTGCGTTCCGGCCTGGTGAGCCGCACTCGGGGCCAAGCCTCTCGGATCTTTGCGCCCCCGTTTGGCCCCAGCAACACCTGCAGGCAGGCATTGGTGACATCTTGGCGGGTCCGGCAGTGGCACTTCCCCCTTTGCACCCCGTGACCTAAGTTCGCCTGCCTGTCTGGATCACGCGGTTTCGGCTTCCCGGACTCCGGATCCTGCGTTCCGGCCTGGTGAGC
Organism: Nannospalax galili; assembly: GCF_000622305.1. Taxonomy (NCBI): domain Eukaryota; kingdom Metazoa; phylum Chordata; class Mammalia; order Rodentia; family Spalacidae; genus Nannospalax; species Nannospalax galili. Next base: position 874,694 of record NW_008337664.1, on the reverse strand, counting down.
CGCACTCGGGGCCAAGCCTCTCGGATCTTTGCGCCCCCGTTTGGCCCCAGCAACCCCACACGGCCGCTGCAAGTTTCCTGGAACCTTAGCCCGCCCGCTCTCCCCGCGCGCCGCTCTGCGCAGTTCCTGGTTCCGCCCTTCCCCTCCCCCGTCTAGCAGGCCTCGAGCCTCCCTTCCCCCTCCCGCTCGCCCCGCCCCCCCTCCCCCCGGCGGAAACACCCGCCTAAGCCCGCGCGGGTCCCGGGGCGGACCTTCCTGCCCGGCCGGCGTGCGGCTGGCGTCGTGCTGCCGGGAGAAGGCCTAGGAACCCCGTCACCTTGTCCCAGGACTGCGGCCGCACTTCCCGCCAAAACGCAGCCCTCCGCGTCTCCGGGGGCCTTACTCTCTCCGAAAGCTCGTGCCCCTGGTCATGTGAGCTTCCATTTCAGGTTAAGAACAAAAAGATGCACCTGGACTTCCCCCGGAGCCCTCTGCGATTTTAAGCGTCGGGTGGAGTTTGGGGTTCTTTGGCCGTGAGCCGCCCTGCCTTACTGACAGAAGTCACTCCTGCCCTCCTCAGAGGTAAGTCTTAAAACAGAAAAGGCGGCGGCGTACTCCTGGAAGCCGCCGCTCGCGTGGACTTTAAGAGTGGAACTTTCTGAGTAAGAAAATCTGCCTGGACATGCTCCCGGCGGGTTAAAAGTCAATTACAAAATGGAGGGAGGGTGGGAGAAAGCGGGCTCGAGTCCTAGACCGGGGCGACTTCCTGGAACACAAAGATACTTATAGGGTGCAGCCTGGCTCCCAAGGAGCCTGGCCCTAAACAAAAGGACCAGGTGGGTGGTGCTTGAACTGCCTTGTTTGTTCGGTAGGTAAACTTAACTAGTACTGGATTCAGAGGGCGCACCCTATTTATCTTCTTTGGATCTACCTGAAGGCAGCCAAAATCCAGTTGAACCAGTATCACTGAGGTGGGAGCTTGTTTGAAAAGCCGAATTTCAGCCCCCTTCCAGGGTTCTTTTGAGTCCTGATTTTCACTGGTTCTGCGAGCAATCGTAGTGGGAGCGAAATCCAGTATCACAATCCAGTCATCCAAAATTGTGCAAGACTCTTCCAGGAGTATGCCTACAATTAAAATCCCAATCTCCAGTGAGACCCAACTTTGCATGTGCTGATTTCTCAGGGCATGTCTCCACAGATACAAGTTCACAGGGTTTTATGCCGGAGCTCTAGCTGCTAGCTCTTTGCTTGATGGTATTCTCAGAGAGGCCTCAGGTTTTTGCTACCATACTGAAAGTACGGAGGACTGGAGTAAAGGGGTGGGAAATTTTTTTTTAAGTCTATTTTTGAGACAGGGTCTCCCAGTAGCCCCAGCTGTCTTGGAATTCACTATGTAGACCAGGCTGGCCTTGAACGCACAAGAGATCCCCCTGTCTCTGCCTCCCGAGTGTTGGGATTAAAGGTGTGTGCCACCACCCGGCCAGGGGTGGGAATTTGGCCATTAAGATGATTTCACTGCTTCCGGTTACAGTGGTGAGAATTACGAGTAAAGCTTGCTCTTGGAAACCTGGTTCCAGGGTTTTTGAAATTTATGCCATTTTTAATAGGTTTTCTAATAACTGCAACCGTATATATTATGTAATCACAGGAAGTATGAGACAAGGCAGACATAATTACCTCTATTTTAAGACAACAGGCTCGGCGAGATGAACTGACTACCAATTTTTCATTTCCAAAGTGAACGATGCAGCTTATTTCTCAGAAATATTTCATAGGATTCAGCCCATGGCCTGTGGCCCGTTTGGAGACAGCTTTGTCAACATTAAAAGCATGTCTACATTTGCTTTCTATTATAGTTTAAAGGTCAAATATATAACCCAGTTTGGTGGTACACACTTTTGTCAGGACTCTTGGTAGAAGGAAGTGGATCATATATCTGAGTTCCAGGCAAGTTCTAGGCCACCTGGGGCTATATAATGGGAAACCTGCCTTAATCAGCTATATCTGTGAGTTCAAGGCCAGCCTGATCAACATAGTGAGTTCCAGACCATCTGGGGAGACCCTGTCTCAAAAAGACAAAAAAGTTCATGTAAAGTTAAAACCAGTAGTCTTGAGTGTCTGCACACTGTCAGTTAAATGCAGTTTGTAAAAAGGAAAGACTCTTACCTCCTGAATGCTGTGCCAGGAAAGGGCTGCCATCACTTGTCTCCAGTCTGTCTGTAAGCCCCACCTATTTAAATTTTCTCCCCTCACCACATTTAAACTCAAGAAAATCCATAATGAAGTCTCTGTAAAGCAAATTTCTTCATGTCTGTGTTTGCCTATGAAAATATAAAACCCAAATATGTGGATGCCTAAATGTGTTTTCCCTGATTTGTGGAGCTTAGAGCTTGTTGAGCCCAGCTCCAGACTACTAGACTGCTGGGTTTCTGAGGCCATGAGACCAATCTTTGTTTTTTCTTTAAAGGAAAACTTGTTGCTTTCCATAAGTGTCTACCAGTGAAGGCATCCTCCCTGGTGGTTCTTTAAGGTAAGAAAAGTCATACATTTAATTTCCTAAGCAAGGTTACATTTTCTTGGAAGCTTGGAATGATTGTGTTTTTTCTTAGTCCAACAGCTAGTGGAGTCTTAATATTCAGAACAAAGAGAATTTTATTGTAGAGTGAAAATAAGAAGCAATGTATAGGTGCAGACATGTATTTCAGAGAAGAATGTTTACTTGCCTTGTTTCTGAAATAACTTAATCTGTAAACTCTTATTAGGTATTGAAAGTAATTCTATGAAATGTTTTGTGTTCTCTCGCATGTCTTTTTAGCCTTGGCTAAGCTGCTACATTCTTGAGGAAAGGTCTTGACCCCAAATGGCAAGTTAATCCTTTCTAATCTTGGGCCTGCTGTGTTAGTTGCCCAGCCTGTGCTAAAGATGAGGTCATACTGGATAGCAACACAATCTGTCCTCACAAGGGCCCCCATGTAGTTTTGAGGATAACCTTTTAAATCATAAAAAGGGTGCTGTGAAAGGCAGGAACCACCAGATAGGATATGGAGAATGGGAAGAAGTTTTGGGAAGGTGTTGGAGCTGAAACCCGAGATTATTAGCAGAATTTAACAAGACAGAAGGTTGGGCAGAGGGTATTTTGAGAGAGAATTACTGTATGGCAACCATGTGTGTTAAATCCCATAGGAAGCAGAGAGGCAAATTCTAGCCACCAGGAAGGAAAAGAAAGATAAAGGAAGTGGTGTGAACCAGGTAGAAAGAGTGTTAGCAGCCCAGAGTCTGTAGTGCCTTAGAATGGATTGTTCTTAGGAAGTGTGAGACATGGACATAAAATTGTCAAGAGCATTGAGCCACATGGGTGCAGTGCAGTTTGCTTAGACAAATTTAAAGATGGAGAAAATAGAAATACAGGAAAACAGATGGATATGATAGGATTGCAAAAAGAAAATGACTGAGCAAGGCCTGGTGATAGTTAAGGTTTGTAATTTCAGCCATTCAGGCACTCTGGGGCAGGACCTAAGTTCACTGTTAAGTGCCAGCCTAGGCAATTTAGACCCTGTCTCCAAATTGAAAGGTAAAAGGACCGGAGATCATTTCCATGGAGTGTGTACCTATACTATGCAAAGCCTTGGGTTCAGGGAACCCTGCCATCCCAAAATGAAAATGATTTTTGATAAAGGGAGGAATTTGAGCTTATACATTGCTATGAAAAGTGCTCTGGATGGAGTATAGAGTAGGAGAAAACATTCTGACCCCAGCTTAACACTATGAGTGCACCACTTGCATATGGTGCCTACAGAGTGCCAGATCTCCTGGCACGAGATGTGGGTCCTGGGAACTCAGCATGGGTCTTCTGCGAGAAGACTATAGACAGTGCTTTTAACAACTGAGCCATCTCTCCAGCTTTATGATAATGTGAATGGGTACTCATTCAGGATCTATACTTTTAGTGCATTAATTTGTTATTCAATACTTTTTTAAGGCTTTACCTGACTGTAGATAATGGAAATGTTCTGAGCACATTTAAGACAGTCTAGGCCACCAGGTGTATCAAAGCCTTTAATCCCTGCACTTGGGAGGCAGAGGCAAGCCTGGTCTACATTGAGAATTCATGCCAGCTTGGCTACAAGGAAGGGAGACCCTGTCTCTCAAAGACTTGGCTAAGTTATAATGTTGGGATGGTAAGTGTATTAATTGCATTTTTGAATTTTGAGTTTCAGTTGACCTATATAGGTTAGGCATGGTGGCACAAACCTATAATCTCTAGCACTTGAGGTTTAGGCACAGGGGAGCATGAATTTGAGGTCAGCCTGTGATTGGTAGAGCCTGGTTACCTGTCTGAAAAACCAAAACAGATGAACAGGATTTAGGGATTCAGGTCATGGTGGAGAAATAGGATTACTTCAGAGTTGGTAGGGTCTGAGGGTTTGGGAGATTTGCTTAAGTTATTCTGTATATCCTCTAGATGCAGGTAAAATCATATCCGACCTGAGGGCAAATTTCTTGTTTACACATTCTTAACTTGGCTTTAGCAGTTCTCTGGTCCTCTTGGAAGTGAAGAAGAGATTAGGAAGTTACCCAGAGACCTGAAAGGGTGTCCCAAGAGCAGATGGGTGTAGTGGATGTGGTATCTAGAGACTGCCTCATGTAATGCAGGCTGACCAGAAAGAACTCCCTTCAAGGGAGATGGCCTTCATCTGATCTTCCTGCTCCATCTCCCTCGCTGAGATTAGAAACATTTGTATCGCCTTGCTTGGCTCCTCAGCTCTTTTTGCTTTGTTCTTTTTGAGGGAGTGTAGAAAAATTATGCAGGCCACTTAGCTGACCTTGAACTGGTCTCAGTCCCCAGTATCTGCAGTTATAAGTACTGTGCTACCGGGGCAGGCTATGGATGTAATGTAGTATTTGAGGCCTGATCTAAGATAGGTAGTCCTGGTTTTCTGCCTAAGAGCAGCTTCACCTTGCTAGGAACATTTGGGAATGTCTGGACTCGGATAGATTGAAATTGTATTGCATGGAAGGTAGAGTGAATGCTACTACTGCCCTCTACTGGGTATAAACTAGGGTTGCAGCCAAACATCTATAGTGCACAGGTCAGCCCTCCAAACAAACCGACTGAGGGGTATAAAATGCCAGCAGTCCCAAGACTGAGAAACTCTTGTTTCTCATGTAGCAAAAACTACATGTAGATTGTTATGAGAAGGGACTGAAATAACAGGGACTCATCTTTAGCCATGTGGAACGAGGAAATGGCTGTGGATAAGGAAGCTGAGGACTGAAGGGAAGGGTGGTAGCATTCTAGAAGCAGGGCTATGGAATTTTCACAGCATGGAAAGACTCTTAGATATTTTAAAGTTATTTGTGGCAGCAGGTCCTAGAGTTAGTTGCTTTGGAGTTTGAGATCAATGGAAGTAGGAATATAGGAGAAGTTGGTGGATGAATTATAGATTATATTCTGGCAGGAGCAGTCAAACTAAATCTGACAGCAGGACAGATAGTGTCTAGTATGTGGGTTGGCCTGACAGTGAAGATGGAGGAGCACAAGTCCCCACCTCTGCTGGGATCCCTCACCTATTAACTCCTGTCAAGCACAAACATGTCCTGATCCTTAGTGGGAAGTGGGGGGATCTGCTAGTAACACTTGTCTTGCCTTGTAATATATTACTACTTTAAGGGTAGTTCTGCTGGGACTTTAGATAGGGCTTAGGAATTGGTTGCCCAGTAAGAGTCTATGCATACCAATGTAATGTATGTTTTTGATAGTAATTTATGCATAGGGCTTTAGAGGCTGCTCCCCATTTGACTCCTGGGAGCTTACCCTACCCGTGTACCATAAGCAAGAGTTAACACCTTTTACCTATCCATTATGTTTAAAAGGCAGTTTTTGTTTTTGTTTTTTTTTAAATAAATTCCTCAGTGTTAAGTCTTAGTGTCATTACACTATTACTGGGGGACAGAAAGGCATCTTTTAGTTATTTGATAAAAATTAGATGAGCAGGAGAAATTCTTGTTACTTTAATTTCTGGTCTAGACACAGGTAAGTAGAATCTTTGTTGAAATGTTTTAAAGTTAACTATTATACAGGAGATCAAACTAGTGTCGTTGCAGCCTGGCATGGTGGCACACACCTTGGAGGCAGGAGGATCTCTGAGTTAAAGGCCAGCTGGGGCCATAGGGAGGCCCTGTCTCAAAAAAGGATTTTAAAAAGTGTCACTGTTTTTCCTTTGTGCTAATACAGTTGAGTTTGTGGGAAATTACATAGTGAGTTTTGGCCCAGAACATCCTGTGTTGTCAAGGCTGATTGTCTTTGTCTCTTCCTTTAGTGTTGGTTAGAGGTGTCTACCACTTTGAATCTACTTAAAATTTATTCATTTGTGGGGCCAGCACACTACAGTGAACATAGGGAGGGCAGAGGACAACCTGCAGGGGTCGCTTCTTTTCCACTGTGGTCTCAGGGATGGAACTCATGTCATCAGGCTTCCATTGAGTCATCCTGCCAGCTTATTTTTTGAGACAAAGTCTCATTCATGTAGGTCCATGGTGGCCTTCAACCTATGTTGTTGAAGATGGTTTTGAACTACATAGAGATTTTTGTACCCGGTGCATCTATTCATACTTTTACATTGGTGGTGGAGTGGTGCATTTCTGATGTGAATTTTCATGGCAGTATTCTTATTTTCAGGCAGTGTTCTCACTTCTAGCCCTGGCTGGCCTAGGACTCAAATCTTAATATTTTAATGTAACTCATCCTTAACCTTTATTTGTAAATGGGGAAAAGAATATTTAACACATGTATACTAAATGAGAATTGTGTAAAATAGTGAAATTTTTTTTTCTTGTTGTTGTTTTTCCTTTCAGCCACAAAACATTGTCCAAGCTTGTGTGACATCAGCCCTGTCAAGTGTCCATGATGCTGGGCCCTGAGGGAGGTGAAGGTTATGTGGTCAAACTCCGTGGCCTACCGTGGTCTTGCTCAATTGAGGACGTACAAAACTTCCTCTCCGACTGCACAATTCATGATGGGGTCGCAGGTGTTCATTTCATTTACACTAGAGAAGGCAGGCAGAGTGGTGAGGCTTTTGTTGAACTTGAGACAGAAGATGATGTAAAATTGGCTCTGAAGAAAGACAGGGAAAGTATGGGACACCGATATATTGAGGTGTTCAAGTCACACAGAACGGAGATGGATTGGGTGTTGAAGCACAGTGGTCCAAACAGCGCCGACAGTGCCAATGATGGCTTTGTGAGGCTTCGGGGACTCCCGTTTGGATGCACAAAGGAAGAAATCGTTCAGTTCTTCTCAGGGTTGGAAATTGTGCCAAACGGGATCACATTACCTGTGGACCCGGAGGGCAAGATTACAGGGGAGGCCTTCGTGCAGTTTGCCTCACAGGAGTTAGCTGAGAAAGCTCTAGGGAAGCATAAGAAGAGAATAGGGCACAGGTATATTGAAGTGTTCAAGAGCAGTCAGGAGGAAGTAAGGTCATACTCAGATCCACCTCTGAAGTTCATGTCTGTGCAGAGGCCTGGGCCTTATGACCGGCCTGGCACAGCCCGGAGGTACATTGGCATTGTGAAGCAGGCAGGTCTGGATAGGATGAGGTCTGGTGCCTATAGTGCAGGCTATGGGGGCTATGAAGAATACAGTGGTCTCAGCGATGGCTATGGCTTCACCACTGACCTTTTTGGGAGAGACCTCAGCTACTGTCTCTCAGGAATGTATGACCACAGATACGGAGACAGCGAGTTCACAGTGCAGAGCACCACCGGCCACTGCGTCCACATGAGGGGGCTGCCCTACAAAGCAACAGAGAACGACATTTACAACTTCTTCTCTCCACTCAACCCTGTAAGAGTTCATATTGAGATTGGCCCTGATGGAAGAGTGACGGGCGAAGCTGATGTTGAGTTTGCCACCCATGAAGAAGCAGTGGCAGCAATGTCGAAGGACAGGGCCAACATGCAACATAGATACATAGAACTCTTCCTGAATTCAACAACCGGGGCCAGCAATGGGGCTTATAGCAGTCAGGTGATGCAGGGCATGGGCGTATCAGCGGCCCAGGCCACCTATAGTGGCCTGGAGAGCCAGTCAGTGAGTGGCTGTTACGGGGCCGGCTACAGCGGTCAGAATAGCATGGGCGGATATGATTAGTATTGTAGGAACATTCAAGTTATTTCAATCAAAAAAAATTTTCACAGGCAGCCAATAAGCAGTGAAGAGCAGTTTTATAACTCTAGAGGAAGCTGGGGGACCCACTTTGCACCATGAGTTTGTGAAATCTGGATTAAAAAATTACCTCTTCAGTGTTTCTCATGCAAACTTTTCTTCTAGCATGTAATATTGAGTAAACTAAAACTATTTTCTTCCGCTTTTCTCAATTAACATTTTGGTAGTATACTTCAGAGTGATGTTACCTGAGTTAAAGTAGTTTAAGTATGTTAAGTGTGGATCATTTACAGCACACCACAGTGAACACATTGGGGAGATGTACTTTTTTGGCGAACTCAAAGGTGCTAGATCCCTGATTCAAAGACAAGCATTTCTCATGTTCATTCTAGTTTATACTTTCATTTAAAATCTTTTAGGTTAAGTTTAAGCTTTTTAAAAGTTAGTTTTGAGAATTGAGACACAATACTAATACTGTAGGAATTGGTGAGGCCTTGACTTAAAGCTTTCTTTGTACTGTGATTTCCTTTTGGGTGTATTTTGCTAAGTGAAACTTGTTAAATTTTTTTGTTAACTAAATTTTTTTCTTAAAATAAAGACTTTTTCACAATGACTGGCACAGCTTATCTACTCAGCGAAAGGTAGCAAATGGGTGGTGGAAAGGGATGGGGTGGCTCAGGCCTTTAATCCTAACACTTGGCAGGCTAAGGCAGGAGGATTGCCATGAGTTCCAGGCCAGCTAGGGATGCATAAAGATGCCTGTCTTATTTTTTTTTTAAACATTAAAAGCGTGCTAGAAATAGGTGGCATGTGCAATAAGGCAGACTAGAAACAGCCCAACATAAGTGGTAAAAAACACTCTGTTAGCCTGTTTTACGTGCTGTGTACTAAATTCTTTATACACAAAGACATATTCTTTGTGGGAATCTCAACATTTTGAATATCTAGAGAATTCAGTTGAGTGCTACATGCAATCTGAGGATCATGTAAAGCAAATGCTGTGCTGATTGAATCAAGTGTCTTGACCATGTTTGTTTGATTAGATAACCCGAACCTTGTTCTGTTTCTAGAAAAGATTGAAATCTCCAACCCAGAGGCTCTCACTTGTAGTGGAAAGACTTGGCAGCTTTAAAACTTGTCCTCTGTAGGGCCAGGCTGTACCTGTAGAAGTGCTCATTTCAAGGGTTTTTGGAAAGGGTTTGGATTGGCATGCATACCTGGGGACTTAAGAGTAATATACTCTGACTGTTCATGTGTTATCCTGGAATCCTAGCAAAGCAGTGAATGGATTGCTGGTATTAAGCTCACCAGCACTTAGAAGAATGTGTAGGCCCCCCTTTCACTTAATCATGTATATTAAATTGGGAGGGTTCCCCCAAGCTTCTAACTGTATTTGAGAAGACCCAGGTTTCCATATCTAAGACAGCAAATTGGGGCAGACTGAAAACTAGATTGTTCCTATCCCAATTACTGGTATAGGCCAGAGTATTTCTCGGGGAAGCTACTTGGACCTAGTGAACACCTCCAGATTTACATTGTCACATTAAAAACATTTGCTGGTTTTGGTTAGGTGCCTTTAATATTGGCAGAGCCCACCCTACCTTGTCTCTGCTTCAGTAGAATTTATGCTTGTGACCTCACATAACTGCACAAGTGGAGGCAACAAGTTGCAGTTGTTCCCTTCTACCAGGTTGGTCTCAAGAATTGAACCGGTGAAGTTGGGATTGGCAGCAAGTGCCTTTTCCTGGTGAGCCATCTTGTCAGCTCAAGACATGTGCACTCAACACGAACTGAAGATGTGTTTTCCTTTTACTGTACCCAAAATAAGGGAGAGACTGCTCATGTGTTTAGAGGATTCCTTCAAAGAGTTAAGAGTACAGAGCAGGAAGTTCACCTTGTGGTACACGGGAACCAGGGGAAGGTGATGAGGGTGGTGGGTAATAACCTTCAAAAGCGTGTCCCCAATGACTTCCTGCTAGTCCCCACTTACCTGAAGTTTTCAGAGCTCTTCAAATAGTGTCCCCTTGCTCCAGAAGGGTTAAGGTCTGAGCATGTGTTCACTATACTGATGACATAATTGGGGAAGCAGCAAAGAATCCATGCCCCAGGCTTCTGTCCTAGAGAACAAGCCCAGGTCTACCAAGAAAGCTGTGATGGTCCCATAGCTTGGGCTGAAGGGTCTCTGAGACTCATACATTGTACATAGCTGCTCTGCTTAAAGCTTAGTAGTTGCAAGCAGACATCACTTGGGCTTTTAGGAAAAGTTTGTGGGCCTGTGTGTCTTAATGAGTATTTTCAAGGTAGAACTGCATTTTTTGTGCTGGGGCTTACCTAGCATATGTGAGCTTTGGAGTTCCAGCTCTAGTGCAGAGGAAAGATCATGCAGCTCGTTTTTATGAAAAATTGTTTATGGAATTTATGCTAGCATTTGGGGGGAGGTTGGAGAAAGCCGCTTATTCAGAATATGACCACTGCCCAGTTACTAGAAGATTGGAAAGGGTTATGCCAGCTGCTCCACCATCTGCTACAAACATCAGGGGAGATCCCAAGAGGTACTTGTGTTCATAAATGGTTTTGTGTCTGACAAATAGTCGTAACTCAGCTGAAGCTCGAGTGTCTTAGACAAGGCTACCTAACTGCCTTCTGCAGGAAAGCTGCTCCTGGATAGAAACTTGGGAGCTCAGTAGCAGACTGTGTACAAAGACTGCACTCAGGACTGGCACATGCTTTCCCTCTTAGGACTATCTTGTCTGTTATATATGATTTGTACTATTTCATTAGATTTGTTACTATCCTTGTGACTATACTTTTTAAATTTAGAGGCATGGTCTCTGTAATAGCTCATGCTGGCGAGACACTCAGTGCTGTCTCAGCCTCTCGAGTGCGGGCATGGTATTAACGTGTTAGCATGCTCCACTAAGTATATTTTAGGTGTTTTAATTTTACTTTTTGAAACTTTGTTGGTGGGAATAAAAGTATAATAGATTTTATTTCACTTTTGTGGTACTGGGGATTCAACTCCTGTTTCATACATTCTAGGCCAGTGCTCTACCCTTTTTTGAGACAGGGTCTTAGCTGCCAGCCTGACCTGGAACTTGACCACTCCAGCCTTCTGAGTGCTGGAATTACAGGTATGAGTCCCCAACACTAGGCCAGAACAATGGGATATTTACAATGGGATTTTTCTTTTTTGAGACAGGTTACGGGCTGTCCAGCAGGACCAGCTGCATGACCCCAAGCCTAAGGCTGTATGAGACACTGGAAAGTTGCAGTGCTCATGGTCAGGCATATAAAGTTGTAGACAAGACAGTGTTGAGGGATTTTTCAATAATAAAGAGTGGCACATTTGACAGCTAATATGACCTTGCCGTAGACATACCCCTCACTGTCTTGAGTTGGGATTGAACTGATTGCAGTACAGAGCTAGACAGGGTTTGGCTAGTGAAACCCAAGAAGGCCAGCTGTCCTCTCATGTTAACGCAACTTGTCAAGAGTTTTTGTTGGTGGTCTTTGAAACTTGGATCCCGGGCTGACTTGAAACTCAGTATGTAGTCAAGGATGCCTTCTATCCGACTCCATCTACCAAGTGTTAGGTTTGCCGGGGTATGCAGTGTCTTGGTTTCTGCTGTGCTGAGGATTGAATTGAGGGTTTCTGGTGTGCTAGGCAAGAACTCCACTCCCTAAGTTACATGTGCAGCCTGGTTTATGGTAAATATTTTTTTTGAGGGCCACTGAAATGGCTTAGTCTGGGGTAAAGGCATTTGCTGTGGTAAAACAGTGGCCAAAAGTAAGTTGGGGAGGAATGGGTTTATTTTTCCTTACAGCTTACAGCTCATGGAGAACCAGGGGAGGATTCTGGAGGCAGGAGCTGAATGAAGCCCAGGCTACCGAGGAATGCTATTTACTGGCTTGATTCTGATCTGTGCTCTTCCTGCCTTTTATGAACCCAGGGCCACCTGCTTAGGGGTTGGCACCACCACGGTGGGATGAGTCCTCCCACATTACTGAACAATCAAGAAAATGGATCACAGACATGCCCACAGGTCAGTCTGATAGAAGTAATTGCTCAACTCAGATTCCCTCTTCCCAAGTGTGTTACATTGAAACTACTCCCCACAATTGAGCCCTTGTCAATTTGACACACCACAACCCATAAGTCAATCTTTCCATTTCTTATCCAAGATCTCAGAATACTATAAGACAGTACAACCATAAAAAATCTGTCTTGTCGACTTAACTGAGCTTTTATGAAATACAAAACGAGTTAACACTATCATTTCAAGAGGGAAGAACCAGGGCACATTCAGGCAAAACCAAAGTCCAGCATACACGTACAGGATAAAATCTGGGCTCCGAAAGGCAGTAGCAGCTCCACATCGCTGGCTCTGCCACACTGCCACTGTCCCTGGTAGTCATCCCACAGTCCTAGCATCTTGACAGTATGCTGGGGTCTTAATTGCAGGTGAGGCTGCACTTTCACCAATGGCCTCTCAGCCTCTTAAATTTCCAAGCCTCAGATTTTCTTCATGACCCCTTCAAGACTTCAAAACCAGTACCACGTGTGGCACTCTTACATATGAAGTTGGGCTACCAACCAGCTTGAGATGCATCCTTGGCTCCCCACTGGACCAGTTTTCTGTGTTCTAATGTTGAGGAAATAATTTCCAGATTCCACGTCGTTGATGCTGGTCTCCTGTTAAGAGTCTTGGAGGGACTCTCAAACTTCACTCTGAAACTTCTGAAGACAGGCCAGGCCTCCATTATCCACCTTTCCTTCAGCATTATTTTTAAGTTCCCATAGAACAGCTCACTAGACTCCAAGCATTCATTGTGGAATTTTCAGCCCAAAGTCCAAAAACTTTATATAGACAACCCTCCCCAAAACACTATGGTCAGTTCCATTGGCAGTATTCCACTCTCTGATACCAATTTCCATTTTAGTTTGCTTCTCTATTGCTGTGATGAAACTGACGAAAACCAACTTGGAGGATGTAAAGGCTTATTTTAGCTTACAGTTTGGTGTGTTACCACAGGCTGTCAGGGCAGAAACTGAGGTATAAACCATGGGCGAATGCTGCTTACTGGCTTGCTCTCCTGGCTTCTGCTCGGCCTGCCTTAACACGGGTAGCGCTACCAACAGTGGGCTGGGTCTCCCACATCACTCAACTGGCATTTCGCAGACATGTCCACAAGCCGGTCTGACGGAAGAAATTCTTGAGTCCTTTCCAGATGTGTCAAGTTGGCAACTGAAACTAATCTCACACCTGCTGAGCCATCTGCTCAGCCCTATTGGTATTTTAAGATATATTTTCTCCTTGGTCTGTAGGTTTTTACTTCAGAAGGCTTTATAAAAATTGGTTTAGCTTTCAAGAGCATTTTCCAGAGCTTTCCTTTCTGTTTTATTTTTGATACTAGCCCAATCTAGCCTCAAATTCCTGTCAGTCCTCAGAATGCTGAGATTGTAGGTCTGAGCCACCATACCTGCCCACTTGTCTTTTTTGAATTCCCTTTTCATTGGACAAATCTTATTTCTTCCAGATTTGTTTATTATTGATTTTATTATTCTACACTTACTGTAGAAAACTTCATAACAGACATCTGAGAAGTTAAGCCAGTTTCTGACCCATTGTCCAGAAATAAAGATTTGATAAAACTACATCTATCAGAGTTGCCTCCTGAGTTTGTGACAAGACTTGAGGCAGTTTCAGAACACAGGTGAAAACTGTAAAAAAGGCTTTTTCTCCTAATTTAAAAATCATACTTTGCCGGAAGTGGTGGCACATGCCTTTAATCCCAGCACTTGGGAAGCAGAGGTAGGTGGATCTCTTGAGTTCAAGGCCAGCCTGTTCTCCATAGTGAATCCAGGACAGCTGGGGCTACAGAGAAACCCTACCTCAAAAAGAAAAAAAAATACTTCTATTTTTATTACATTTTATTATGCGTGGGAGGGGAGCAGGGGCCAAAGAACAACTTCGACTGTTCTCTCCTTCCACCATGTTGCATGAGACTTCTGGAGACACCACACACACACAATTCATGCCAAATAGGGAACCCACCACAGACCAAAATAACAATACCCCTTTATTTCATTTGCCAAGTGCACTATGTGCAGTGCCCTCCAAGGCCAGAAGAGGGCATCGGATTTTTGTGGAACTGGAGATAGGAATGAACTGGTATCCATCATGCAGATGCTGGGAACTGAACCCTGAGTCCTCTGCAAGAGCACCGAGGGCTCTTAATCACTGAGTCATTTCTCCAGCCCCTTAAAACAAGTTTTTCCCTTGGGGGTTGGTTACCTGCCAGGAGTAGCAGTGACTCAAGCTGCAACTCAAGCTCTGTACCGCGCTGTGGGTGTCAGAATCTTCTCTTGGGAACTGGGTGGGCCAAAGTCTCCATGTGGTTGTTTACTGTGTCTGTAACCTTGGGATGGACCCTGGTGAATGCTGTAGAATTAAGCTTCCTCAAAATTTTACTTGGATCTCGAGAGCTTACCCTTCGTCCCTGGAGGCCATGTTTCAGTTAGGAGGAAATTGCTGATACTACATATTGCAGGACCTAGGATCAAACAGGTTCTTTGGCAGACTTGGTAGCAGGCCAGGTCAGCGAAGAGCTTGAGGGCATCAGTTCCAATTCTACCATAAGGCCTGGGGGCAAGCACCTTAACCTGGTGATTAATCTCACCTATATAGTTTGTATCTGCGTTTGTGTGTGTGTCACAGGTTAGTGCATGTGGAGGTCAGAGGTCAAAATCAAATGTCTTTCTTGATTGCCCTCCACCTCATTACTTGGAACAGGGTTTCTCACTGAATCTGGAGCTAATCAGTTCAGCTAGGCTGACCAGCCAATGAGCTCTAAGGATATACCTACTTTCCCTACCCCCTGCCAGCCCTTGGGTTACATACAGGTGCATGCTACTATACCTGGGTTTTAAATGGGTGCTGGAGATCAAAGCCAGGCAGGCACTTTACCAACTGAGCCATTTCTCCAGGCCCCTGGCAGTGGTTTCTGCTCTTTTTTTTTTTTTTTTTTGGATCATGTCTTACCGTGTAGTCCTGGCTGGCCTGGAACTTAATCAGGTGAGGCTGGCTTTAAACTTGCAGTGATTCTCCTGCCTCTACTTCTCAAGTGCTGGAATTACAGGTGATTGCCACCACACTTGGATTATTCTTTTGTTGTATAGTAGATATACTTAAATGCCAGGCTGGGGTGTATTGCACTCAGTTGTAGAACACCTGCTTAGTATGTGCAAGGCCCTGGGTTTGATACCCAGAGCTGGGTAGAACCAGTTGTGGTGGCACATGCCTGTAATCTGATCAAAGGGTGGAGTGGTGGAAGGTGGAGTACGGATGAGCAAGAATTCAAGATTATGGAATGGATGCTATGTAGTTTGAGGCCAGACCCCATCTTCCTGTCTTTTTTTTTTAAAAAAAAAGTGGGGGCTAGAGCGATGGTATAGTGGAGCACTTGTTCCTCTTGCAGAGGACCTGGAGTTCAGTTCCCAACACTCTTGGCCGCTAACAACTGCCCCTTAACTCTAGTTCCACGGGATCTGATTGATGTACTCTTCTGGTCTCTGCAGGCACTGCATGACAGGAGTGCACCCACTGGCGCTCCAATACTCTCTTCTGATTTCCACAGGCAGTGCACCTACATGCATGCAGGCAATACACTCGTACAAATAAAAATAATTTTTTTTTTAATTTTTACGTGTATGTGTGTATTGCCTGCATGTAGGTAAGTGCACCTGTGTCGTGCAACGCCTGTGGAGGGCAGAAGAGGCTGTCAGATCCCCTGGAACAGGAGTTAGCAGCCATGTGGGTACTGGGATTCAAACCCGGGTCTTCAAGAACAACCAGTGTTCTTAACCGCTGAGCCATCTCTCCAGCCCCTAATAAAATACTTTTTTTAAAAAGAAAATTATCCTTTGCTTTCTCTGCTCCCCAAGCCCTTCACTTACGAGAGGATGGCAAGGGAGAACAATTGCAATTGTGAGTGAAGCTGCCCTCCCTTCCCCCACTCCTGTCAGAGGGAGACAGTCTGAAGGAAGGGCTCTTTGAGATGCACAGACAGAAACCTGGAGAGGGATATCTCTCACCCCATGGCTGCCTCTACCTCCTCTCAGAGGAGGAAGACAGAAGAGCCTGTTTCCCTGGGGGCTAATTCGCTATCTAAATTCAGGCTGGCACCTTGTACATCCATCTGGAGCTGAGACCATCTCCATCCTGCATCTTACCATGTACCCCCGGCTCTGTCCCCAGGACAGCCTGGCTTCTATGTTCCCTCACACCCTGTCACCTTCCACACTGCACAACAAACCTGTGGTTTAGCAGGTAGGGTTTACTGATTCATGGTTAGGAGAGGACACTATGAGGCCCCTGGACTTCGGAGTGATTGCTCGGGGGTGGGGGTGGGGAGGTGGTGGTGGTGGTGGTGACAGCACACATTTAACCCCAGTTCATGGGAGGCAGAGGCAGGCGGATCTCTGAGACTGAAGCCATTCTGGTCTACATAGTGAGTTCCAGGACAGCTGTGACCACAGGGAGACTTCCCACCTCTGACCTCCCTTCCCCATACACAAAACAAAAAGCAGTGATTGCTAATAGGAACGGGATGTAGCTCAGCTGGTAGAACACTTGCCTAGCACGCAGGAGGCCCTGGGTTTGATCCCCAGCATCACACAAACCAAACTTGATGGTTTGGTGTAATCCCAGCACTTGGGAGGTGGAGGCATGAGGAGCATAAGTTCAAGGTCAACCCTGGCTTCAGGTTCGAGGCTAACCTGGGCTGCATGCGACCTCATCGCCAACAAAATACAACAGAGTGGCGGCATTTAAACAATGCCAGTGTTCGGCAAGCTAAGAGCAAAGCAGGCGTGCATGCGACAGGTCTCTGGTACTACACAGTGCACACAGGACAAGCAGCTGAAGATGGGTGTACTGCTGACCAGGCAAGAGCCAGTTTCACTCGGCTAGGATTGCGTACAGCCGCAGCGCTTCCCAAACCTTGGATTGCGATAACAGGTTTTCCGCTGCTTGGTTCCTGTTGGTAGATTCCTGCCGGTTGCCTCAGACTTCTCAGAGTTCCCTCTGCTTGAGACGGGACGGCCCTCCCTGCAGGGCGTTTATAGAGCATGTGCGAGGTGCCCCAGAGGGCGCTGCCGGGCAGGCTCTGGTTCAGTCCCTCTGGCCGCTCTGATCTTATCACCTGCTTTCCGGCTCGCTGACTTTATTTTGCGGGAGGAGTAGCGAGGCCATTTTGCCCTCGGGACGTTTGCTCGCTCCGTTTTTTCGTCCAGAGCATTTTCTCACCTTTTGAGGATGCGACTTGGAAGCCTCCTCTGGGTCCGATGCCCAGCTAGCATCCCTCCTCAGGCTCCAAAAGCCCAGCTCTGCCCCCCCCCCCCCGCCTGCAGGGCCTGTCTGTCCCAGTGACCCACTGAGCGGCTCTCCCTCCACTGGCCCTCCCGAGGCGACACTACGAGATGCACTCGCGTCCCAGGACACTGGAGGCAAGGTCGTGTCCCATGTGTTGGTCTCAGGGCTGTGCAAGATTTTCCCGGAATGGGAGGATCAAGGGAGCCTTACGTGGTGCGTTACTGGACTGGGTGCCCTGGGGACAGCGTCTGAGGCAGGGATCGATTATGAGGCTCTCAAAGTGGGATCTTACTGGGAGTGGGCTTCCAGCTACAAGGCCACAGGGAGCAACTCACCGGGGGATCCCTGCCCCCACCTCCCCAGCACCCACATAGGAGTCACAAGACCACAGGAAAGAGGGACCAGTTTAATGTAAAAATAAATTTGGGACATTCCCCTTCCCTGACATTGGGGACTTAACAATGTGCTCCAGAGAGGAAGGTCTCCAGAAGGGAGGAGCAGAAGGAGACTGGAAGGGCAGAGGGCACAGCAGACCTTCCAAGCTGGTCCTGTGTTCAGCAGGTACTGGCAGAGCCTGTGGAGAGTTGGGACAGCAGCTTCAAAGTGACACAGTTCCTACACTGCCCCCCTCCCCCATCCTGCAACCCACAGAGGCCCAGCTCACTTGGATTGATGAGTGGGGTGGCTTTCCCAGTTACCGGGCTAGAGAAAGGAAGCCGTTAGCATTAGATAGAGTAGCACTGAGGATCCCCTGTTCTCTCACCCCATTCTGTACCCAGGCACACCCTTTTGCTTATTTATGCATTTATTTGATTCTTTTTGAGACAGGGTTTCATGTAGCCCAGGTTAGTCTTGAACTTGGTTTGTAACCAAGAATGATCTTGAACTGCAGATCTTCCTGCCTCTCTCTCCCAAGTGCTGTGATTACAGGCATATGCCACCACACTCAGCTGGGGGTACACCTTAATATTCTTCCATAGTAACTTCTTATATCAGAGGGTGGGGTTTTCCCTGATTTGGGACTTGTAAAAGGGATGATTATCTTCAAACAGTAAATCCTACTTGAAGCCCAATGAATAGCCAGGCTGTTCTCTCAGGCTGTTCTCTCTAGATCTTAGGGTTTTATAACCACACAGGTCTGCGCAGCTGAAGGCACATAGACCAGGGCCACTGTCTTACCTGGGTTGCTGATTGTGCCTGCATTTGCATTTGCCACCTGGGAGAGAAGAACCTAGTGAGACCCAGCTGAGTCTGAGCCTCCTGCTCCCCACTCTGCCAATGCCCCCCTACTCACTCAGGGCCATGGCAAATCCAGCGATGCACAGGAGCGCTCCAATGATCACTCCGCCCAGTTGCAGACTTTCCCAGTCTTGATGGTGGTCATGGGGAGGGGGACACAGTGAGCTCAGACCATCCAGCACACCCACACATTCATTCAGAAGGTATTTATGGGGCTGGGAGTGTGGCTTTGTGGCAGGCATTTACAAGTACCCACTTGCCCTATAAATAAATACTTGCCCACATGGCACTTACATTCCAGGCAATGAGAAAGAAACTAAGCCATTTAATAGGTACATCATGTAATATATGTGCCATGAGGAGAGACACGGGGAAGAATCCAGAGAAAGAGACAAGGTTCTCTGGGCTCAACTTAGGCCTCCAAACCCTGCTCCGTGTTCTGGGGTACTGTCTTTCCTCACTGCATTGAGCTCTCACAAAGAACAACAGGTTTGATGTCCTGCCTCATCTTGTCTGCATTGGGCTATGCACCATCCCCATCAATTTGGTTGGCAAAGAGGTTCAAAGTAGACAAGGATGGGGAGTTGGATAGGGAGTGTCAGCTCTTACCATAGTAGAAAGGACTGTCTTTATCTGCAGTAAAGAACAAAAAATATAAAGACCAGAGCCAGGAGATGGTGTGGATCTTAGAGGTGGCAGAGCGCATTTGCAGGGGTGCAGGCAATGGAGACACTCACCAATCAGGTCGTTGGCTTCCAAGGCAGGCAGACCTGGGTGGGAGAAACAGTGGGGATTCATCATACTGGTGTCTAAATAAGTCAGCTGTGGGGCAGGGGATCTGGAAGGTAATCCTAGGTCCACTAGGTCCCTTCCTTAGACCTTTACCAGGCCCAAGCAGGGCTGGGCTTTTGGTGTTCACCCTGATACCCATGACTTCCCATCCGTAGTCCTTCCTGCTTTTGACTTCCTGCTATTCTTTCTTGTGTACTGAGTACAGTGGTTGCTTCTCAGAGAAGCTTCTGGCAGGGTCATGCTCCTTGTCTGTCTCTTGAAAAAACTGGCCTTCCTTGATGTGCATGGTGTATCTATGGTCCGTTTTCCACAGGTCAATGACTCAAGAGCTATTAGAGCTATCTCTTCAGTGTCCTCATTCCACCAGCACTAACATTTCATGCAGCTGACAGTTTGAATGTGAACAGGTTTATTGGGCACCAGCTGTCCTTTGGGGAGGGGCTGTCTCATCTCCACTGCCTTGGTGGGTGGAGTTCACGGAGGACTCACCTGCTAGCACCAGGAACAAGGCACAGGATACTCCCTCCATGTCAGGATACAGGGTGGGGCTGCAGGGCTGCAGAGTGAGATGCAGGGGTAGAGGTGGGTGGGCTTGGACCTGTGGCCTGACCTACCTCAGCCCCACAGCTCACCCCATTAGCAAGCAGAGGCAGGTGAGGACAGAGCTGGTATGAGAATGGGGGTATGAACCCCACATCTTACACTGAGCCATCTTAGGAAAGTGCTTTCTGCTTTCACATCTAGAGAGGGTACCAGTGACTGCCTAGTTATGTGGACTGGTTAATTCTAGTTAAGTGCTTAGAACAGTGTGCCCTGTAGTGGCCACAGAGAGCTTTGTGAAGATCTTTACAAAGATACTATCATCTCTACTTCATAGGAGGGAAAAAGGGGGGAAGGGTTCAGGAAGTGTAACCAGACGCCAGGTGGTTGTTCTAAGTCACACCTGGAACTTGACTTTCCTAATCTTACACAGTGGTGATCAGGCCATGGGCTATTCTATTTGAAAAGATCTGGGCCTGAGGTGGCCAGGTTGAATTACAGAGAGTCTCATAATCTAGTACCAGGGTTGGAGGGTGCAGTTCTAGGTCTCTACCTCAGTTAGGGACCCCACTCCAGGCAGCCCCAGATTCTATTCAGCCAGGATAGATAGATAGTATTGGCTGGAAATATCTGCTGGTATGTGGGACATTGCTCTGTTCACCTGTGTCCCATCTACGTGTTGTGTGTGGCAACCCCAGTTTTTGCATGTTTGTGGCCACAGGCTAGTGTCAAGGGTCCAGCTCTGCAGCCAGTGACTATGTGCACAACCTAACTGCTATAATGAGATCACACAGGTCTAGTGCCAGCTGGCTGGGCTCAGTTCCCTCTCATAGCCATGTGGCTCTGTGTAACTTAACTTCTCTGGGTTTCAGTGTCCTGCAGATATTAGCAACCTTGTAAATTATGCAGATGGAATTAAATGAGCTGTGATTTGTCGATCCTAAGACATATGCCTAGCACTGACCGTACACCTGCTACAGTATACACAAACCACATGGCCTTTTGCCCTAGGAGGGGAAGTAGATGACAGGCTTCTGAACATGGGGGTTGACAGTCTAGGCCAATCTCTGGAGCTGGCTTCCTTTTGCCCTCCATGGTCTCTCCTACCCCTTCCCTCAACCTGGATCTCCTGGATT
The DNA here is from genome assembly GCF_000622305.1 of Nannospalax galili. Classification (NCBI taxonomy): domain Eukaryota; kingdom Metazoa; phylum Chordata; class Mammalia; order Rodentia; family Spalacidae; genus Nannospalax; species Nannospalax galili. Next base: position 853,467 of record NW_008337664.1, on the reverse strand, counting down.
GCATCTTATTTTCAGTCCACATATAGTTCTGCTAAAAGCTGGCTCGCTCCTCTTACTCCGAAACCACTGCCACATGGGGTCACAAAGTCAGAAGTCTCTGGGCCCCAGAAGGCTGGCATCTCTGTCCTCAAAAGTCCTAAACAGTAGCTCACTTCTCAGAGTCATGGGGCAGGCCCCCACCACCGCTTCATCACATGGTCCTTGGACCAGTCCCTTCTATCTAGCATACTGAAGTTCTAGCAAATGGCTACTCACCTTAGAGCTCACCTGAGCCAGGCTGGTGCAGGGTGCAGAGCAGGTCTGAGGGCAGTCCAGGTGGGTTCTGGCTTTTTAAAACCAGGGGTTCCGCCCAGGGCCACACAGCAGCAGTCTGGAGGGAACTGGTCCAACTTCTTACACTCCTATAGTCAGCCCTCCCCACCTGCTCTTTAAGGACATAGCTCACCTACCACACCCTGGGGAGAGCCAGTGCTGGATCCCAGTCTGCTTAGAGCTAAGGGATGAGCGAATGGGGTGATGGGCCTGCCCCCTATAGGAGAAAAGGGGTTTCCTTAGTCTGTCTAGGTCTTAAAAGAAGATCCCAGGGCCAGTAAGATGGCTTAGTGGGTAAAAGTGCTTGCCACCAAGACTGATGACCTGAGTTTGATCCCTGGAATCCACATGGTGGAAAGAACTGGCTCCCTCAACCTCCCCAGGCATGCCACATGTGTGTGTGCAAGTGTACACACAATAAATAAATAAATAAATAAATAAATAAATAAATAAATAGAAAGAAGGCCCTATGGGTTTGGGGGTTCTGGTTTCTTGTGCCAGCAATGAGGTTGCAGGGCTGTGTGGGGTACCTTGGGTATGGTGGTGTGGATGATGAATCAGAGAATCTGTGGTTGGTCACCTGGCTTGTTCTTGGACCAGTGTTACAGCGGTGGAGGGCTGCGGCTGACGGGAATCCATTGCTTCACTTACCCTTTTTGCCTGATACCACATGATTCAGGGTAGAATCAGAAGCTGCCCAGGCCTGGCTTACAAAGAGGGAAGTGCCAGGCAGAGGACAGTTTGCTTTGTCCACTGCTGGCCAGACTTATCCAGCCATGTGCCTTTGGAGGACACTAGATCTCTCTGCCCTGCTGTTCCACATGCTTCTGTTTTGTCACATGAGGAAGACTTGTCTGCATCTAGAAGGTATGGGGAAGGGCTGGGGGTGTCTGGCCTGAGTAGGCTGAGCAGAGCGTTGAAGGGTGGATGGATGGGTTTTTCAGTGGCATGGAAGTGGAAATGGGTAGACTCTGCAGGTCCGAGAGCCGCTGGCTGAAGAGAGAGGCAGAGGAGAGTCTCCTTGAGCAATTCTTTAGCCTTCTCTACAAAGGCAAAGCTGGAGGGCTGGGGTGACTCCTATGTTCTGGGGCATGGGGGATACAGCAAGATTGCACAAAACCCCCTTGACCTGTTATAATCCACCACTCCCATTGGTGAGGCCTTATCAGCATATTGTCAGTCCCTGTTCAAAACCATGACCCCCCCCAACATATTGCCCCCCAGCCATAAAGCAATACCTGTTAAAAACAGGCCCTTCTGTCCTTATCAGGCCCCAGGGCCTTTACAAACACCCACCCACAGAACTCTATCTTGGAATACTTAAATTCACCTGCCACTTGAATCAGTACTGTTGCTAGTCAGCTTCACACCCTCATTGACTAATAAAGGTCAGTTTGGATCTTGGAGGTTGGTTTGTTCCTTTTTCCACCCTGAGTCTTTTCCCACTCCTACTCCCAACCGGAGTGGCCAGCGTGAGATGCTCAGGTCAGACCTCAACTCTGGATGGGAGGGTTGGAGAATAGATCATTGGGCTTGGGCGCTTGGTAAGGGGTCTCTGGGGACTAAGCAAAAAATCTTTGAGCTGGTGAAAAACCTCTCTCCTCAGAGAGACAGTATCTTTTCTTTATCTGGGAAGGTCCTGAAGGATGGGGACTCTTCGGGGGCTTTCTGCCTAAGCTTTAGTGACTAGAAGTGGGGGCTGGGTGGGAAAGAAGATTGCCTTCTGCCCAAACTCAAGAGTGCCACAAAGACTCAGTCAACTCTGTGCAAACATAAACTGGAAGAGCTCATATATATAAATTTTTTTTTAAAGTCTTTTTTGAGACAGGGTTTCCCTGTAGCCCCAACTGGTCTGGAAGCAGCAACATAGACCAGACTGGCCTCCATCTCATGGACATCATCCTACTTCTGCCTCCCTAGTGCTGGGATTAAAGGCATGCACCACCAAGCCCAGACTCACAGACATTTAAAAAAAAAAAGATTTGCTTTTATTTATATGCATGTGTGTATGCCACATGTATGGGGTGTTTGTGAAGGCCAGAAGAGGGCATTGGATTCCCTACAGCTGAAGTTACAGGTGTTGTCAGTCATCTGCAGTGGGGGATGGTGGATAAAGGGAGATTGCACAAAAATGCCTTGACCAGGTCCTCTGGAAGAGCAGTATGTACTCTTAACCAGGGACCCATCTCCAGGAAGGAAGGAAGGAAGGAAGGGAGGAAGGGAGGGAGGGAGGGAGGGAGGGAGGGAAATAAATGCTTGTTCAGAAGCATAGCAAATTACGTTGTGAAAACAGCCTTCACTGTCAGTCCAAGCCCTCAGGAATCACATTCTGAAAGATCTGTTGTTCATCCTAAACATTCCTAGTAGGTGACAGGACATTTTGATAAACATTTTCTTGTGGGTTTTTTGTTTGTTTTGTTTTGTTTTTCTCTTTGGGTGGTGCTAGGAGTCAAACTGGGCCTTCTGGATTTGATTGTATTTTGAGACAGGGTCTTTCTAGTTTGCCCAGGCTGTATGTAAACTTAGAATCTTGCTTCAGCACCTGAGCAGCTCAGATTACAGGCCTGGTGGCTTAAAACAAAAAACAACAAAAACTCTACTTCACAAATTTGCATTTCATTCTTGTGCAGGGCTGTGCTAATCTTTTTATGTTTCCAACTTCAGTATACATGCTGCTGATGAAAGCATGAAAACATGCGTTTGTGTGTGTGTGTGTGTGTGTGTGCGCCATCTATATATGGGTGTGCATTTGCATGTACAGATCAATGGTAGGTATCTTCCCATATACTTTTTACTTTTTAAAATTCTTTTTAGGAGCCCAGTGTGGTAGCACACTCCTTTAGTCCCAGTACTTGAGAGGCAGAGGCAGGCAGATCCCTGTGAGTTCGAGGACAGCCTGGTCTATATAGTGTGTTCCAAGCCAGCTGGGGCTACAGGGATACCCTGTCTCAAAAAGATACAAAGAAAACCAAAAACCTCTTTTTAGAATACCTTTTATTTATGCTTTGACAATTTCATACAGGAATATAATGTGTCTTGACCATACTTACCCACAACTCCACCCTCTGAGTCCTCCTGGACACCCCCTAACATGTTACCTTCCCACTGACAACGCCCCCTTCTTTCAACATGTGCATTTTGTCCCCTCTCCCATGAAGATTTCTTCTTCCTCCCTCTCATGGGCCCTTTCTAACCCCTCCTGTGTTCTACAGATACCCCAAATGAAAAACACAAATTTTTTTTTTCCTTTGGTCTTTTTGAGACAGGGTCTCCCTGTAGTCCCAGGGAACTACTGAACTACTGGCCTGGGACTCTTTATGTAAACCAGGATGACCTTGAACTCAGAGATCTGCCTGCCTCTGCCTCTTGAGTGCTGAAACCAAAGGTGTGCGCCACCACAGTCAAATCTAAAAATTCAAAGCTAGGATCCACATTTGAGGGAGAACATGTGGGTGGCCTGGGTTTCCTCACTGCGTATAACATTTTTCCAGTTTTATTCACTTTCTTGTGAATTTCATAATTTTATTTTTCTTTACACCTGAATAAAATTGCACTGTGTATATATACCCATATTTTCCTTATTTATTGGTCAGTTGAGAGACATATAGGCTGATTCTATTTTTCTAGTTATTGTGAGTAGAGCAGCAGTGAGCACAGATGTGCAAGTTTCTTGGTAGGAGGACATGGAGTCTTTGGCTTTATGCCCAGCAGTGGTATAACTGGGGCATATGGTAGTTTTATTTTTGGCTTTATTTTAAAAACATTATTTTATGGGTATGAATGTTTTTGTCTTCATGTATGTAAGTGCATCACATGTATGCAATGCCCACAGATGCCAGAAGAGGGCGTGAGATCCCCTGGAACTGGAATTAGGGACAGTTGTTAGCTGTTGTGTGGGTGGTAGGAACTGAACCTGGGTCCTCTGAAGAGCAGCCAGTGCTTTTAAAAACAGCCATCTCTCCAGCTCGTTTTTAGCTTTTTGAGAAACCTTCACACTGACTTCCATAGTGGTTCCATCAGTTTATACCCCCACCAACAATGGATAAATAGTCCTCTTTCCTTATATCCTTTCCAGCATTTGTTGGCATTTGTTTTTGTTAAAAAATTTTTTGAGGGGGCCTGGGTGTGGTGGTGCATGCCTTTAAACCCAGCACTTGGGAAGCAGAGACGGGGGACCTCTGAGTTTGAGGCCAGCCTGGTCTACATAGCCAGTTTCAGGCCAGCTGGGGCACAGGGAGACCCTGTCTCAAAAAGACCAAAATATAATTATTTTAAATTTATTTTTATTTTATTTGTATGAGTGTTGTGTCTGCTTGTGTGTAAGTGCATTTGTGTGGCGCAGTGCTCTCAGAGGACAGAAGAGGGTGTCAAATCCCCTGGAACTGGAGTTATAGACAATGGTTAGCCACTATGTGGGTGCTGGGATTCAAACCTGGGTCTTCTGCAAGAACAGCCAGCACTCTTAACCACTGAGCCATCTCTACAGCCCAAATTTGTTTTCTTAATGATAGCCATTCTGACTGAGATGGAATCTCTAAGTAGTTTTAATTTGCATTTCCCTGCTGGCCAATGATGTTGAACTTTTTTTTTTTGGGGGGTCTTTTTTGTCTTCTTGAAACAAGGTCTCTTTGTAGCCCCAGCTGGCCTGGAACTCCTTATGTAGACCAGGCTGGCCTTGAACTCATAGTGATCCACCCGCCTCTGCCTCCAGAGTGCTGGGACTAAAGGCATGTGCCACCCACCACACCTGGCTATTGTTGAACATTTTAAAAAATTCTTATTAGCCATTTTCATTTCTTCTTTTGGGAACTGTTTGTTCAGTTCTGTGGCCTATTCTTTGATTTGGTTCTTTTCTTTTCTTTTTTTTTTTTTTTGGTCTTTTTGAGACAGGGTCTCCTTGTAGCCCCAGCTGTCCTGGAACTCTCTATGTAGACCAGGCTGCCCTCCAACTCACAAAGATCCCCCTGCCTCTGCCTCCCAAGTGCTGGTATTAAAGGCGTGGACGACCATGCCCGGCTGGTTGTTTCTTTTTTATTAATTAAAAAACTATTTTTTTTTTTTTTTTTGTGGGAACTGTGGCCTGGGGGCAGGGACAATAAACTTCAGGTCCACTTTGAAAAAAAAATTATATTTTTTATAGATATGAGTGTTTTGCCTGCATGTATGCATGTGTACCAATGTGTGCAGTTTCTGTGGGTCCCCTGGAACTGGAGTTACAGGTGATTGTGAGCTATCCTGTGGGTGCTGGGAACCAAACCAGGGTCCTCTGATGTCTGTCACTTTGTTGATTTTGTAGTGTTTGCTTCTTTCTCCTCTCATCTCTCACTGAACTAGCTACTCTAGCATGGTGTATTCTTTCCTGTGGCCTCATGGGTGGATTTTCCCCCCTCAGAATTCCTTCAGGTATCTTCTGGCTTAGTGGCCATGGATTCCTTTCGCTTTTTTTTTTTTTTTTTTTTTTTTTTTTTTTTATCATGGAAAGTTTTTATTTTTCATTAAATTATGACAGAGAGCTTTGGTAGTGTGGGCTGGCACTCATCTTCAGAATCTGAACCTCATTCATCCAGGCCCGCCTGGCTCTTAATTTCATTTGAAGGATCTGCTGTTATTCTGGTGGTCTCAGTTCTATATGTGCCTTGATGTTTCTCTCTTAACTCTTTTCAACAGTCTTTCAGCCGGGAGTGGTGGCGCAGTCCTTTAATCCCAGCACTCGGAGGCAGAGGCAGGCGGATCTCTGTGAGTTCAAGGCCAGCCTAGACTACATAGTGAGTTCCAGGACAGCTGGGGCTACAGGGAGACCCTGTCTCAGAAAGACCAAAAAAAAAAAAGAATCAACAGTCTTTCATTTTTTTGCATATTTAGTGTTTTAATTATAATATGACAAGGGCAGGCTCTTTCTGGTGTCCTAAATACCTCCTGTATTTGGATTCACATCGTTTTTCCTAACTCTGGGACATTATTTGTTTTGTTTTGTTTTTTTGTTTTTTGAGACAGGATCTCCCTGTAGTCTCCCCAGCTGGTCTGGAACTTGCTATGTTGACTAGTCAGGCCTCCTCTCACAAAGATCCTCCTGCCTCTGCCTCCTGAGTGCTCGAGTTAAAGGTGTGCACCACCATGCCTACTTTTGTTTTGATTTCTTTGCCAGGCATGGTGGCCACGCCTTTAATCTCAGCACTGGGGGGGGCGGCAGAGGCAGGTGGATCTCTGTGAATTCAAGGCTAGCCTGGTCTACATAGTGAGTTCTAGGACAGCTGGGGCTACAGGGAGACCCTGTCTCAAAAAGACCAAAAAAAATTTCTTTTCTGGGGCTGGAGAAATGGCTCAGAGGTTAAAGAGCACTGATTTGCTGTTGCAGAGGACCCAGGTTCAGTTCCCAGCACTCACATCATGGCTAACAACTGTCCTATCTCCAGTTCCAGGGGTTCTGATGCCCTCTTTTGACCTCAGTGAGCATTGCACAACATGGGTGCACTTATAAGCGTATACATGCAGGTAATACACTCATACACATAAAATAAAAATAATAAATAAGGAGCTGGGTGCCGTGGCGCACGCCTTTAATCCCAGCACTTGGGAGGCAGAGGCAGGCAGATCTCTGTGAGTTTGAGGCCAGCCTGGTCTACATAGTGAGTTCCAGGACAGCTGGGGCTACAGGGAGACCCAGGCATGGGGGTGCATACCTTTAATGTCAGTACTTGGGAGGCAGCCGCAGGCGCATCTCTGTGAGTTTGAAGCCAGTTTGGCCTCTGTATGAATCCAGGTGAGGTCAGGTGTGGTTACAGGGAGACCCTATCTCAAAAAAATATATATATATATATGTATATATATATGAGATGAATTTAGAACTAGATTCTTCTTTTTCTTATATGTCTGTTATCCATAAATTAGGTAATTTCATTATTTTTTAAAAAATTTATTACTTACTTTATGAGTGTTTTGCCTGCATGTATGTAGGTGTACCATGTGCATACATGCAGTGCCCACAGAAATCAGAAGAAGACCTCAGAACTCCCTGGAACTGGAGTTATAGAAGGCTGTTAGCCACCTTGGTTCCCCTGCAAGAGCCATCTCTCCAGCCCCAGATCTGGTCATTTCAGATACTCTTGTATATCCTGGAATTCCTACTGGTGCCTTCTTATTTTATCTTTGTCCTTGTTTTATGTTTCAGTCCCTCTACCCTATCTTTTTTTTTTTTTAAATCTTTTTGAGACAGGGTCTCCCTGTAGCCCCAGCTGTCCTGGAACTCACTATGTAGACCAGGCTGGCCTTGAACTCACAGAGATCTGCCTGGCTCTGCCTCCCAAGTGCTGGGATTAAAGGTGTGTGCTACCACGCCTAGCTCTTTTTCTTTTCTTTTTCTTTTTGGTCCCCCTACCCTATTTTCAAGCCCAGATATTCTGTCCTCTCCTTCATCCATTCTAATGTTGAGACTCCACAGAGCTTTTTATTTGATTTACTGTGTTTTTCATTTCCAGCATTTCAGACTGGTTTTGCTTCAGTTTTCCTCTGTGTTCAGTTCCCCTTTCATAGCTTGCATCAACTTCCTTATTTCATCCAGGTTGGTGTTCTCAATCAAGAGCTTATTTTCTTTAATAGAATCATTGTTTTGAGTTCTCTGTCTGGGATTTCATCTAACCCAGCTTCACTAGATACCATAACTGTAGGATGGCTTTTGCTTTTTTTTTTTTTGGTCTTTTTGAGACAGGGTCTCCTAGTAGCTGCCGCTGGCTTGAAACTCAGTGTAGACCAGGCTGGCCTTGAACTCACAGAGACCCACCTGTCTGCCTCCCGAGTGCTGGAACAAAAGGTGTGGGCCACCATGCCTGGCTCAGGATTGCTTTTTTTTTTTTTTTACTATTTTATTATTTTTATTTTATGTGTATGAGTGTATTGCCTGCATGTATGTGAGTGCACCCATGTTGTGCAATGCCATGGAAGTCAGAAGAGGGATTCGGGTTCCCCTGAAACTGGAGTGAAGGACGGTTTGTAGTCGCCATGTGGTGCTGGGAATCGAACCCAGGTCCTGTGCAAGAGCAGTTGGTGCTCTGAACTGCTGAGCCATCTTTTTCAAGCCCTATCTTTAAAAAATATTATATATATATTTTGGTCTTTTTGAGGTAGGGTCTCCCTGCAGCCCCAGCTGGCCTGGAACTCACTATGTAGACCAGGCAGGCCTTGAACACACAGAGATCCACCTGCCTCTGTCTCCCAAGTGCTGGGACTACAGGCATGCGCCACCAAGCCTGGCTTTATTATTTTTATGTGTATAAGTATATTGCCTGCACGTATGTAAGTGCAATGCCTGTGGAGGCCAAAAGAGGGCATTTGATCCCTGGAACTGGAGTTACAGGCAGTTGTTATCTGTTATTTGGGTGCTGGCAACTGAACTGTCCTCTGCAAGAGCAACCAGTGCTCTTAACTGCTGAGCCATCTCTCCAGCCCAAGATTAGTAAATTTTGGAGAAGATATATTGTCTTGTTGTGTGTGTGTGTGTGTGTGTGTGTGTGTGTGTGTGTGTGTGTTTCTTATGTTGCTGCATTGGGACTTACACATCTGGTGTCATTTCTTTGCTTGGTTTATTATTTTTCATATATATTCTTTCCTTTGAAGTTTTTGCAGCATTCATGTGGGACTTTGTTGTGATAGAGTTGAATGGATAGTTCAGAAAACAGTTCCTTAGTCCAGGAGCTCAGGGGGCCTTGTGTAAAGCCTGTGCTATTCCTTGATAAGGATATTAACCACAAGAGCAACCACAGCCACTTGATATTACCTCTGTGTGCTTTTGCAGTTGCCAATTACAGCAGTGACCGCTTTGACTTCAATGACTATTGGAGGATAAACACCCAATGATAGTACAGAATATACTCAGATTTTAGTTAATAAGATTAGGACTAGAGGGTTAGGGTCAGTAAGACTAATGATTAAATATTAAACTGACTTTGAAAAGAAAGAAAATTGAGATGGGTAAAGTAGCTAAGAGGGGGAAGCTGGGGTACTGTTAGGGTACGGATTTTAGAGATTGTTAAAGCAATGGAAGGTTATAGTTAAGAAGAGGGCTGGGCGTGGTGACACGTCGTTAATTCCAGTACTTGATAGGCAGAGCCAGGTGGATCTCTGTAAGTTGGGGCTACAGGGAGACCCTCTCTAAAGATACCAAAAAAAAAAAAAAGAAAGAAAAAAGAAAAGAAAGAAAGAAAGAAAAAGAAGTAACAAGAGGGCCTGGAGAGCTGGCTCAGTGGTTAAGAGAACTGGCTGCTCTTGTGGAGGACCCAGGTTCAGTTTTCACATGGCGGCTGTCTGTAACTCCAGTTCCAGGGGATCCAATGCCCTCTTCTGACTTTCATGGTATTGTACACATATGCTGCAGTTAGATGCAGGCAAAACACTCATACATACACAAAAAATAATAATTAAAAAAAGTACAAAGAGGAGAGGATAAAGACAAGTGAAAGAAGAAAAGACGTGGGAGTAAGAGGGAGCCTATACGAGACGTGACGGGGTATAGTAGAGAATGTGTTACTGTAAACTGAGTGAAGAAAGAAGCAGTCCTAAAAGCTAATGGAATAATGTACAATCAAGAGCCAAATCTTCATGAAACGTGTATGCAAGAGCAGAAGTTAAATAACAGAAAATAAGAGAGAGAATATTTATGGAGTCAATTGCTGGCATATCTATGCTGTGTTGAAAGGCGAAGTCCTCCAGTCCCTCTGGCTGTAGGAGGTGCCGTGTGGTGCTGTATGGGATGGGCGAGTGGGCGCCATCCTGTCTCTGCAGCCTCGGTGTCCTGAGGTTCTGGCTCGTAGGGGAGGGGAGGTCCTTCCTCGTGGTTCCTTTGGTCCCCTGCTTTACTGTGGCCTCTTCAGTCCTGCAGATCTGTTGTATATCTAGTTTATTTTTTACTGTATTGTGTAGTGTATATTGTGTGTGCATGCATGATGTATGTGTGTGTGCATGCCACAGTTCATGTGTGGAGGTCAGAGGACAACTTTTGAGAGCTGGTTTTTTCTTTCCACCCTTAGTGGGTTCCAGGGCTTGAACACAAGTTGCCAAGATTGCACAGCGAGTCCCTTTATCTACTGAACCTTTTTGCTGGCGGAGGCATGTGCATGCACACACATACACATATGCACACACACATGCACACACAAATAAATAAAGGTAATTGCAGCATTTAAGAGATGGTCACTCCAAGACAATGGTTAAACTCTGGTTTTTCACTTCTAGTCTAGCATGCCCATTGCCGGCCTCCTGTCTCTACACAGATGTTTCTTTCACAGGCTTCTAAAACTTAACACTTCTCAAAATAAATGCTCGCTTTTCTCCTTCCCCTCACACTACTCCGCCTACTCTCTCACCACCCGAAATGGTAAAACTAGAAAACTTGAGCAGCATCTAAGAAGCCTAGATCTTCACTGTCCTGAATCTTCTAACCCAATTAGTCAACAATTCTTGACCTTTCTCACCTCCTCAATATTTGTGAATCATCCCTTTCTCCCTCTGCTGGTCATACAAAGTCCAAGGCTTGGCATTTAAGACCCTGTCTTTCTGTACTCCCTTGGCTATCTCCTGCACTCACTTAGCCCCAGGAGTCCAGAATCCTTTGGGTAACCCTTTTCTGAAGTGGGGCTAGTTTCAACTCATGAGTGTCAGCAATCCTCCTGCCTTGGCTGCCTGTGTGTTGAAATTACAGGCACGTCTCACCTCACCCAGCACCAAGACCTTTCTTTGTGTGTGTGTGTGTGTGTGTGTGGTCTATGCAGAGGCCAGAGGACATGGGCTATCCACTTTTTTATTCTCTGGCTTATTCCTTGAGACATTATTCCTTATCCTCTCTCTGAATCTACAGCTAGAAGTTTTTGTGGCTAGGCTGGCTGGCCGGCCAGCAAGCTCCAGGGATCCTCCCTCCACCCCTTCATATCCCCAGTGAAGAAGGCAAGCATAGGGAATGGATTAGCAACTCTGGGACTCCATCTGGCCTGAGCTCTGCACATACTTCTAGTAACACACTTGAGAGTGTAAGCACCTTGCTTGCTCCCATGTACCATGCACACATCCCTTCATGAACAATGCATCTAGCAACCCATTAGCAACCTAGGGCCCCCACCTGCATGGAGCTGCAGGCACACCCCACTGCGAACAGTGGAATAAGTTTCTCCTCCCCACAACAACTATCAAACTTAGACACATTCTACTCAGTCGTACTCCAGTTATGTCCAGGTAGCTGGTCCAGGGTGGTTTGGGGTGCATATGTAAAAAGGCAAACTGGGTCCTAAAGTGAATTTTCAGGGAAAAAATCTCATATTTACTGTCTTATGCTTAAGTATAATTGGACACACATATGATTAAAATTTGGATGCATTACAGGAGGAGACATATGCAGTGAAGAAATGGTTATATAACTTTCTCTGTCAATCAAAAGAGAACTACCCAAACTACACCCCAAGTAATCAAATTCTTCTTTCTCTTGAACCCCATAAAAAGAAGTCCCAAACAATAATCAGGGTAGCTTCTCTCATGTGGCCTGCTGTCCTGCTTGACAGTGTATCTGACTTGTTCAGTTGCTTTGATTTGAATAAAGTGCTCTTGCGTCTTTGTAATCTGTGTGAGTCCTTATTTCAATTATTTGAATAAGAGGCCAAGAACCTGGAAATACCCAGTCCAAACCCTGACCACCAATAACACCAGCACCAGGGGTTACAGGCACTTATCCACACTTTTTTATGTGGGTGCTGGAGGTCTTTTAAACTCAGGTTCTCATGTTTGTATAGAAGGGCTCTTACACACTGATCTATCTCTCCAGCCCTCTACCTGTACTGATCCATCTCTCCAGCCCTCTACCTCTATGCACGGGTAGAGAAGGATTTCAAAAAAATTATTTTTTTAAATACAAGGTCTTGGCTGGGTGTGGTGGTGCACACCTTTAATCCTAGCACCTGGGATCCAGACACAGGTGGATCTCTGTGAGATCAAGGCTAGCCTAGTCTACATAGTGAGTTCCAGGCCAGCTGGGGCTGCAGGAAGGCTGTCTCAGAAAGCTAAAGGAAAAAAAAAATAGAAGTAAGGTCATGTTGGGCTTGGTGACGCACACCTTTATCCAAACACTCCAAAAGTGGGTATCTGTGAGTTTGAGACCAGCCTGATCTACACAATGAGATCCAGGCCAGTGCTACACAGTGAGACCCTGTCTCAAAACAAAACCAAAACCAAACCAAACCAAAACAATAAAATGCAAGGTCTCACTTATCCCAGGCAGTTCTATATATAACCGAGGATGACCTTGAACCTCATCCACCCCCGGTGTGCTGGGATTACAGGTGTGTATCACCACACCCAGTATATGTGGTGTGTGAGGCTGGATTCAGGGATCCCTGCATTTATAGCAACTGAGATACATTTCCAGCTCCAAGACCTTTTAAAAGTTGTTTATGAGTACTGTTCCATGTGGGCACTTCCTGATACCCATATCTGTGTTGTAAAACAGTCTTTGGTAATTTGCTCAATTTTGGAAAACTATTCCACTTTGCCTGATTTTATGTTGCTATTTAAAGTTTTCGTTTTGTTTATTTGAGACAGGATCTTATGTAGCCAAGACTGGCCTCAACTGTTTAGCTTAAAATGACCTTGAACTCTAATTCTTCTGTCTCTACCTCCCAAGTGCTGGGATTGCAGGTTTGTGCCAACACGCTTGGCTTGGCTTTCCACTTAAAAATTTTAGCATAAGTTTAAATAGCTACAAAGGATATAGTAAAAATTTTAATATTGATATTTTAATATATTTTATTTTTATTATTTTTAGTTTATGTGTATGAATGTATTGCCTGCATGTATGTGAGTGCACCCATGTCATGAAATGCCACGGAGGTCAGAGGAGGGCGTTGGATTCCCCTGGAACTGGAGTTACAGATGACTGTTAGCGGCCATGTGGGTGCTGGAAACCAAACCTGGATCCTCTGCACCACTGAGCCATCTCCCCAGCATCTAATATTGATATTTTATTTTTTAAAATGTTTTATTTATTATTTTTATGTGTATGTGTGTATTGCCTGCATGTAGGTAAGTGCACCCGTGTCGTGCAGTGCCCATGGAGGACAGAAGAGGCTGTCAGAGCCCCTGGAACTGGAGTTACAGTTGTTAGCTGCCATATGGGTGCTGGGATTTGAACCCGGGTCTTCTGCAAGAACAACCAGTGTTCTTAACCACTGAGCCATCTCTCCAGCCCCTAATATTGATATTTTAAAGCAAAATAATTACATGACTCTGTGTCAATAAAGTCTGAATACTCACAGTAAGTCCAGTTATAATCTGTTTGAAGTTTACACAGACACAAACACACTTTTTTCTTTTGAGACAGATTTTCACCAGTAGCCTAGTATATCCTGGAATTCTCTGTGTAGCACAGGCTGGCCTTGAGCTCAGAGCAGTCTTGCCTCAGCCTTGGAAGTACTAGGATTACAGGCATGTGCTGCCAGGCCAGCCTCAGCATGTGTCTTTTGCTTTCTCTCCTTCCTTTTTTCCCAGAGTCTTGCTGTGTACCCCAAGCTGGCCTCAGATTCTCTATCTTCCTGCCTTAGGCTCCTGAGCTGTGAGATTACAGGCATTCACCAGTATGCCCAGCTACTTCATTTCTCATTCTTGGAAGTTCTACCAGCCATAACTTATCAACACATTTTCTGTGTATCCTTAGCACAAAGCATTGTTGCATTTATTAAGTGCTTGCTCCTCTCTTGGCTGTTTTCCATGTGTTAACTCATGCAATCCTTACAGTCTGGGCTGCCTAGCTTTCAAATGCCAGTATTTAAGAGACAAGAGTTGTTAGGAAGGAGCCATGTTTATGCAAATGCTGGTAGTCTTGAGAAGATGGAAGGTTTTGTTCCTTAAAATTCCGCCTTGGGGATCCTGGGGCACAAAAGGCTTTTTAAATTTATTATTTGGTCTTTTTGAAGCATGGTCTCCCTGTAAGCTCCAGCTGTCCTGGAACTCACTATGTAGACCAGGCTGGCCTTGAACTCAGAGATCCACCTGCCTTTGCCTCCCAAGTGCTGGGACTACAGGCTAGCGCCACCATGCCCGGCTTAAAATTTTTTATTATTTTTATGTTTATGAGTGTATTGCCTGCATGTATGTAAGTGCATCTGTGTTATGCAGTGCCCACGGAAGTCCTAAGAGGGTGCTGGATCCCCTGGAACTGGGGTTACAGATGACTGTTAGCTGCCATGTGGTGATGAGAACTAAACCTGGATCCTCTGCAAGAGCAGCCAGTGCGCTTAACTACTGATCTCCTGGAACTGGAGTTATGGATGGTTGTTAGCTGCCATGTGGGTGCTGGGAATCTCTGCAAGAGCAGCCAGTGCTGTTAACATCTGAGTCATCTCTCTAGCCCCACAAAAGGCTTTTATAGGGAGGGGAGGGAAGCACAGGGCAGGAAAGCTACATCAAGGTCTTTATCATCCGTCCAGGGCATACGTCTCCTTTCTTTTTCTGTGGCAGGAACAGGACATAGTAGTGGACCTCGACCTCCAGCTCCTTTCTGCAGCTGTTTAGATAGAACTGAAGGCTAAGGAGGGGTGTTACAAAGGTCATCCAATATTCTGGGTTTTGTACATCTAAGGAAGGCTTATGTGGCAGTTAATCATTTAGGTGAGGCTTCTCTTCAGAATTTAGAATAGGCCAAAGAAGGGGAAGTGAAAGCAACTGCCACGGACGACTTTCCTAAAGAGAGGCTCAGCACTTCAGTTTTAGGATGAGGAAATGTACGAGAAACATTAGGTGTTATGCCCAAGTCACACAGCTGTAGGTGGCTGCCTGCCCCCAGAGATGGCTGTACAGCTGTACATGTAATTGTTTTTTTGAGACAGGTTACATTATGTAACCTTGGCTGGCCTTGAACACACAGAGATCTGCCTGCCTCTGTCTCCCAAGTGCTGGGATTGAAGGTGTGAGCCACCAAGCCTGGCTTAATTTATTTTTATTATATTTTTACTTTTACATCTATTTTTTTTTGTTGGGGGGACAGAGGAAAACCTATGACAGTCGGTTCTCTCCTTTCACAGTATGGATCCCAGGGATCGAACTCAGGTCACCAGGCTTGATGGTAAGTACCTTTACCTAGTGAGCCATCTTGCTGGACCTAACTTATTTTTAATGCGATATAAAAACAGTTTTATTGAGATATGATTCTGGCTAGGTGTGGTGGCATATGCCTACTTGGGAAGGTCGAGGCAGGAGTGCCAAAAGTTCAGGGCCTGACTTACATAGCAAATGCCAGGCTAATACACAATCCATAGCAAGACCCTGTCTCAACAAATAATGCCCCCCCCCAAAAGCAATAGGATTCTCTTACCATAAAATTCACTCATGTAAAGTGTATAATTCAACCACGTGTGGTACCATGTACCTATACTTGGAGACTGAGGCAGGAGGATTGCTGCAAGCTTGAGGCTAGCCTGGGCTATACAGTGAGTTCCAGGTCAGTCTGGTAACAAAATGAGATACTATTTCAAAAATAAATAACTAGAACTGTGGCTTTAGCTTGGTTAGTAGAGTGCTGTCCTATACACATGAAGCCCTGGGTTAGATCCTCAACTTCATAAAACATGCAACAGTAGTGTAAGGTATTCTAATGTGATTCTCATGTACTTCAGTCTGTCAGACTATTGAAAAGATGAACCCTGAGAAATGGGAATTTCCTCAGGAATCTCATGGTGGGAGAAGAAAATGTGCCAGAGGGGCCACTTGTTCCCTGGAAAATGATTTCACACATTTCTAACAATCCTGTTCTGTCAGACCTTCTTGCAGAGTGACACTGAAACCCAGACTTCTGATGGGTCAGTGGTGGCCAGGGCCACAGCTTGACCAGGACTGCTTAGATGTGCATATCCCTTGTCCTTTGTTTTAAACTTTAATCTGACTTGAGCACCCCAAGGACAGACTGGCGGGTGTCACTGGATCTCTTTGTCCCTCTTCCCAATGTGGTCTCATTGAATAAATCTCCTTTTCTGCCGTTTGGTACTGTTAATTTGTTTTAATTGGCTTCTCAAGGATTGGCTTCTTGGAGTACAGACTGTACCCAGATTGGGTAACAGTGGTGCAACTGGAATCTGCCACTTGGGAGGAGGAGACTGATAGGTAAAAATGTTGGCGAGAGCGCAGTGGAGAGCACGAGCGGATGGATGAGGCACCGAGGCACAGATGGAATTCTCAGTGGGATACAGATTTATTTCACACGGGGCACCTTTCCCTCGGGGAAGGGAAAGATGGAAGGGAAGGGAAGAGGAAGGGAAGGGAAGGGAAGGGAAGGGAAGGGAAGGGAAGGGAAGGAAAGGGTGTCAGGGAAGGGAAAGATGTCAGGGAAAGATGTCTGCCCACGGCTTGTGAGCTGGGACTTTATATATGGGGGCTTTAGGGTGTGGAAGGGGGGAATGTTTGGGGGTGAAATCAGGGAGGGGGAAGCAGGAAAAGCAGGTAGGATTAGGGTCTGGAAGTGTTTACTTTTTCCCTCTTAAGATAAGAGAAAAACAGCTTCTAAAATCTCTGGTTATCAGGTAGAATCTGCTTATCCTGTCTTTGGAAGTCAGAGGAAAGGCAGGCTGCTTCTCAGCAGAGTTTGTTTCCCTTGACTTCAAAGGCCAAGGTGCTTATCAGCTAAGTTCCCTTTTTCTAGCTCCAAAGTCTGTAGGTCCCTGTTGGGGAGCAGGGAAGCTGCTGCTGTTCGGAACCCTAACAGAGACATGAGGGTCAGAAATTCAAGGCCATCTTCCAATATATAGTGAGTTGGAGGCCAGCCTGGGCTACATGTGATCTTGTCTCAAAAAATAAAAAATGGGGTCTGGAGAGATGACTTAGTGGTTAACAGCACTGGCTGCTCTTGCAGAGGACCTGGCTTTGGTTCTCAGCCCCCACATGGCAACTAACAACCAGCTATAACTCCAGTTCCAGGGGATCTGACACCCTCTTCTGACCTCTACAGGTACTGCACATATGTGGTACACTTACAGACATGCAGGTAAAACACTTATACACATGGAATAAAATCTTAAAGAATGAGGAAGGGGGCTAGAGAGATGGCTCGGTGGTTAAGAACACTGGTTGTTCTTGCAGAAGACCCGGGTTTGATTCCCAATATCCCTATGGCAGCTAACAACTATCTATAACTCCAGTTCCAGGGGATCCAACAGCCTCTTCTGTCCACC
Source organism: Nannospalax galili (assembly GCF_000622305.1). Lineage (NCBI taxonomy): Eukaryota > Metazoa > Chordata > Mammalia > Rodentia > Spalacidae > Nannospalax > Nannospalax galili. The sequence continues at coordinate 835,966 of NW_008337664.1, read as the reverse complement.
ACTGGCATTGCACGACACGGGTGCACTTACCTACATGCAGGCAATATACACATACACATAAAATAAAAATAAATTTTTTTAAAAAAGTTAAAAAAAAAGAATGAGGAAAAAAGTCATGCTTTCTGAGTCAAAGAAGCAGACGGGCTCAGTAATGGAGTCTGTGAGCAGTGGGGATAGGGCTGGGCAGAGGCAGGGACTTCAGAGTGAGGAAGGGCAGGTTTAGGACCCTGGCAGGTATTGGAAAGTCTGTCTTTAGGCTTTTTTTCGCCTTCTGTCTTGGGCTGTTCTCTTGAGGTTGTAAAGAGACTTTAACACAGGGGTTCTTTTTGTGCCTGGGTAAAGGAAACCCTGACTGAGTTGACAAAAGGTGTTATCTATCACTGATCAAGCTATTTGTAAAAGGGGTCACTGATCATTAACCATGGCATTTCAATTTCTAAGACAGAGAAATTGTGATACTTCCTCCTTCCTCAAAATTAGTGTGCTACCAGGGACACAGGAGCTAAGGCCCAAAGCTGAATATGATCCTCAGTGATGTCCAAGTTTGCTACCTGACTAGCTAGCTAACAGCTTCAGTGGTCAGATAAGACTTGAGCAAACTCATTTGGAGATCTGCTCAGAGCATCAGGGTCACTCTGAGTCTCAGGAGCAAGGCCTGGGTCCAGATGGGGGGAATGGGCCGTATCAAGCAACAGAGACCAGGCTGGTGCCAGAGGCAGTGGGAACTTCTTGGTTCCTTGATACACACAAAGGGAGCAGAGGGGGCAGATGATAGGTCTGTGTTAGGTATTCCTTCTTTTTGGGGATCCACGGGAGGGTCTTGTTTTCTTCACTGGTCTAGTGTGTCAGGCCTGACTTTTCAGACATGATTCTAATGTGCCCTTACATTCCACACCCTGCTTGGATGTTAAATGTGATACCTTTTCACTTGCAGAAACAAGTTGTCCTAGTTACTTTCTATTGCTTGATAAAACACTGACCAAAACCAGCTTGGGGAGGAAAGGGTTTATTGCATCTTACAGCTCACAGTTCATCCTGGAGGGAAGACAGGGCAGGGGTTCAAGGTGGAACCTGGAGGCAGGAAGTAAAGCACAGACCACGGAGGAGGAATGAAGGAGAGCTGCTCACTGGCTTGCTCCTCTGGCCTGTGTTCAGCCTGCTTTCTTATACAGCCAGGATCACCTGCCCAGGGGTGGCTGCAGTGGGGTGGGGTGGG
>NW_008337664.1:812602-834596 GCF_000622305.1 Nannospalax galili | reverse complement strand
GGTCTACATAGTGAGTTCCAGGCCAGCTGGGGCTACAGGGAGACCCTGTCTCAAAAAGACCAAAAAAAAAAGCCTCACAGACATGCCCACAGGACAGTCCCATGGAGCATATTCCTCAACTGAGGTCCCCTCTTCCCAGATGTGTCAAGTTGACAGCTGAAGCTGTCCAGCATGCAAGTTATTTATCAGTCTGCGCCTGGTGCAGGGTAAGTTGTGGTTTCTATTTGCACAAAGCACAAGACCATTCTACCTCTGCATTTTGTACTCTAAGTGGAGTCCAATGTGGCTGGCGAAATGGAGTCTCCCAGGGCAAGGTGCGGCGTAGGAACGACTGTTCACACATGGAGTGGCTTAGAGCAGGGACAGCCTCATCTCGACTTTCCTTGTCTTCCGCTCTTCTTTTTCTTCTCTTTTGGTGCTGGGAATTAAGCCCAGCACCTTGTGTATACCGAGTGTGTTCTTTACCGGCTTGCTCCCTGGCCCCTGCTCAGCCCGTTTTCTTATGCAACACATGCCCACTTGCTCAGGGGTGGCACCACCCACAGTGGGCTGGGCTCTGCCACATCACTCATCAAGAAGATTCCCCACAGACATGACCACAGGCCAGTCCAATAGAGGCAATTCCCCGATTGAGGCTCCCTCAACCCAGGTGTGTCAAGTTGACACTAAAGCTATCCAGCACAATTGACCCCTTGTCAACTTGACACACAAACACATCACTGTTAAACCATCAGCTTTCCAATTCTTGTCCAAGATATGATGTTAACATTAATATCACAACATAAGACAGTACAACCTTAAAAACCCCACAGTCCTTAAAAAATCCAATTACTTAAAAGTCCATAGTCTCTTTTAAGAGTCTCTCCTGTGGGTGGGCTTCTGTAAAATCCAAAACAAGTACTGTCTTATTTCAAAGGGAAGAATCGGGCACACCTAAGACTCATAGTCCTCCTTGCCCATGTAGTATAACAAGAGCCCTACCTTATTCGCATGAGCAGGAAAAAAACTGGTTAGGATGCTGACTCCTTGTTTTGCCTGCTGGTCCTTGGGTTACAAGAGCACAAAGTGTTGAGGCATCAACTTGCAGTTTAGTTGCACTTGATGGTCGTCCCATGGTCCTGGCATCTCCAAAAAGCTGGGGTCTCCACTGAAACTGAGGCTACACCTTCACCAATGGCTTCTTGCCTCTTCAGGTGCAAAGCCTCAGTTTCTCTCCATGACCCCTTCAATCCTGGGGTCTTCGCTGCAGCTGAAGCTGCACTTTCATTGTGGCCTTTCCTGGCCTCTCAGAGTGCCAAGCCTCAGCTGCTCTCTGTGACCCTGTCATGCTTTCAACATCAGAACCATGCAGGAGACTCTTACAGATTACCAAGTCCTGCTTCTAGCTTGAGATGGAGGCTCAGGTCCCCTCTGTGTGCTGACCCTGAGGATATACCTACCAGAAGATTTCACTTCAGTGATGCTGGTCTCTTGTTACTTACAGCTGATTTTTCAGCCCCAGCTAACCAGCATCAATTGTCCCAGTAAAGCAAAGGTTTTACTTCAGGTTCTGGTCTCTTTTTTTAAAAAAAAATTTATTATTTTTTTAATTTTATGTATATAAGCGTTATGCCTGCATGTAGGTTAAGTGCACCCGTGTCGTGCAATGCCTGAGGAGGACAGAAGAGGCTGTCATATCTCCTGGAACTGGAGTTACAGCCAGTTGTTATCTGCCATGTGGGTGCTGGGTTTCAAACCCCGGTCTTCTGTAAGAACAGTGTTCTTAACTGCTGAGCCATCTCTCCAGCCCCATCTGGTCTCTTCTTAATCACAGCTGATTCTTCAGCCCCAGCCAACTAGAACCCCCAGATTCTCAATTCAAAATCTCACATGAACACCCCTGATAGTCTCTACTTCCCTTTGAAGCTTCACAAGCCAGGCCTCCATCATCCACAACTCTTTTGACATAACTGTTCCAAGCTCCACAGCAACAAACTTTGAGCACTGAACTTTCCAGCCCAAAGTTCAGAATGCTTCCACAATCCTCCTAAAAATACCAAGGTCAGGTGTGTCACAGCAATATCCCACTCTCTGGTACCAATTTCTGTCCTAGTTTGTTTCTTCATTGCTGTGACAAAATACTCTGACCAATACCAACTTGGAGAGGAAAGGGTTTATTTAGCTTACATCTTCTGGGTCACAGTTCATCAGGGAGCCCAAAATAGGAACTCAGGGCAGGAACCTGGAGGCAGGAGCTGGAGCACAGGCCATGGAGGAATGCTACTTACTGGCTTGCTCCCTAGCCCCTGCTCAGCCTGCTTTCTTATGCAACACAGGTCCACCTGCTCAGGAGTGGCACCACCACAGTGGGCTGGGCTCTGCCACATCACTCATCAAGAAGATTCCCCATAGACGTGGCCACAGGCCAGTCTAATAGAGGCAATTCTCCAACTGAGGTCCCCTCAACCCAGGTGTGTCAAGTTGACACTAAAGCTATCCAGCACAATGACAGACTCTCCTAATAGGAAAAGTGCCTGGATCTAGGGTGCAGATCAGTGGTAAGAGGAAGGTTTAGCATGCGCCAAGACCTGAGTTCAATTCACGACACCAAAACCAAGATGACAAAAAACAGTTGTAAGCCGAAGTTTAACTTTTTTCCAGTTAAACTAAGCCAATGATGTTGATACACCTGAAGATTGGGGGCAGAAGAGCTGGGAATTGAACCTAGGGCTCCATCCATGTATGTGGTATGGCCCTGAGCCTGAGCCCCCATACCTAGATTTCAGAGTAGAACGCAATTTATGGAACGCTTTCTTACTTTAGACCAGTGGCTCTCCAAAAAAATCTTTCCCTCAGACTTCTTTATCTACATTTATGTTCAGAACAAATTAATTATGATGAGATTCTGTGTCTGATAAGAAGAACCACGTGGTTCAAGAAACGGTTCAAGAGGCCAAAGGCACTGCAGTTTGGAAAGGGTCTAACAGTAGAGCTAGTCCTAGCTATGTTCACAGAAGTGATGGTGAGGTGCCAGGCCAGCACGCAAGGCCTGTATGGACTACAAAGTGAGTTCCATGCCAGCTTGTGCTGCACTGTGAAACCATCTCACACACGCACACACACACACACACACACACGCACGCACACACACACACACACACACGCACGCACGCACACACACACACACACACACACACACGGTAATGAATGTAGGTTTTTGAAAAATCTATTTTGTGGTATAGATTGCAACAGCAAACATGTGGAGGTCAAAGGAAAACTTTGGAGTTGATGCTTTCCTGCCATGTGGGTTCCACATACTGAACTCTGGTTGTCAGGCTTGGCAGCACGTACCCTTATCCCCTGGGCCATCTTGCCAGTCCTGTAGTTTTGTAGTCTCTAGAAGCTTGTGTATTAATTACTCACTGAACTGGTGCCCACCTGAAATCTGGACTCAAGTGCAATCAGAGCTTGGCTTTGACTAAGTCTGCTGTTTCACCAGCAATAGAGTAATCTAAAAACCGCTACAGTGTTTCAGTCACCATTCTGCTCTACAATAAACAAAGGGAACAGTGTTATGTTCTTTAATTAGACTACAAAAGAGAACAACAGGCTTCTCAGAGTCCTGTTTACCAGACTAAAAACACCTATTGAAGAAGCTGAAATTCAGTGAACAGTGGGGAAAATTCTGATCTTGTATCAGTGAAGGCTAGCCTGCTCATAGTAATCCCAGTGCTTGGAGGGACAGGCAGATGGATTAGATTCAAGGTCATCATCGATACACCTACTGCCACTGGTCTTCAATTGTAATCCTCCTGCCTCAGCCTCTTGAGTGCTGGGATCACAGGTGTGTGACACTATGCCTACCTTGACTTTTCTGTTTTTCAGTTTGTTTAATTAATTAATTAATTTAGACATAGGGTCTTATGCAGCCCAAGATGACCTTGAACGTGTTATGTGGGTGAAGATCATCAACCTTGAACTTCTGATCCTTCCACCTCGACCTCCCAAATGCTGGGATTATTTCTTGTGATGACTGGCTCCCCCCACCCCCACTCCTCCCTCTCTTCCTCCTTTATTCTTGTGTGGTGTTCTTGTGTGGTGTATGCATGTAAATGCATGTGGGCTGTGTGTGCGCTTGTGGAGGCCATGGGTAGACTTGAGTATCTTCTTTTATTGCTCTTCCCCTTACTTTTTTTTTTTTTTGGTCTTTTTGAGACAGGGTCTCCCTGTGGCCCCAGCTGTCCTGGAACTCACTATGAAGACCAGGCTGGCCTTGAACTCACAGAGATACGCCTGCCTCTGCCTCCCGAGTGCTGGGATTAAAGGCGTGTGCCACCACGCCCGGCCCCCCCCTTACTTTTTGAGACAGGGTCTCTTCACTGAACCCAAAACTAATCATTTTGGTTAGATTGGTTGGCCAGTGAGCCTCTGGAATCCATCTGCCTCTGCGCCCCCCAGAGCTCTGGTGCTGGGGTTACAGGCTTCTGCTACAACACCTGGGGATCTGAACTCAGGTCTTCAGCACTTTACCCACAGACCCATCTGTCTCCTTAAAATTAACATAAAGGTGCTGGAGACATGGCTCAGTGGTTAAGAGCACTCTTGCAGAGAACCCTGGTTTGGTTCCCAGCACCCACATGGTGGTTAACAAGTCTGGAACTACAGTTTCAGTGCCTCTGTGGCCCTCCACTGGCCTCCATGGGCATTGCATGCATGGGTGTACTTACATACAGACAAAACACTCATATACATAAAATAAAAATAAATAAATATAAAATTAAAATGTTTTCTAGTTACGTGTGTGTGTGTATATATATATATATATATATATATGTTTTGTTTCTGAGAGGTCATTATGTTGTTTAAACTGACCTTGAACTCCTGTGTTCAATCTTCTCCTGCCACAGCCTTCAGAGTACTTAAGACTATGTGTATACCACCTCTTCCAGCCAAAATGTGAATTCTTTTTTTTTAAACTTTTAAAAAATTTTTATTATTTTTATTTTATGTGTACGTGTGTATTGCCTGCATGTAGGTAAGGGTGTGTTGTGCAATGCCCTTGGAAGACAGAAGAGGCTGTCAGAGACCCTGGGACTAGAGTTATGGACAGTTGTTAGCTGCCATGTGGGTGCTGGGATTCAAACCCAGGTCTTCTGCAAGAAAAACCAGTGTTCTTAACCGCTGAGCCATCTCTCCAGCCCCCAAAATGTGAATTCTTGAGAGCTATTACTTGCTTCTAAGTGTTTAACAAACTAGTAAAATATTAATATATTAACTGCTAATGAGTGACACTGTGATTTTCCACGCTGAGGGTCTGAGGCCACTGCTGCCACCACAGGCCCGGCAGAATAGCTCCTTGAGGGATGGAGCAAGTTTCCGTTTTCTTTTTCCTGGCAGTGGTGATCAGGACCGTCTATGCTCTTTGACTTGAGCCAAAATGGGTGCATGAACGAGCTTCAGTTGCGGTTCTGAGTCTGAGCACCTGCCTTGGAAGACAGCATTGCTTGTGAAAGCTGAAGTTGGCCAAACACCATGCCTAGAAGCTATGCCCCTGTGGCCCATAGAGTAACAAAGGGCAGAGATGGAGGTTGGAACTGATGTCGGCACAGGGGGGGTGATCTTCAGAAAAGGACACAAAACTAGGATCATTGTAGGTTTGGCTGAAAGTTTTTATTCAGCTTATTTAAAAAATTAGATCAAGCCGACTGGTGGTGCATGCCTTTAATCCCAGCACTTGGGAGGCAGAAGCAGGCGGATCTCTGTGAGTTCAAGGCCGGCTTGGTCTACAATAGTGAGTTCCAGGACAGCTGGGGCTACAGGGAGACCCTGTCTCAAAAAGACAAAGATGGCAAGGTTTCTCATCTTGTTCCAGTCACTCACTGGATGTCTGTGAAGAGTCACTGTTTTTCAGCTAAATTGGCTTTCAAGACCCTCCAAGGTAACCTAGGCAACCCATTACCATAAGCACATGACAGGTGTTATTTACTGTGAAGCTAGTGGGAGAGTAGGGTGTGACCTCCAAAATAGTTGATCTTTAAGCCGACGTCAGAGCCTAAGAGCGGGTGATGCTAGAGGCTTTATTTAAGGTTTTCCTTAGTAACAGGAAGGGAGAGAGATTCATTATAAAGATGATTTGATGATTCTGCTCTGACAGGCTGTCTGACATCTGAGTTGATTCTGGATTCTTACCAAAGGCAGTTCACAGAATGAGATGATTTTCCCCCCTCAGTAAAATAACTTAGGACTTTTCTAGCTGTGTAAGATGGCCAGACATGGGGATCTTGTTTGGGGCTGAAGTCTGAACATTGAGGGTTGCAAGGAAGGGGGTCAGGGTATGGGGGAGCTTAGATCTTAAGCCAGAAGCTTCAGTAGTGTAGAAATGTTTGCTTTGAGGACTGTTTTAAATAGAAAAACCAAAAATCAAAAGAAAAGACAAAGAAACAGAAAATAAACCAAAACAAAACAATGTAAATGTGCAATGAAAGGAGAATTTCCCCACTGAACAGAAAAGGATAGTCAGCATTCCTTGGGTAAGGAATACCTTATTCAGCTATGAACTGAATGGAGCAGGTCCCTGTGTACCTGTGATGGTTAATGCAGGTACCAGAGAATGGACAGAAAGAACAAACGGACCACCTATGAGAAGCTTGAGACTGGTATGAAAACTATGTGAAGCACCCAGTAGACACAGTTTGAAAGCAAGTGCAGGGGCTGGAGAGATTGCGCAGTGGTTAAGATCACTGGCTGCTCTTGCAGAGGACCTGGGTTTGGTTCCCAGCACCGACATGGTGGCTAACAGCCTTCAAAACTCCAATTTCAGGGGGCTCCAACGTCCTTTTCTGGTCTCTGTGGGCATCAGATGACATGGGTGCACTTACATGCATGCAGGTAAAACAGTCATAAACATAAAAGCAATTTAAAAATTAAGTGTACAACTTAGACCAGAGTTAGCACTGAACTAAGTGAGAACTAGGGTGAGGTGGTGGCAGGTCTGTTTGTTGACTAGTCGCATGTTAGGACATGTGAGAAACAGTTCCAAGGCACTGTTGGCATCATTAAGGCTCTTCTAGATTGCTTACACTTTGAAGACAAGCAAGGGTGGCTAATTTGAGAAAGGCAGAGGCAGCTGAGGGGGTGGTTCAGCCAGTTTGTGAAGTGGGAGTAGAGATGCTTGGAGTATTTTTCTCTACCACTGGCAGAGCCCATGGTCTGGGAAACCTGCATGTCAAGAGGAGTAGAGGGGCTGTCTGAGGGAGACTAGAAGCCATGGCTGTGCAGGCTGGATTCCACGGAGAGGGACCAAGAGGAAGAGGAAGAGCTGGCCATGTGGAAAGGGTGATAAGACCCTGGAAAGCCTCCAATAGTCACCTCTCCTGCTTCACATCTTCCTGGGTCTCTCAGTACATTTAATAAGATGCTTGTACCTCAAAGGTTTAGAATTCTTGCATTCCTTTTACAGAGAAGAACCTGAAGTTTAGAGAGATGAGTAACTTCCTGAGGCTAGCCCCACCTTAACTCTGTGCTCTGAAGCTGATGACAGTGACATCCCATTTTACATGCTGAAAAACTGAGGCACAGAGTGGTTGCTAAGTGCTCAAACCAGAATAGAATGTAGACAGATTCCAAAATCTGGGCCTGGATGAAGGCAGGGTTTATGGAGGAAATGCCAATGTGACCCAGGCAAGGCAGACAAGGAAAAGAAGAAGAATACAGGGAATTAGTCCCTAAACAGACTGCACAGGAGCTGCATGGGCTGCTGCCCCCTGTTGCTCCTCTCTTACTCCTAAGTATGCGCCAGAGCCCGATGGAAGTGCTCCTCAGGAGGAGCCCCATGAGGCCTCAGGGTTGTCCAGGAAGGCCCTCCATCATTCAAGCAGGGGTCTTCAGTCAAAACCAGGAAGGATCACTGGCCCATCCAAATTCATAGTCTCCCCATTTTCTCTTTTTTTAAAGAAAGTATTTTAGAGCACGTAGACAAACAACACTGAGGAAGAAAAAAATATTTTATTTTAGTTACCATGTTTTGTCTTTTTGAGACAGGGTCTCCCTCTAGTCCTAGCCAGCCTAGGCTGACCTTGAACTCACAGAGATCCACCTGCCTCTGTCTCCTGAGTGCTGGGACTACAGGCATGCGCTAAAATTATTTTATTTTTAAAATTTTCTGTGTATGAGTGTTTTACCTGCATGTGTGTAAACAGACTCATGTTGTGCAGTGCTCATGGAGGCTAAGAGGGCATCGATTCCCTTAGAACTGGAGTTGTTAGCCACCGTGTGATCCCCTGGAATTATGGACAGTTGTTAGTTGCCATGTGGTGCTGGGAACTGAACCTGGGTCCTCTGGAAGGGCAGACAGTGCTCTTAACCACTGAGTCATTTCTCCAGCCCCGTTCTTTTTCTTTTTGAGACAGGGTCTTATGTAGCTCAGGCTGGCCTTGAATTCATTGTATAGCTTAAACTGACCTTAAACTCCTGATCCTTGAATTCCTTCTGCTTCTATCATCCAAATACTGGGAGTATGGGTGTGTGTTACCAAGCCTTTTAAAAAATTTTATTTATTGAAAAAAACTTTTTTTTTTAGTGCTGGAAATCAATGGAGATTCCAGGGACCAACATATGTTAGACATACACTCTACCACTGAGCCATGCCCCTAGCCCAAGTTTACAATTCTTAAAACTATTTTATTTATTATTTTTATTTTATGTGTATTCGTGTATTGCCTACATGTAGGTAAGTGCACCCGTGTCTGCGGAGGACAGAAGAGGCTGTCCGATCCCCTGGAACTGGAGTTACAGACAGTTGTTGGCTGCCGTGTGGGTGCTGGGATTCGAACCTGGGTCTTCTGCAGAACAGCCAGTGTTCTTAACTGCTGAACCATCTATTCAGTCCCCCAAGTTTACAATTCTTGTTAAGCTGAGTGACACAGAGCTGGCCATTTTGTTTTCTCCTAAGTAAGTACTATAAGGTGACATACAGTTGTATCTTATAAAGGAGAAACGGCCAGGAGAAGGGAACAGGCATGGGGCAGACTGGGAGACAGTAGGCTGGATCTACTATGGAGAGAAGCAGCCCCGTTGTCTGAGGAAGGTCCTACAAGCCCATTTGTACCAACCTGTCCCATCCTATCAGAGCTTCGGGGCCCTTCTGGAACTGGGCGTTCAGATGGGGCTGAGACAGGCAGGAAATCCACCGGAAGTGGGTGGCGAGAATCCCCGCCTCAAGAGTGCAGGGAGGGGCCTTGGCTGTCTCTTTGTTGCTCCGTGTTTCTCTGACTTTCTGGGTGTCTGTCTAGGAGATTCTATTTGTCTGTGTCTGTCTGTCTCTCTGTCACTGTCAGTCTTTGTCTCTTGCTTTCTGCCTCTGTTTTTCATCTTTATCTTACATCTTGGCATTATCCATGTTCCCTGGTGCCTCCCTGGATTTGTTTGTCTTTCTGCAACTTCTGACTTCAGGTGTCCTGACCGTCCAAGCTAGGCCTAGCAGCTGTCTGTCTCTGGTCCCAGTTCCACTCTATACCAAGGTAGAGGTGAATTCTTTTCACCCACCCTGGGGCCCTTTGTGGGCCTCGTTTCTGAGGCAACCAGTTCCATCCCTTATGGCCAGAAGAGGGCAGTCAAGGACAGACTCAGCATCATTTGGGGCTTCTGGCTGGTGCTCTCAGCTCAAACACTCCCAGGTTAGGGGGAATAAATTCATTGTTTACAAATTTGTTCTCATTTGCAGCAAGTGCCGCCTTCTGCATTCCCTCCCCCTGCCTCCTCCTGGGGATTGAACATCTGTTCTTCAAATTTTGTCTAAAAGCCAGTATGAGTTTTGGAGACAGTCTTTCTATGTAGCTTTGGCTAGCCTGAATCTCTTTATGTAGCCCAGGCTGACCTCAAAGTCAACTTGACGATCCGCCTGCCTCATCCTCCTGAGTACTAGGGTCACAGGTGTGTTCCACCAAGCCTGGCCTTAGCTGACTACTTCTCACACGATTGTAAAGCTTTCTAAAGTGAATAGTATGCCAGCTATTCCTTCCTGGGCCCGGCTTCCTTTGCTCTGAAGTGGGGACAAAGAATAATCTTCCTCAGACACAAGGAGAAACTCCTGTACAGGCTCTAACCCAGTATCTGATACGTGGAGGGCTCGGTGTACACTCAACACTGTCATCATTGCATCATCGCATTTCACATCCATCTTCCTCCCTGGCTGCTGCTGCCCTCTTGGCTGAAGACGGGCTTAGGTTCTTGACTTTCCCATAGGACTAGCCACACATAGGACCACTCAGAGCCTGAACCAACTGGAGGGGAGAAGCACATTTCCACAGTTCCCAGAACCAACATGGCAGCTAACAGCCATCCATAACTCCAGTTCTAGGGGACTTGATGCCCTTTTCTGATTTCTGCAGGCACTAAAATCAAAATAAATAAAATATTAAAAAGCCAATAAGTCATTAAGAATTAGCTTAGTATGGTAACTAGTGGAAAGCTAATATTAGGTTCTCCCCTATGCCTGTGATTTGTCTAGCCTCAGGTTCCTAAGTCTGATATTGCAGGTAAGGAAACAGACCTTAAATCCAATTAAAGTGATTGATTACTCCCATAATATTTGTGCCACTCTTGCACTGGTGGACATATCTTGCCAGGCCATTTGTTACTGTAGTTCACAGGATTCACAGCTGGGTAAAGTTGATGATTATTTTTTCCTTCTGGGAGCATGCAGAGCACCTTCTAGCACTGTGAAAGATAGCCAATGGAGAGGAGGCTCTGAACTCAGCACCAGCTTGATTTCTCCACAGCTCATGTATGCAGTGCCTTTAGCAATAAGATCTTACCATCCAGTTCCGGTGGGTAACCAAGAGCAGGGGCAATGACCAGTATTGTTTGAGGATCTATGGGACCCTAGGTCAATAGCTTCTAGCGAGGGAGGGTTGTTATCCCTGATAGGACACCTATATCAAATTTCTGCCTCCCAAGGCTCAGGAATCTTTGCGGAAGAGGTGGCAAAAAGATTGTAAGAGCCAGAGGTGGTGGATGACCATAAGGAAACAGTTTTCCAGGCAGCTGGTCAGTTACTCACATGAATTCATAGCAATGGTGACAGCGTGCACAGCTTCCATGCAAGCTCAAACCCCAAAAATATCTTAGCATATACATAGGGAAGTACGTAAGATGCTTCAACCCCACCTTAGGAAACTGTGGCAACAGGTGGCTGCTGGGAGGGAAAGAGACAGTATATTTCAAGCATGGGACTCTTGGTAGGTTAACAAGGCTCCAGTGGATGAACCCACACTGAAAGATACAAATTAGACTCTATAGGCCTTATTTTATATATAATAACGCACATTAAGTTGGGTGGGGAGCAGTACGGGGAGGTGCAGACGGGAAGGGATCTAAATTGTATTATATTGAAAATTGCAAAAATTCAATTAAAAATAGATATGTGTATATACATATTTCTATGCACAATGCCCATTTAAACATTATATTTATCTAATGACTATACACAAATATATAGCTGTCGATTTATAGATTAATGTGTGTATATTTGCATATCTATATAATTTTTTAACAGAATTAATTTTGGAACAATTTCATATTTTCCTTGTTTTTTCAATATTTTTATAGCCACATTTGTCTGTTTTCTATGTATATGATCCTTGTATTATGATTTAGTTACATCCCAATAATCCCATAATAAGTAATATGTCTGACACACCTAACCTACTGAACATTATAGCTCAGCCTAGCCTACCTTAAATGTGGCTAGAACACTTGTATCACAGTTGGGCAAAGTTATCTGACACAAAGCTCACTTCATTATAAGGCATTTACTCTCTCATGTAATTTTTTTGTCTTTCAAATTTTTTGATTTATTTTTATTTTGTGTATGTGAGGTTTATACCTGCATATATGTAAGTGCACCGGTGTCATGCAATGCCTGTGTAGGTCAGAAGAGGGCATCAGATCCCCTGGAACTGGAATTATGGATAGTTGTTAGCCACTATGTGGGTTCTGGGAACTGAACCCAGGTCCTCTGCAAGAGCAGCCAGTCCTCTTAACTGCTGAGCCATCTCTTTGTTTTGATTTTTTTTTAAAATAATATTTTATTTATTATTTTTATGTGTATGAGTATATTGCCTGCATGTAGGTAAGTGCACCTGTGTCGTACAATGCCTAAGGAAGAGAGAAGAGGCCATCAGATCCCCTGGAACTGGAGTTACAGACAGTTGTTAGCTGCCATGTGGGTGCTGGGATTTAAACCTGGGTCTTCTGCAAGAACAACCAGTGTTCTTAACCGCTGAGCCATCATCTCTCCAGCCCTCTGTTTTCGTTTTTTGGGTTTCCCGTAGCCCCAGCTGGCCGAGGAACTTGCTGTGTAGACCAGACTGGCCTCAATGTCACAGAGATTTACCTGCCTCTGCCTCCCAAGTGCTGGGATTAAAGGCGTGTACTACCATGCGGTGCCTTTTTTTTCCCTTAAGACAAAGTCTCGTATTCCAGACTTGCCTTGACTTGAATTCATTCTGGGATCAAAACGAGCTTTGAACTTTGGTTCCTTCTGCTTTCACCTTCCATGTGCTGGTATGACGGGTGTGCACCACCATGCCTGCTTTATGTGGTGCTAGGGGACTGAATCTGGGGCTTCATACATGTTAAGCAAGCACTATACCCACTGAGCTACATCCTCAGCCCTCATGTGATTTATTGAATGCTTGTATCTCAAAGTCACTGGTAGCACAGTCCATTATAGAATACTGGTATTCACGTTGGGAAAAGAACAAATTTCCATATTCCAAATATGATTACTACTGAATGTGTGTTACTTTTGCTCTGTTCTAAATTCAAAACACTCATGTCAGCTAGCTGTGGGATGTAGGTCACATCCTCAGCCCTCATGTGATTTATTGAATGCTTGTATCTCAAAGTCACTGGTAGCACAGTCCATTATAGAATACTGGTATTCACGTTGGGAAAAGAACAAATTTCCATATTCCAAATATGATTACTACTGAATGTGTGTTACTTTTGCTCTGTTCTAAATTCAAAACACTCATGTCAGCTAGCTGTGGGATGTAGGTCAGTGGTAAAGCACATGACTAGTGTGTATGAGGTCCTAGGTTCAATCCCTGAGAAAGATCCTTCTGAGCCTGGGGAGATGGTTCCATTGATCAAGTGCCTGCTCTGCAAGAATGAGGGCCTGAGTTCAGATCCCCAGCACCCACCTGGGAAAAACCAGGCACAGAAGCATTTGTCTGTAAGAACAGCACTGGTGGGCAGATACATGCATTCCTGGAGTTCACTGGCCAGCCAGCCTAGACAAATCAATGAGCTGCAGATTCAGAGTGAGACCTTGTCTCAAAAAATAAAAAATAAAAAAACAAAAAAGGGGTTTCCTCTCTGAAACTCATGTTGAGATTTAATCCTCATTATGAGAAATTGCTATGGGAGTCCCAATGGAACTGTTTTTCCCCTAAATTTTTTTTTTTTTTTTGGTCTTTTTGAAACAGGGTTTCCCTGTAGCCCCAGCTGGCCTGGAACTCACTATGTAGACCAGGCTGGCCTTGAACTCACAGAGCTCCGCCTGCCTCTGCCTCCCAAGTGCTGGGACTACAGGCGTGCACCACCATGCCCAGCTTCCCCTAAATATTTTTATTAAATCTTTTTGGATTTATTTATTTTTATTTTATTTTATGTTTGTTGCATGCATGTAAGTGTACCATGTGTGTGCAATGCTTGTGGAGCCAGAAGCGGGTGTCGGATTCCTTGGATCTCTTGGAACTGGAGTTACAGATGTTTGTTTGTTACCATGTGGGTGCTGGGAACTGAACCCATGTCCTCTGCAAGAACAGCCAGTGCTCTTAACTTCTGAGCATCTCTCCAGCCCTTTACTTCTATTTTTAATTATGTGTGTATGTGTATGAATATGTGCATATGAGAGCAGGTGCCCTGGGAGGCCAGAGGTGTTGGATCCCTAGGACTTGGACTTGCAGGCAGTTGTGAGCCATCTGATGTGGGTGCTGGGAATTGAACTCTTACTTTCTTCAAGAGCAGCAAGCTTTCTTTACTAACAAAGCCATCTCTCCCCTGCTTTTTGTTTTTATGGTGGAAGTTTGGCTATGTTGCTCAGTCTAGCCTTAAACTCCTGGGCTCATGTGACCCCCCCCCCCCCCCCCCCGCCCCGGTTTCAGCCTTCTGAGTAGCTGGGATTACAGGTGTGTGCATTGTGCCCGACTGCAATTGAATTTCATATGATGATATTTTGCTAAGAACTTTTGTACTCATATTCACAAAACAACTGACATATAATTTTCTTTTCTCCTAATACCTTTATGAAATTTTGGAAACAGTATTACACCAGTGTCAAGGTTCTCCAGAGAGACAGAACCAGTAGTGTGTTGAATCCTTATTTATTGTAGGAACTGTCATGTATGATCATGGAGGCCATGATTTCCCATGATCTGCCATCTGTAAACTAGAGGCCTGTAAAAGTGGGTGGTATAGTTCAGTTTGAGTTCAAAGCCTAGACTACAAGGGGCCGTGGTAGAAGCAGGAGAGGAGAGAGGTCCTGACTCAGACAGGAAGAGACTAAATTCCCCCTTCCACTGTGTGCTCTGCCTGGGCTGGTGGTGGGCTTGTGATGCTCTCCAACACTGGTGGGTGTTATGTTTACTTCGTCTACCAAGTCACACGCTAGTTCCTTCTGCAACCCTCTCAGAGACTGAATAAGTTGCTTTTCTCATCATTTTGATGAAATACCTGACAGTATCAACTTAAAGGAGGAAAGATTTATTTTGGCTAAGAGTTTGAGAGGGTTCAGTTTATCCTGGTGGGAAAGTCCTGGCAGAGCTCATGGAGGCAGAAGGCTTAGAGCTCCTTACACCTCAGTGGACCAGGAAGCAGAGAGCTTGGGCTGGAAGAGGGATCAGGCTATAACCCCCACAAAGGAGCTCGTGTCTTGCCTCCGCCAGCCAGCCGTGCCTCCAGCCCCAAAAGTTTGGACCAAGTATTCAAACACATGAGCGTGTGGGGGACATACTGTATTTAAATCATAATGCAGAACACACTAAAAGATAAGGTTTTTCCAGACTTCTGGGCATTCTCAGCCCAGTCGAGTGGAAATCAAACAACCATCGTCATCGCAAAGAAACCCTGCATCCTCTGTCACTTTTCTAACCTGCTGTCTACCTGGCTCTAAACAACCACTGATCCACTTTCTCTTTATATAGATTTCCCTACTGTGGAATTTCATATGAATAGAATCATTTACTGTATGGTCTTCTTTTATTTTATCTTTTTTTTTGTGTGTGTGACAAGGTTTTTCTTTTCTTTCCTTTTTTTTTTTTTTTGGTCTTTTTGAGACAGGGTCTCCCTGTAGCCCCAGCTGTCCTGGAATTCACTATGTAGAACAGGCTGGCCTTGAACTCACAGAGATCTGCCTGCCTCTGCCTCCTGAGTGCTGGGATTACAGGCCTGCGCCACGATGCCCGGCCCTTCTGTAATGCTTTTAAGATTCATCCACACTGCCATATGTGTCAATAAGGCAATTCTTTTTTAAAAAAATATTTTATATATTTTATTATTTTAATTTTATGTGAGTGTATTGCCTGCATGTATAAGTGCATCCATGTCATGGAATGCCCTCGGAGTCAGAAGAGGGCATTGGCTCCCTGGAACTGGAGTTATGAATGGTTGTTAGCTGCCACGGGGTGCTGGAATTCCTCTCTGCATGAGCAGTCAGTGCTCTTAACCACTGAGCCAACTTTTCAGCCTCCCCCCATTTTAAAGGTAGATCTTGCTGTTCATTACATTTATTTGTGTGTGTGTGTGTGTGTGTGTGTGTGTGTGTGTGTGTACTCCATGGTGCATGAATGTGGAGGTCAAGAGGACAACTTGCAGGAACCAGTTCTCTCATGGTGTGGGTTCTGGGGCTTGAACTCAGATTGAAGGAGAGTGGCCCTCAGACCCCCTCCCTATCCTCTGAGAAAAAGCTGCTCTCCACCTGACTCTGGAAATCCCCTTCATTGTTCAAGCCCTTCCCTAGTGTCTGTTTATGATTTCTATGGAAATGGTCTGGGGCAGAAGAGAGAGAACATTCTACCTCAGGTGAGCTAGCCAATGGCAGTATACATGATACATCTGTGTATGGTCTCTATGGGAAATCTGGGGCGGAAGAGAAAGAACATTCTGCCCCAGGTAAGACAGCCAATGGCTGTATAGGTAAAGTCTCTGGAAATCAGCCCTAGATTGTTCCAATCCTTTCTTGGTTATTCTGTGTATAGTTTCTATGGACATCCCCTGCGTTGTGGTTTTTGTGGTTTTTCTGCTTAAAAGCCCTGTGTTTTCACTGTTCAGCGTTGCAGTACAGCTCGAGACTGTGTCCCCAACCGGTTGGCTCCAATAAAGTGCTCCTTTTTACTGAGACTCAGTGTCCGAGTGGTCAATTTAGGGAATTTTACTGACCCCAAACAAGATCATCAGGCTTGGTGGCAAGTGCCTTTACCTGCTGAGCCCTCTTGCCAGCCCCTGGGTCTTACTAATCTTGGTATGTGGCTCATGCTGGCTCAAACTTCTGGGCTCCCAGGTAGCAGGGAGGCCAGGCATATGCCTAGAAATACCTCATTCCTCTATGGCTGATACGCTATTGTATGTGTCCATCATATTTAGTCATTCATCAGCAGAAATACAGATTATTTCCACCATCATGAATAGGGTCCATTATGAATAATGCTGCTCTAAATATTCACGTGTCTGAACTTTTCTACAAACATGTTGTCCTAGTTTGCTTTCTGTTGCTGTTAATAAACACCATGACCAAAAATCAGCTTGGGGAGGAAAAGGTTTATTTCATCTTGCACTTCCAGGTCACAGTTTATCACTGAGGGAAGTCATGGCAGGAGCTCAAGCAGAAACTTAAAGGCAGGAACTGAAACAGAGACCATGGAGGACCACTATTTATTGGCTTCCTCCTTCCCCTGGCTTTCCTTTTTTTTTTTTTTTTTTGGTCTTTTTATTTTTTGAGACAGGGTCTCCCTGTAGCCCCAGCTGGTCTGGAATTCACCATGTAGACCAGGCTGGACTTGAACTCACAGAGATCTGCCTGCCTTGTGCTGGGATTAAAGGCATGTGCCACCATGCCCAGCTCATCAGTGAGCTTTCTTACACAGACCAGGCCCACCTGTGTAGGGATATTATGGGCCCTCCTACATCAATTAGCAATCAAGAAAATGCTCCACAGACATGCCCACAGGCCAAGTCTGATGGAGGAAATTTCTCAGTTGAGATTCCTTCTTCCAGGTGCGTCAAGTTGACAACCAAGATTAGCCATCACATGTCATTTCTTTTGGGTGTAAGCCTGTAGATGAAAGTGTTGGGTCATATGGTGTTGTGGGTTGAATGTGAAATCCTTGCCCACCCCCCACCCCCATGGACTCCTATGTTTGAGCACTTGGTCCCCAGCTGGTGGTGCTGTTTGGGAAGAGTGTGAAACCTCCAGGAGGTGGCTTTCACTCATGGGTCACAGGGGTGGGTCTTGAGGTTTTATAGCCTGGCCCCATGTCCTGTTCTCTCGCTGCTTCTTGAGTGTGGATGCAGTGTGACCAGTCAGCCTCCTGCTCCCACCACCATGCCTTCTTGCATGTTACCATGTCTTCCCTGTCATGATGGACAGTATTCCTCTGGAACCGGAAGCCAGAATAAATCCTTTCTCCCTTAAGTTGTTTCTGGTTGTGGGTACTTTATCACAACAACAGAAAAGTAGCTAAGTATTTCTGTTTCACCACTTGAAGAACTGACAGACTGCTTTCCAAAATGGCTACACCAGCAGCGTGTGAGGTTTCAAACTCTTCACATTTTGATTGATACTTGCTAGCCAACTTTTTGATTCTAGCTATCCTAGTGTTTCATTTCTAGTTCTCTGATACCTAATGTGTCAAGCACTTTTTCATTTGATTATTGACCATTTGTATATATTCCTTAATATATTTAAAAATGTATTATTGCTTATATTTGTGTATATGATGTGTGTGTGTGTGTGTGTGTGTGTTGTAGAGAGGGTGTGGAGGTCATGGGACAACTTTGTGGAGTTGGTTCTCTCCTTCCACTTTTGCGTGGGTTCTAGGGATTCAATTCCAGTTCCTAGGTTTGTGTGACAAGTGCCTTTACCTTCTGAGCCACCTCACCAGCTGTTATTTTATTATTGTTATTTTCTGACTGCTGAGAATTGAGCCTGGGACCCTGCACAACCTAGGCAAGTACTCTACTACTGAGATATCCAGCCCACTTTTAGATTGATTTGTGTTTTTGCTATTGGACTGTAGAAGTTATTTATATTGTCTATATATTATACAGTTCTCTTTCTCCCTACCTCTCTGTATCTCTGTCTCTCTCTGTCTCTGTCTCTGTCTTTGTCTCTTTCTTTGAGATAGGGCCTCACTGTAGAGCCCAGACTGGCCTCAAACTTGAGGTTCTCTTGCCTTGAGCTCCTCGGTGCTAGGATTATAGGTATATGACATAAGTCTTTTATTAGACATACAATTTGAATATATATATGTATATATACATATATGTCTTTTTTTTGAGACAGGGTCTCCCTGTAGCCCCAGTTGGCCTGGAACTCACTATGTAGACCAGGCTGACCTTGGACTCACAGAGATCTGCCTGCCTCTACCTCCCAAGTGCTAGAATTAAAGGCATGCATCACCATGCCTGGCAAAAATATATATTTTTTACGGTTTTTTATTTTTAATTGTGTGTCTATATATGTATCTGTGTGGGGGTTTGTGCGTGTGAGTGGAGTTGCCTGTTGTGGCCAGAAGAGGGTGTTAGACCCCCCCAGCTGCATTTATAGGTGGTTGTAAGCCACTTGATATGGGTGCTGGGCTGAACCTGGGTCCTCTGCAAGAGCAGGGAGTGCTCTTAACCTCTGAACATATTTCCAGCCCCTATTTGAAAGTATTTTCTCCCATTCCATAGAGTACACTTTGGAATACAGTCTCTCTTTCACTTCAGTTTTGTGAAGTGCAGTTTAACCTGTTTTTCCTTTTGTTGTGAGCGCTTTCAGCATTACAGTTAAGAATCCTTTGCCAAATACAAGCTCATAAAAATTCAACTCTATATTTTGTTAAGAATTTTATTGTTTTGGCTCTTACTTATATCTTATCTTTGATTCCCTCTCCCCTTCATTTAATGCTGGTAATTGAATCCAGGGCCTTACATGTGCAAGGAAAGCATTCTGCTAAACAACACCTCCAGCCCCAATTGTTTGTTAATTTATATTTTGGAGGCAAGGCCTCAATACATACTACAGACTGACCTCAAACTTGCAGTGCTGCCTATGTCTTCTGAGTGCTGGGATTACAGGTATGTGCCACTAGCTCAACATCTTTTATTTTTTTTTTCTGAGTTGACATTTGCATATGGCATGTGGTAAGGGTCTAACTTCATTCTTTTGCATGTGACTAACCATTTGATCTGGACTATTTGTTGATAAGGCCATTCTTCCTCCATTGAATTGTCACAGCAACTACAGGTAGACAGGCTTATTGTTGGGTTTTCAGGAGTTTCATTGACCCATGTGTCCTCATTGTCAGGACTCTGCTGTCTTTTAAAAATATTTTATTAGGCTGGGCATGCATGGCACATGCCTTTAATCCCAGCACTCAGGAAGCAGAGGCAGGTGGATCTCTGTGAGTTTGAGGCCAGCCTGGTCTCCACAGTGAATCCAGGCCAGCTGGGGCTACAGGGAGACACTGTCTCAAAAAAAAAAAAAAAAGAAAAAAAACATATTTTATTTATTGTTTTTTATTATATGTGTATGAGTGTATTGCCTACATGTATGTAAGTGTACTTGTGTCATGCAGTGCCCATGAAGGTTGGAAGAGGGTGTCGGATCCCCTGGAACTGGAGTTACAGATGGTAGTTAGCAGCCATGTGGGTGCTGGGATTTTACCTGGGGTCCTCTACAAGAGCAGCCAGTGCTCTTACCTGCTGAGCCATCTCTCCAGCTCCTTACTGTCTTGATTAACACTGCCATGGAGGAAGTTTTGATATTAGGAAGTATGAGTTCTACTTCTTTATTATGTTTCAAGATTGTCTTGACTATTCCAAGTTCTTTGTACTGCGTGTAGATTTTAGAATCAGAGTGTCAGTTTCAACAAAACTGTCAGCTGGCATTCTAATAGGCATTACATTGGATTTGCAGATCAGTGTAGGGAGTGTTGTCATCTTAACAATATGAAGTTTAGTGATCCATGAACATGGGAGTTTGTCCATTTTTCAGAGTATACATTTTGCATTTCTTGTTTTTTTTAAAAAATATATTTATTTATTTTTATTTTATGTGTATGAGTGTTTTGCCAGTATATATGTAAATTGTACCCATGTGTGCAATGTCTACAGAGGCCGGAAGAGGGCATTGGATTCTGTGGAACTGGAGTTAGGGCTGGTTGTTAGCTGCTATGTGGGTGTTGGGAGCTGAACCTGGGTCCTCTGTGAGAGCAGCTGGTGCTCTTAACCAATGAGCCATCTCTCCATTTCCTATTTGTTTGCTTGTTTTATTTTTTTGAGATAGGGTTTCACATATACCTGGAACTTACTTGCAGCCCAAGCTGTCCTTGAAGTCATGATTCTCTTGCCTCCATCTCTCGGGTGCTCGGATTACAGGTGTGTACCACTACACTCAGCCTTTTTGCGAATCTTTTGTTAAATTTATTCCTGAGATGGACAGCACAGAAGAGGGGGCAGAAAGATTGTAAGAGCCAGAGGCCCAGAACACCTGATGCAGATAGTGTGTTCTGGACTGGGTAGGGAAGGCACACCTGTGAAATCTTCTCAATATGGCTGCCTAAACAAGATCTGCCTAATGACAACACCAGTGGACATGCTGTTCTATTGGATGGGGGGAATTTCACAGGGTCCCGCCACTGTATGAAGAGCTACAGGCAATCAGTGGATGCTGACGGAGGGAGACTTAGTTTTCTATAGGAATAAGCTCCTTGATAGGTTATCTGATCTCAAGTAGTCAACCCGATACACATAAGCACCACTAGATGGACCCAGTGGGGGGGTATGTGAGAGGAAAAAAATAAAAAAGGGAAAAAAGTTATTCCTGAGACTAGGATTGGTTTTGGTGCTTGTGGTGGTTTGAATGAGGAATGTCCCCCATAGGCTCCAAGTATTTTAACACTTGACCCCAGTTGGTGGCGTTTTTGGAGGTTCAGGAGGTACAGCTTGCCAGAGGAAGCATGTCACTGGGGGTGGGCTTTGAGGGTTCAGAGCCTTGCCCCACTTCCAGTTTCACTGTTTCCTTTGTTTACTTGAAAATGTGAGCACTTAGCTTTCTTCTCTGGCCACCTCCTGCCGTGTCTCCCCTGCCATGATGGACTCTTATCCACCTGGACCATAAACCAAATAAACTCTTCCTTCTGTAAGTTGCCTTGCTCATGGAGCTTTATCTAACTAATGTAACTAATTTATGTAACTAATACAGTGCTATTATATATATATACATATATATTTTTTTTTTAATTTATTTTTTGGTCTTTTTGAAACAGGGTCTCCCTTAGCCCCAGCTGTCCTGGAACTATGTAGAACAGGCTGGCCTTGAACTCACAGAGATCAGCCTGCCTCTGCCTCCCAGGTGCTGGGATTAAAGGTGTGTGCCACCATGCTGGCATGAATATAATTTTATGCATGTGTGTAGTGTGTATGTATGTGTGAGTGTACATTTGTGTGCAGGTGCAAATGCACATGTGTGTGGAGGCTTGATGTTGGGAGTCTTCCTCAATCATTCTCCCCCTTATTCACTGGGGCAGGGTCTCTCAGTTGAACCCAGAGCTCACTGATATGGCTAGTTTGGCATCTGGTTCCAGGGATTCCTTGCTTCCCCCTTCCTAGTCCTGGGACTACAGACCAGCTGCTGTGCCCATCCAGCATTTACATAGGTTCTGGGAATCTGAACTCCAGCCATTATGCTTACACAGCAAGTGTTTTAACATTGAGCATCTCCCCCACCCCCCCATATTGAGCATCTCCC
>NW_008337664.1:806304-812456 GCF_000622305.1 Nannospalax galili | reverse complement strand
CAATTTACTTAAAAAAAATATTTTATTTATTATTTTTTTTTTACTTTATGTGTATGAGTGTATTGCCTGCATGTATGTGAGTGCACCCATGTCGTGCGATGCCATGGAGATCAGAAGAGGGTTTTGAATTCCCCTGGAACTGGAGTTAAGGATGGTTTGTAGCCACCATGTGGGTGCTGGGAATCGAACTCAGGTCCTCTGCAAGAGCGGTCACTGCTCTTAACCGCTGAGCCATCTCTCCAGCCCCTGCAATTTACTTTATTAAACTTTATTTTTATTTTATGCATATGAGTGTTTAGCCTGCCATGTAAGTGCACCTGTCATGCAGTGCCCACAGAGGCCAGAAGAGGGCTTTGGAGCCCCTGGAGCTAGAGTTAGAGATGGTTGTTAGCACTGTGTGGGCGATGGGAACTGAACCCAGGTCCTCTGCAAGAGCAGCTAGTGCTCTTAACCGCCATCTCTCCAATCCCCACCCATTCTTTTTTTTTTTTTTTTTGAATGTTTTATTATTTTTATTTTGTGTGTATGTGTATATTGCCTGCATGTGGGTAAGTGCACCCATGTCGTGCAATGTCCGTGGAGAACAGAAGAGACTGTCAGATCCCCTGGAACTGGAGTTACAGTTGTTAGCTGCCATGGAACTGTGGGGATGGGGACTTGTGGAGGAGTGGAAGGGTCTGGAGAAGGGAGACAGGCAGCCCTGACCTTGGTTCTGTGCAGGAGAGCAATACCCTCTTCCTGCAGACAGGCTGGAAGGGAGGCAGAACCCAGGCTCAGATCTGGTGATGTTCTTTCCTGATGGCTTCTAACAGTGACTTAGTCACCTTAACCTCAAGTGTTTACTGAGAGTCAGGCAGAGAGGATGCCTGGGGCAGGACTTGGCTAAGAATGTGGAGTAGGAGCTATACAGGCAGGCATGAAGGTCTAGTCCAAACTTCTGGGCATTGATTTAAATAGAACATACCAGTGTGGTTGAGGGTCCTTTTGCTCAGCTCTGCCTGTACAGACGGGGTGTCCTAAGAACTGGAGGCCCATGGAGGACGACAATACCCTGGGGAGGTTTGGAGCTTGAGTGGGTGCAGGCATAGCTCACAATGAAGGACCAGGGCACTCCGGGGCCCAGAGTCCCTCCTGCCTCTCTCAGTCACCTCCCTTAGGAGGTTTCGGCTCAGACCCCACTCTGTTCTTCTAGGGCCTGCTCCCCTGGCCCTCAGACCTCCTTCCCTCTCCAGCCCTCAGATACTTCCCTGGGGCCTGTTCCATATTCTTTCCACAGCATTCTACAGGCTGGGGTGGAGCCTGGGGCTGTGCACAGCAGAACCTTAGTGCTCAAAGGGACCTTCAGAGAACTCTAAGCACCAGGGGGTCTGGGAGTAGGACTGGTAGACTGAAGCAGGGACCCAGGGCCAAGATCCCCTTGGGACCAGTCCTGCAGCTTCTGGGGCCAGTGGCTTCTGATGCCTCTTAGCAGAGCCCCGTTCCGGAATCACCCTTGCTCAAAGCCATGTCCCCTCCCTTGGTTCCTGGGCACTTGCTTGCAGTGACTAGGCAGTGCATAG
This sequence comes from Nannospalax galili, assembly GCF_000622305.1. Lineage (NCBI taxonomy): Eukaryota > Metazoa > Chordata > Mammalia > Rodentia > Spalacidae > Nannospalax > Nannospalax galili. The sequence continues at coordinate 810,897 of NW_008337664.1, read as the reverse complement.
GTCCTTTGTCTGAAGGCAGGACATCGCTGACCAGCCAGAGCAGCTCCAGAACGTCTGGTGGGCTTGTGGGAGGCAATTCCAGACTCTACTGCATCTGCCCGCTTGGTTCCCTTTCTTCTCCCATGGTGTTTGTTGCTCCTGAGGACAGTCTCGATGAGCTTCCTCCTGCACTGCAGCCAGGGCATTTTGTTTCCCAGGGAATCTGATGGGAAAAACTTGGATTCAGATGGGCCAAGGAAGCAGACCCTAAATGGAATTCCAGAGCTGCGCTCCTGGCTGGTTGCTACCACCCCTGGGAGTGATGTCCTTGACATGCTGTAGCAAATGAAATTGTCAGGGCTTTCACAATTGGTGAATTGCCGTGGGAAGAAGACGTGCTGGGGAGGCAGTGGCTGGGTAGCTGGGGTTTAAAGCAGGACTGCTTTAAAGTTTACACATGGGGTGTGTGAAATAGCTCATGGTAAAGGCACTTGCCACCAGACCTGATGACCTGAATTTGATCTCTTGGACCCATGTAGTGAAAGGAAGGAATTGACTCCCACAAGTCCACAAGTTATCCTCTGACCTCCACATATGTGCTGTAGTGTGTATACACACACACTAATATATATATATATATATTATATAATAAGCCGGTCATGGTGGTGCACACCTTTAATCCCAGCACTCGGGAGGCAGAGGCAGGTGGATCTCTGTGAGTTCAAGGCCAGCCTGGTCTACATAGTGAGTTCCAGGACAGCTGGGGCTACTGGGAAACCCTGTCTCAAAAAGACCAAAAACAAAAAAAAAAAAAAAAAAAAAGGAAAAGAAATAAGGTCTGGAGGGTGGATGGATGCTTTTGAAGTTGTTAATTGGTAACAACAATGAAGGGTTCCCGTGATTCATCACTGCTAATGGTAAGGTGTCAAAGCCACAGGCTTTCCAGGGTGCATTTAAAACAGTTTTATTTCAGAACTGGAGAGATGGCTCAGTGGTTAAGAGCACTGGCTGATCTTGCAGAGGACCCAGGTTCTGTTCCTAGCACCCACATGGTAGCACCCACTCCAGTCCTAGGGGCTCTGACTCCGTCTTGTGGCCTCTTGGGGCATCGTCAGACATGAGTGTACTTACATACATTCAGGGAAAACACATAAAAAAGTAGTCCTATTTCTTGTTGTGGGAGGATTGATGCCAAGAATCAGGTGCACTGTTCAGTTACAACTGGAGAAAAAGATGAACTTGTCTTGCCTGTGTCCCTGATGTGCTCAGATCCTCAAGATCTTCCTCTCATACTGAAAGATGTGAGGCCTCTTCAGATTTGCAAGGCAACAACTACCCTCCAGAGCAGCTCCTGCCTCTCCCTCTGGTTACAACACCAAGAACTAGAATCAAGGTGTAACTGAACTTAGGTAGGGGAAGTGATACGTGTACTAAGAGAGGAAAGGACCAAGTTTGGAAGTTGCAGAACCCAGCCAAGGTGACCTGAAGGTAGGTGTGTTCATATGTGTGTGTGTGTGTGTGTGTGCACATATATATCTATATGTGTCTCCTGAGGGTACTGAGATGAGACTGGAGGGACAGAACATAAAGTTGGATGAGGCAGTGTTTACTCTTCCAGGATACTGGATGTCAGGTCCTAGGGAACCCTTGGTTCCAACAGGCTGCTGGAATAGCCCATGGAAGCTTAGAGAAAGCAAGGGCTCTTGCTAAGCAGAGATGCCAGAGTCTCCATGGCAGCCAGGCAGAGCCAATGCAGTGATAGCTTGCCAAACAACTTCCTGTGGTCAAGGACAATGGGAAGCCAATAAGGTTATTACTCAACCTACAGAATTACAAGATGATGACTGGCTGGTAGTGAGTTATGAAGGCAGCCATTCCAACAGAAAATGTGTGGGGTCAGGGAGAGGGCTCAGTGGGTAAGAACACTGGCTGTTCTTGCAGAGACCTGGGTTTGAATCCCAGCACCCACATGGCAGCTGACAACGTCCATAACTCCAGTTCTAGGGGATCCGACAGCCTCTTCTGTCCTCCGCAGGCACTGCAGACATGGATGCACTTACCTACATGCAGGCAATACACGCATACACATAAAATAATAAATAAAAATTTTTAATTAAAAAATATTTATTTTATTTTGTGTATAAAAATATAATACACAAACATATAATACACATAAAAATAATAAATTTTTAAAATTAATATTTTATTATTTTTACTTTGTGTGTATGCATGTATTGCCTGCATGTAGGTAAATGCACCTGTGTCTGCAGTGCCTGTGGAAGACAGAAGAGGCTGTTGGATCCCCTAGAACTGGAGTTACAGATGTTGTTAGCTGCTGTGTGGGTGCTGGGATTAGAACCCGGGTCTTCTGCAAGAACAGCCAGTGTTCTTAACCGCTGGGCCATCTCTCCAGCCGCATAAAGTATTTAAAAAAATAATAAATAAAGGGGCTGGAGAGATGGCTCAGTGGTTAAGAGCACTGACTGCTCTTGAAGAGGACCCGGGTTCAATTCCCACATGGAAGCTACAAACCGTCCTTAACTCCAGTTCAAGGGGAATCCAAAACCCTCTTCTGACCTCTGTGGCATTGCACGACACAGGTGCACTCACATATATGCAGGCAATACACTCGTACACATAAATATAATAAATAAAATAAAATAAATAATAAATAAAATATTTTTTAAAAATCTGACTCAGGCCCAATGTCTGAAGTACAGAACCACAGTGGTGTGTATGCTAACAAGTTTGTTCCACCAACAAAGCACTAATGGCTTTTACTTGAGACAGACTCTCACAATGAAGGCCAAGTTAGCCTTGAACTTGTGGACCCCCTGCCTAAGCATCCCAAGTGCTAGAATTATAAGGGTGGTTGGCCATGCCCAACTTATTTTTTGTTGTTGTTGTTGTTTTGCAGTTCTGGGGATCAAACCCAGGGCCTTGCATATGCTAGCATAGTGCTCTCTGACTGAGCCACACCCCTCTCACACCTATAACTTTTGATTTGAGTTACCAGATATAGGTAAAGGGACTCATTCTAAATACTCCCAAAACTGCTAGATACAAATTCTTGATTAGTGTTAATACAAGGGATCTCAAGCATCATTGTGGTTCCCTATTAATGTTGGGCCATGTTGAGAGCTAAGTGGTAGAGTTTTGGCCCAGGTAGCTGGGCCAATAGTAGGTCCTTTGTGCCCACAGACCCACCTTAAGGTCCCAGGTCCACAACTGTTTCACAGTATATGAATGAAGAGTTATCATAATAGGGGAAAACTCAAATGGAAGGCTCTGAAATCTATCCCTTGTCTCCTGTCTCAAAGAAAAACTAATATTTCATTCCTGTGGACATGGCAGAGATGGGTGCTTTACTGGAAGACCTGAAGGTGCAGGTGCGTCCCCATCCTCTTTACATTTAGTTCACAAGTCTGATCCTACAAAAGCTGACTGGGTGCTGGAGAGTGATGATAACACCACCCATCCCAGCCTGACTGCAGATGCAGTGCCTGCTGCAACAGACTGACATGTCCTCAAATGCATGCTTGCAGGGATGGCCTGTGGCAGGCAAGACTACTTACATCCAATTAGGAGGCCAGAAACAGTTGATGCCACTTGAGTGATGGCAGTTTACATTTAAAGATTGATTTACTTTTATGCATATGAATGTTATACCTACATGGATGTAAGTGTACCATGTGCATGCATGTGCCTGTGGAGGCCAGAGAGTAGATTCCCCTGGAACTGGAGTTACAGATGTTTGTTAGCCACCATGTGAGGGCTAGGAACCAAACCCAGGTCCTCTGCAAGAGCAACCAGTGCTCTTAGTGGTTGAGCAAGCTCTCCAACCCCAGCAGTTTATATTCAAAATGTATTACCCTAGAACACTGTTTATTTTTCCTCTGCTGAGATAACAATCCAAGAGACTTGGAATATCTGAGTGACCCACAGGTTGTCACATTCACATCAGTATCTTTGGCTAGTTGACACAGAAGTTCAGAAAGTGTGGGAGGTATACTGGAAACTTGGTAAGAGGTATATTTCAGAGGGATGGAGGCTCAGGGGACTGCCATATTGGTGAAGGCTTTTATTGCTACAGCTTTAGTGAGGAAGAATTTTAGTAATGAACTGCCTTTCTTTTAATTTATTATTATTGTTTTTTATGTGTTTAAGTGTGTTGCTTGCATGTATGTGGGTGCACCCATGTCGTGCAATGCCCGTGGGGGTCAGAAGAGGGGGTTGAATCCCCTGGAACTGGACTCACAGATGGTTGTTAGCTACCATGTGGGTGCTGGGAATTGAACCCAGGTCCTCTATAAGAACAGCCAGTGCCCTTAACTGCTGAACCATCTCTCCAGTCCCATAAACTGCCTTTCTATCTCTCTTTCATCTATCTAATCTGTCTGTCTACCTATCTATCTATTAACCTGTCTGCCTATTAATCTATCTGATGCATATGTTCCCTCACTGAGTTACCCCCTCAGTCCTGAAACTACCCATGTTTAAAGTATAAAATTGGGCCGGGCGTGATAGTGCACACCTTTAATCCCAGCACTCGGGAGGCAGAGGCAGGTGGATCTCTGTGAGTTCAAGGCCAGCTTGGTCTACATAGTGAGTTCC
>NW_008337664.1:800401-806196 GCF_000622305.1 Nannospalax galili | reverse complement strand
TTGGGTTGTAGGCCATAGCTCAGTGGTAGAATCTTTGTCTATCCTGCACAAGTCCCTAAGTTTGATCCCCAGCACTAACAAAAGTACTATAAATTTTGAAGCGTTTTGATAGGCACAGATGACAGTGATATCACCACTATAGTCAGGAAAATGAAAAAATGTTTTCTAGTGCTTTTTTGCTGTTGCGCTGGATGGCTTTAGTGTCAACTTGACACACCTGGGTTGAGGGAGCCTCATTTGGGGAACTGCCTTCATTGGACTGGCCTGTGGCCATGTCCATGGGGCACCTTGATTGTTGAGTGATGTGGGAGGGTCCAGCCCACTGTGGGTGGTGCCACCCCTGGGCAGATGGGCCTGTGTTGCATAAGAAAGCAGGCTGAGCAGGTGCCAGGAGAGCAAACCAGTAAGCAGCATTCCTCCATGGCCTGTGCTCTAGCTCCTGCCTCCAGGTTCCTGCCCTGAGTGCCTACCTTGGGCTCCTGGATGAACTGTGACCTGGGAGATGTAAACTGAATAAACCCTTTCCTCCCCAAGTTGGTATTGGTCAGAATGTTTTATCACAGCAATGGAGAAGCAAACTAGGACAGCTCTTTTCGGTGGTGCTGGAAAGAACCTAAGACTGTTCACATATGCTGTGCCATGAGCCCATCTCTGGTCCTGTGGGCTTGTTTTATGTTCCCTTTTCCCCTTTACCACTGCCTTGCTCTTCAGTGCCAGTCTCCAGCCAACTGCTGGATTAGTCTGGATTTTCTAAATCTTATATAGATAGAACCATATACCTTGTTTTCTTCCTTCCTTCCTTCCTTCCTTCCTTCCTTCCTTCCTTCCTTCCTTCCTTCCTTCCTTCCTTCCTTTCTTTCTTTCTTTTGGTCTTTTTGAGACAGGGTCTCCCTCTAGCCCCAGCTGGCCTGGAATTCTGTGTAGACCAGGCTGACCTCAAACTCACAGAGATCTGCTTGCCTCTGCCTCCTGAGTTCTGGGACTAAAGGTGTGTGCCTTTAATCCGACTTCTATTATTATACCACCTAATTATTTTGAAATTTATGCTAATTTCATTAAAACATTTATTTATATTGGGCATGGTAGCACATGCCTTTAGTCCCTTTGTGAGATCAAGGCCAGTCTTGTCTACATAGTGAGTTGTAAGTGAGCTGAGGCTATAGGGAGACCCTGTCTCAGAAAGACAAAAAAAAAAAAAAATCATGATTCAGTTGGTCTCTTTCATCTGGGCTAAGTTCATTCTTTACTCTGAATATTCCCTTATGATGACATGATTCATTCTCTTGATGGACACATGAATTGTTTCTGTTTTTAACAATGATAAATAAAGCTCTTATGAATGTGAACGTATAAGGCTTCATGTGCTTGCTTTTATCAAACTCAGGTACATTCTTAGGTGTAAAGTGGCTGAGTGGTATGGGAGGCACGCTTATAAGAACTTGTTTTCCAAAGTGGTTGTACCATTTTAAATTCCCATAGCAGTGTATAATAAATATTCTAGTTTCCCTGCATTCTCCCTAATACTTGGCATGTCTCTTTTTCTGCTCTTTTTCTGCAGACAAGCACTCTACCACTCAGGTGCAATTCAAATCCAGTTTTGTCTGTTCATGATCTGCTGGGAAACTGCATAGGCACCCCAGCCAGGGCTACTCAGGGATAGTAATGGCAGCTCCTGCCTGGTCATATCAAGTTGAACCCATATAGGCTACTAGAGAAGCTGGAGGAGGCAATGCATGGGTTTTGTCCTAGAGCCTTTTCTGTGAGGTTAGCCCCAATTGTCTTTGGAGATAAAGACAGAGGCACAGCTCCGCTCCACCCCTCCAGCAGAGTTGGAGATTTAACATAGATCTTACACACAAGGGTTACTAGAAAGAGAGGTGCTCAGGGAAAGGATTTGGGTGGCTCTCAAGTTACATCTCTAAAGTTGCTAAGAAACACCTCTGCCCCCTTTAACATTGTTCAAAGAATGTAGCTTATGACAAGGTTAAAAGTTAAAGAATATCCTTCTGTAAATAAAGTTGTAAGGTGAATTTATGGGGGACTAAGTGGTAGAAATGAAAGGTTCCACATCATTTGGTCCTAAGTAAGCACAGTTTATTTACTGTTCTTAACAAGATGACTCTCGACAAGTGGGCCATTTGGGCCTCACCAAGGGTACCTATGTGCCCTACCTGTCTCAGAGAAAAGGCCTGGGATGGGACCCTCGGTGAAGGGTCTGTTCCCTTGTGTTTTCTTTCCCACATTACCATCATTTTCCTCTTTTTGTTGATTGTTATCATCCAGCCTTATGATGACAACTTGGTTTCCTTGATTTCAGATTCCTGGCCCCTAGACTGTGAGAGGGAAAAAAAAACTGTTCCCAGAAAAGTAGCAGAGGAGGCTGAAGAGGTCTTTGTAGAGGCCTATGGATGTGTTGCTAAGGGCTCTGGGGCTGTGGTTTGGGTTCTTAGTCTGATTTATAAAAGAATTTAGAAACAGGACAAGCATGGTGACACACACCTTTATTCCCAGCACTCAGGAGGCAGAGCCAGGTGGATCACTGTGAGTTCAAGACCCGTTGGGGCTACAGGGAGACTCTGTCCAAAAAACAAACAAACAAACAAACAAATCACCACACACACACACACTCACGAATTTATAAACAGACTCAGAAGGAAGCTTGAGGATAGTTTTATCAAAGTTTGAGAGAAAAACAACAGGGCAGGCAAGACATAAATCCCAGCAGCTGCTGGGGAGGGAGATGGAGAGGAGGAAGAGAAAGCCATATCTCTTGAATTAGAGTTTGAGCATGCTCAGCAATGGAGGCCAGCAAGCTGCTGTATGGCAGAAGGGAAGGGGATTTCAAAGAGAGAGTGAGAAAGTCCAGAGTGTCAGGGAAAGCTTGCCTAGGCTTGGGGGCCAGCATCTCTGAAAGAGATAAAGAGGAAGAAGAGTAAAAACATCATTAGCACCTGGATGCAGATTTGGATATAGAAAACACACCATTCCAAGCTCTTGTGCCCTAGAACTAAGGACTGTACCAAGGACACATGGGTAGAAATAGACATAGCATATTAAGAAAGAGAAAGCACTCTCAAGAATAGAAGTGGGCTAGTGAGCTGATGGGAAAAGTCCAAGAAGGACTGGGCATGAGGTGTATAGCCCTTTATAGGCCATCTACACAGCACTCACGTCTCCCTTTTATAACTTGCAGACCTTTCTTGTGTGTGCTCTGCTCATAACATGAAGCCCAGGTGAAGGACTTCCAGTCTTTTCTGCAAACTGCCTTCTTTCATATACTGGTCTTGAGGTTTTAAGTCTCTAGTCCTTGCTCTCCCACCACAGACACAGCTCTGGGAATGGGCATGAAGGGGAGCACTGACTTTACCAGGTTCTCATCTGGTCCTCACATATGTGCCGTGGCACATGTTCCCCCACCTAAATAAACAAATAATGCAATTTTTTAAAAGTTAGGGAAAATTAAAATGAAAGCCAAAAATCACAAGTCAGGGAAACCCCATCAAAATAACGGCTGACTTCTCAACGGAAACTTTAAAAGCCAGAAGAGCCTTGGATAAATGCGCTCCAAGTTCTAGAGGACAACAGATGCCAACGTGCACTACTGTGCCCAGATAAACCACCTGCAACAGTTGAAGGAAAAAGAAAAACTTTCCAGGAGAGAAATAGGCTAAAAGAATTCACGTCCACAAAAGCAGCCCCACAGAAAACAGTGGGTGCAGTACTTCAGATTGAAGACGGACTACGGAAAGAGAACAACTGAAGCGATAACTGAAATACAACATAAAACTAAGATAGCAAACAGAAAAGTGACCACATGACAGCAGCCACCACATACCTTTCAACAATAACTTTATATTTTTTATTTATTATTTTTATTTTATGTGTATGTGTGTACTACCTGCATGTAGGTAAGTGCACCCATGTCGTGCAGTGCCCCTGGAGGACAGAAGAGACTGTCAGATCCCCTGGAAATTGAGTTATAGACAGTTGATAGCTGCCATGTGGGTGCTGGGATTTGAACCCGGGTCTTCTGCAAGAACAGTCAGTGCTTTTAACCACTGTGCTCTCTCTCCAGCCCCATAACTTTAGATATTAATGGCCTCAATTCCCCAATGACAAGACACAAGTTAATTGAATGAATTAAGAAACAAGATTCAGAGCAGGGTGTGGTGGTGCATGCTTTTAATCCCAGCACTTGGGAGGCAGAGGCAGGTGGATCTCTGTGAGTTTGAGACCAATCTGGTCTAGCGTGAGTTCCAGGCCACTACTCATGCTGTAGAGGAGTTTGGAAGTGCTCCTTCTGTTTCTATTTTCTTTAGGAATAATTTGAGAAGCATTGGCTGTAGTTCATTTTGCTCTTTTACAATCTTACCTTCAAGGACAGGCACCACTTTAGAGTGAAAGGTTGGAAAACAGTGCTCGGACCAAATGTCAGGAAACAAGCAGACGCTGTTATCCTTACATCTAACAACATAGACTTCAAGCCAAAATTCATCAGAAGAGATGAAGAAGGATACTTCTTCATTTTGATCAAGGGAACAATCAACCAAGAAGACAATACAATCCTAAACATATACACAGCAAACTCAGGTGTACTCAGTTTTATAAAAAGCATTCTCTAGACTTCAAGAAACAGAATAATCCCAAGTCAGTAACAGTAGATGATTTCAGCACTCCACTTTCTCCAAGGGACAGGTCACCTGGACAAAAAGTAAACAGAAACATCAGCACTGAATGACCTCATTAAGTTGATCCAACGGCTGTTTACAGAAGATCCCACCCAAACACCAGAGAATACACATTCTACTCAGCAGCCCATGAAAGTTTCTCTAAAATAGACCACATATTGAGACAGAAAAGAAATTCCAACAAATACAGACAAATTGAAATAAAGCTCAAAACAGAGAGTAAAAGAATCTCTATAAATACACAAACCCCAGATGACTTCACAAAATCATGGAGACTAAACAACATATTAATGAGTGTTGAATGGGCTAAGAAAGAAATCAAGAAGGCAATAAAAAATTCCTAGAACTAATTGAAAATGAAAACACAACACACCAAAACCTTGGGGACACTTTAAAAGCAGTCCTAAGAGGGAAGTTAATAGCTCCAAGTGCCTATATTAAAAAATCAGACAGCACAAATAAATAGCTTAATGATACACCTCAAGAGCTTGGAAATACAAGAATAAACCAAACCCACATTCAGTAGATGGGAAGAAATAATAAAAACCAAAGCAGAAATTAATGAAATAGAACCAAACACACACACATGCACGCATACACACATGCACGCGTGCACACACACACACATGCATACACACCAATTACAAAGAATCAATGAATCTAAGAGCTGGTTCTTTGGTAAGATTTACAGATGCTTAACTGAATTAGCCAAAAGAAAGAAAGAGGAGTGCCAAATTAATAAAATTAGAGATGATCAGAGAAGCATTATAATGCATATCAAAGAAATTCAGAAAACCATGAGGGAATACTTTCAAAACACATATTCCATTATACTGGAAAAACTAAAAGGATGGACCAATTTCTAGACACATCCAAACCACCAAAATTAGACCAAGAAGAGATAACAACTTAAACAGATCTGTAACAAAGAAGGAGATTAAAGTAGTGATAAAAGTCTTATGACTAAAAAACTGCCAGGTCCAGATGGAGTCACAGCAGAATTCTAACAGACTTTTAATGAACTACAGCCAATGCTTCTCAAATTATTCCCAAAGAAAATAGAAACAGAAGGAGCACTTCCAAACTCCTCTACAGCATGAGTAGTTC
>NW_008337664.1:786994-800354 GCF_000622305.1 Nannospalax galili | reverse complement strand
CACAGTGAACCATCTTATACCCTATATTATTAACTCGTCCACCATTTGTAAAGCACAATTCAAAACTAAGAGCACAGGCAACTGAGAGCAAGCACGGCTCGTAAGCACACGACATTAAGGCAGGCGTGTACAGCCCTGTCACAGTATCCCTGCCACTACAATCAGGGTGCAAGGGAGTTCACCCACGAGGTGGGTATTTGCAGTAATCTCCAGCTCATCGTTTCTGGTCTCACCATCCCATTACTGTTCTGGGGCAGAAGCTGTTGTGTTCGTCTCCTAGGACTAGAATAAAGTACCACGGGCTGGGTTTTTTTCTCCAGCCTGGTCTACATAGCAAATTCCAGGCCAGCTGGGGCTATAGGGAGACCCTATCACAAAAAGACCAAAAAAACAACAACAACAACAAAAAAAAACCCAACCAAATTAGGAACAAGACAAGGCTGTCTGTCCATTTTCCTGCTCCTTTTCAACACAGTGCTTGAAACCCTAGCTAGAGCAATAAGACAAGAGAAGAAAATTAAAGGGATTCAAATAGAAAAAGAAGTCAAATTATCTCTATTTGTGGAAGATATGATATTATGCATAAGTGATTCCAAAGATTCCACCAGTGTGGTGGTTTGAATGAGAATGTCCCCTATAGACTCCAAGTCTTTGGACACTTGGGCCCCAGATCATTAGTGCTGTTTGGGGAGAGTCAGGGAACCTTTAGGAGGTGTGGCCATGCTGGAGGAAGCATATCACTGGGGGTGAGCTTTGAGAGCCTAGCTGCTCACTTCCACTGTGGCCCTCCCTGTTCCTGTGCCTGTTTGAAGGTGTGAGCACTCAGCTGCCATTCTGGCCACCTGCACTGCCATGCCTCTCTGCCATTATGAACTGTCCCTCTGAACTCATAAACCAAAATAAACTCTTTCTTCTCTAAGTTGCCTTCCTCATGGTGTTTTTATCACAGCAACAGAAAAGTAACCAACACAGAAGTTTGTACTAATGGGATGTTGCAGTGAAGAACCTGACAATGGTTCTGGAGGAGTCTGGAAGACTTTGAAAGTTTGGACTAGAAAAGCAGTTGAATGCTTAATGGGCCATTTTAGTAGGAACCTGGAAGAAAGTAATGCTGAGAGCAGGGTAGTTCCAGAAGGAAATAAGGACTTAAACATCAATTGACATATTTTGTCAAAACATCTGGCTCCTTCTTGCCCACAGCCCAAGAGCTTGCCTGAGGCTAAGTTTAAAAGTAATGGACTACTTTGGCTGAGGAAGTTTCAAGACAACCTGAAGTTGAATTTATGGCCTGGCTATTAATGGTGAATATTAAGCAAATCTACAGTGCAAAAGAGAAAATGGGGCAGAAAGAAATACAAAATGTACAATTTGAAGAGAAAGAGTGCCAGAAAGTCACCCAGAGCTCAGGGACCATTGCCGAAGGAGGGGGATGGTAGAGACTGTAAGAGCCAGGGGTGGTGGATGATCACAAGGAAACGGAATTTTCCGGGCTGTTGGGAACTTGCTGCTATGAATATACAGCAATGGTGACAGCATGCACAAGACCCACACAAGCTCAAACCATACAAAAACCCAGCACAGAAGTGGGGAAATGGCTAAGGAGTCCAGACCTTAGCTGAAGAATTCGCAACTGATGACTACTAGGAGAGGGAGAGTTGTTTTTTTTTTTTTCCCCCACAGGAGTGATGCTAGATAGGTTGACTAGGCTCCAGTGGATGGACTCATACTGAGGGACATTTAAGGACAAAAGCTTGGCTTGATAGGCCTTCACATATATGACAGAATGAATGATATCTGGAGGGGGTGCTATAGGAGGGTGCCAGTTAGGGGAGGGGGGTGGTCTAAATATGATCAAGATGTATTGTATGAAATTTGTAAAAATTCAATAATTAAAAAAAGCTAAGCCGGGTGTGGTGGCACACACCTTTAATCCCTCGAGGAGGCAGAGGCAGGCGGATCTCTGTGAATTCAAGGCCAGCCTGGTCTACATAGTGAGTTCCAGGGCAGCTGGGGCTACAAGGAGACCCTGTCTCAAAAAGACCAAAAAAAAAAAAGCTAAAAACAGATCTACCATATGACCCAGCTATACCACTCCTTGGCACATACCTAAATGACTTGATATCCTACTACAGAGATTGTCTTTCTATTCATGAAAGCTAGGAAATGGAGTCAGCCTAGATGTCCATCAACTGATGAATGAATAATGAAAATGTGGTATATAAACATAATGAAATTCTATTCAGCTGTAAAGAAAAATGAAACCCGAAATCCACAGGTAAATGGATGGAATTGGAAAATATTTGTTGTATTTATTTCTTTCTAAAGTTTTTACATTTACATATGTCATATTACAGTCTTTCACTATTTGCATGATTTCTATTACATTAAAAACCATTTTGAATGCAATAAACTTATAAAAAACAGGGACAGTTATAGTCAAGAACATTTCCACAATCGAGAAATGTACTATATATATCACAGCTTCTATACATATCAGGTGACCCACTTGTCTACAAGGGACTGTTTAATAACAGTGAAATAGGGTAACATTTATATACAACTACTTTAATAAAAAATAAAGCAGCTGTAAAATGTAAACTTATGTGGTGGTGCACACCTTTAGTCTCAGCACTCAGGAGGCAGAGGCAGGTGGATCTCTGTGAGTTCAAGGCCAGCCTGGTCTACATAGTGAGTTCCAGGCCAGCTGGGGCTACAGAGAGACCCTGTCTCAAAAAGACCAAAAAAAAAAAAAAAAAAAAACCCCTGTAAACTTAAATTTCAAAATATTCTTTAAACACTTTAACAATATCCACATAAATTACTGTTCTATCCAGAAGACAACCACCGTAAATGCCAAGTTTGGAGATGGCATTTCTTGGACCTGGTGGGTGAGGAGGAACACGTTTCCAGTATATGGTATAGTACCACTAGCTTACACAGGTCTGCTGATGCTGACAGTTTGGCCACTGAAAGGGAGGAGGCTGCTATTTTGTCACTAATTACCTTCACAATTTGCAGAGCACACGTGGCACCAGGAGTGCGAGGAAACTGAGATGATTGTGGAGAAAATTTTGAAGATAAAGGAATGTTAAGCACTGCAGATCACGTGGAACCACAGGGAATATAACCCACTCACTAGGTTGCAAAAACTAATATCTTATTTGATCTTAAAAGATACAGACTACCACTGTTGTGTATGTCCCACAGTAACCAAGGCTGATGACATGGGTTCTGCATTTGCGCAAATTTCTATTCTAGATGTGGGTTCCTAAAACTTGAGGTAGACAATGCAGGGAGGCTTGTAGGCCTTTGGTCAACAGCTCTCATTTGGGCACAGAGTTGCTGAGCAAGTTTATGTTCCTGGACCTTTCCCATAGAAATGAAATAGTATCCATTTCCAGAAATCTGGGAGCAAAGGCGAACATATCTGCTGACCCCGATCCAAACTCAACGTGCCTGTTTGTTTCTTGCAAAGACAAAATAAATAGTCTCAGCTTTAGGCTGAGAATTTTTTTTGTTACCTTTATCATGTGTCACCCCTCAGTGACTGAGTCACCCTCAGAGCTGAAATCTTGCCTTAGCAGGGTCAGGCCACTGGGACAGCTGAATTCCTAAGGAATCTGAAACCTAGGATCAGCTGCTTCTGAGCAGAAGCCCAAGTGGAGTGGAAGGTCGAGAGGCTCCAGAGAGGGAAGATCACCTCCCTCTGCAGGGCCCTGGGGCCAGGGTTTAAAGCAGTGAGCCTCAAACCTGCTGTATGACCTAGACTCAGAAAAGACAACTGCACATGTTCTTGGTTGTGAGTCCTAGACCTGATCTTTAGGTTTGAGTGTATACCCTGGAGTAACTGTAGGAGCTAGGGAAGTAGAAATGGACCATTGGGAGAAGCATGGGAGAAAGGATTTTTTAAAAAACTTTTATAAAAACTTTATTGAGAATGTCATACATGCATATAAGGTATTTTGAGCAAATCCATGTCCACTCCCTCCCTTCCAACACCTCCCATATCTCCCTATCACTTTTTTCTTTTTCTTTTTTTTCTTCTTTCATTTATTTATTTTTATGGGGCTTTTGGCTACTCTAACATTCCCCCCACTGAAGAGGTAACCCTAAAAATTAGATACACGCTCACAAATACTTTTGACATTTTTGGCCTTTGGAACAAAGTATGTTGCTAACAGTCCTAAGGACATTTTGACTTTTAGCCAAGAAACTGGCTACTTTTCTTTGGGGTCTTTTTACCCTAACTGCCTAGCCTACCTCCTTGTCTTATCATGCCATCCTCTGAAGGGGTTATCCAAATTACCAATAGAGAATCGGGATGCAGACCACTCTGGCTTCTTCCATGCCAAGCAGGATGACACAGGGGATGCAGGGTGAAGCAATTGGAGTACCCTTTCAGTGGGTCTATCTAAAAGGCAAGTTCTAGACAGGGAACTAGAAAAAAGTCAGAACAGGGCAATTTTCAAATTTTCATATGAGAGTCCATTGGAATTTCTTGACAAGGGCTTCCAAAAGCATCCCTCTATTGGGTTCCTCCTCATTTTGGGAGAAAGAACTTAAGAGAGGGAGATAGCAGGACACAGGTGCTGTGAAGGGGGCAAGGGGAAATGAGGGAGGGCTTACCTGGGAAGGCCATCAGGGAGGGTAATATATACGAAGAGGGGGGGGATAAATAACACTAAGAATGCTTGAAAAAGCCATAGGGAAACCTATTATTTTATAAGCTTTCTTAAATACTTAAACTCACACACATATTTAATGCAGTTACCCCCACACAGTGGGATAATGTTCTCCTAGGAACCATAGACTAACAAAAACCCTAGTGCCAGGCAGGGGATACTTCCCTTTGAGTTGTTGATCAGGAGGGTCCAAGAGACTTCCAAAAAAATATAGGTCATTGCCATTGCTCTTGGTTGCCTGCCATAACAAAAGATCCCAGACACTACATACTTTGAAGACACCACATACTTTGGTCTCAGGACTTGGAAAAATCAAGCTAGTACTGATTTTGAAGCCTTCTCCCTGAGGGCTAGCTCTCATAGTGCTGGAAGGTACTATGTAAACTGCCAAGGGAGAAAAGTTATCAACAGTCCTACTCAGCTGTAAAGCCTGAGAACCACAACAATGACTGGACTGGCAAGATATCTGCAATGGTGCAATAGATCCACTTGTTTGGTTTCTTGCTTGGCTGTCTTTTTGACACAGGGTCTTCCTGTAGCCCAAGCTGTCCTGGTACTCACTATGTAGACCAGGCTGGCCTTGAACTCACAGAGATCCATCTGCTTCTGCCTCCCAAGTGCTGGGATTAAAAGTGTGGGGCACCGTGTCCTCTAATAGTGGCACTTGTGTCTTGGGTGCAACCAACAGCTGTCTAGTTGGCCATAAAGCCCCTCAATTTGAGGAAACTCATGCCTGGTGCAGTAAAACTAGCTAAGAACCCATAGTTGGAGAGGCCATAGATGAGCAACAAAACAAAACAAACCCAAAAAACCCAATTCTACCAGAAAACTTACAACAGATAGCTACTTTCAGCAAAGTGGCAAGATACAAAATTCACACACACAAATCACTAGCTTTCGTATATACCAATGACAAACCAACCGAAGAAGAGATTAGGGAAACAGTCCCATTCACAATAGCTGAAAAAACCAAAACCCTTGGAATGAACCTAACCTAGGATGTGAAAGGTTTCTGCAGTGAAAACTTGAAAACACTAAAGAAATTAAGAAAGACACTAGAAGATGGAAAGACTCCCACGCTCGTGAATCTGAAGAACCAGTATTGTGAAAATGATTGTCCTACCAAAAGCAGTCTACTGGCAATCCCAATTAAAATTCCGTGACATTCTCCATATAAATAGAAAAAGCAATCTTAAAATGGATGTGGAAGCACAAGAGACCCTGGAGGGCCAAAGAAATCCTGAGCAAAAAGAATACTGCTTTAGGTATCACCATCCCTAACCTCAAGTTATACTATAGAGCCATAGTAATAAAAGCAGCATGGCACACACACACACACACACACACACACACACACACACACACACCCTAGTTACAAGGCCATACAATTACAGCCATGCCATTTCCAACAAAGATTCCAAAAACACACATTTAAGAAATGACAGCACCTTCAACAAATAGTGGATGTCCACATGTAGAAAAATGACACTAGATCCTTATCTCTCACCTTGCACAATAATTGACTCCATATGGATCAAGAACCTTTACATAAGATCTGAAACTCTGAAACTGCTAGAGGAAAAAGTAGGGAGCATGCTTCAAGATGCAGACATAGGTAAGGACTTTCTGAATAGGATTCTGATGATCACTTAGGAAATAAGGTGAATGGGACCTCCTGAAATTAAAAAGCTTTTGTATAGAAAGGAAACTGTCAGTCAAATGAAGAAACACCCTATAGAATGGAGGAATATCTTTGCAAGCTGTATTTCCAATAAAATATTAATATCAAGAATATAAGAACTCCAGAAACTAAATATCAGGAAAACAAACAAGGTGCTGGAGGTATGGTTCAGCACATTCTGTTCTTGCAGAGTATCTGGGTTTGGTTCTTTGCACTCACATTGTGGCTCACAAGTACCTGTAACATCAGTTACACCCTCTTCTTCCCTCCATGTGCATTGCACACATATGGTACATACATACACACAGGCAAAACATTCATATATTTAAAAAAATAATAAATATTTCTAAAGCCAGGTGTGGTGGCACACACCTTTAATCCCAGCACCTGGGAGGCAGAGGCAGGTGGATCTTTGTGAGTTCAAGGCCAACCTGGTTTACAAAGTGAGTTCCAGGCCAGCTGGGGCTACAGGGAGACCCTGTCTCAAAAGACAAAAAATAAGTGTATTAATAAAAATAGTTTTAGAAATTAAATAAAAAAGAAAAGCAAGCAACCCATTCAAAATTGGACCATGGAACTGAACAAAGAGTTCCCAAGAGAATAATGTAGATGGATAATAAGCATTTGTAAAAATGTTCAACATCTTTGGCCAGCAGGGAAACATGAATTAAAACTACTTTGAAGTCCACCTCACCCTGTTAGAATGGCTATCATCAAGAAAACAAATGACAACAAATACCAGCAGGATGTGGGGAAAGTGGAATGCTTATCCACTGTTGGTGTGGGTATAAATGGATGCAAGCACTAAGGAAATCAGTGTGGAGGATTCTCAGAAAACTACAAATAGAACGACCATATGATCCAGCTATACCACTCCCAGGCATAAAGCCAAAGGATTCCAGATCCTCCTACAGGGAAACTTGTACATCTGTGTTCACTACTGCTCTAGTCACAGTAGCTAGGAAACAGAATCAGCCTCGGTGCCCATCAACTGCTGAATGGATGCTGAAATGTGGTATATAAACACAATGGAATTTTATTCAGCTGTGAAAAAGAAAATTCTGAAATTTTTAGGGAAATGGATGTAACTGGAAAATATTATACCAAGAGAGGTAACCCAGGCCCAGAAAGACAGATACTGTGTCCCAGAGACCTGATTCTTCCAAGGGGTGGGGACTGCCCAGGAGAATGGACTGCGGAGGGGCTGCTGGGGGCCATCTTGTGATGGAAGCAAAAAATCACCAACACCACTTTAAGAAAAGTAGCAAGGTAAATTTTAATTTTCGACCAGCCGGGCTGTCTATCTCGGAGTAGATGCAGCCCTGATGATTGTCGGGTCAGAGTTTTTATAGGATTACAGGAATATTACTCAAACAGGACATTTGTGAACCAATCAGATTTGTACAACATAGCAGAACTTTGAATCTATTAATCAACAGCCAATCATTATACAGACAAGTGATACAGTCATATAACTTGGCAGTCAACTTTGTAATTTTAAAATTAGTCAACTTCCTAGCCATAGCGAGTATAGTAAGAAAGCTGGAATCAGCAGTTACCGGGTGGTCATACAATAACAGGATAACAAGGTGGTCTTATGCCCTGTGTCAAGGTGACCCAAAATATTTTGCAAGTGGATTACAGAAGCGAAAACAAGCAGTTAGCTAGATGTAAAATGTCTGGAATTAGCACATTCCATGGTTCATGGCTACAACAATTTCCCAAGACCTAAGGTTGCCCCCCTTTTCCTTTTGGTGTGAGCAAAATTGCTGCTAAAATGGCTCTGAACAAAATGGAGTAACTTAGGTAAGTTTGCTGAGCCAGTTCACTGCCCAGGAGAATGGACTGCGGAGTGGCTGCTGGGAGCCATCTTGTGATGGAAGCTGAGAGCAGCCAGGAGCACGAGGCAGCGGGAATGGAGAAAAAGATGGCCCCGGTGTCTCACCTGGGTCGTGATAGGGGACATTTACCGACCTGGGGTGAGACTGCAGGCCCAGGATGCATGGGCGAAAGTTAATGGAGACTGTAGGCAGGCACAGAAATGATCTGGAACGGCAGTGGCCCACCAGTACAGAGCTGGGTGCTAGGTGTTAGTCTCTGTAAGTTTCTTCACCCCCCCAAGATATAAACTATAATAAATTCACATAGAAATATGTTATGTAGTTTGTCTGATAGCTCAAGAGATCCCAAGAGAACTCTGGCAACAGATACCATAATTTCTCCCTCACGTACAGATCCCAGCTTTGAATTTTTAGATTTTATGTTTTTTATTTGGAGTATCTAGAGAGCTCAGGAAGCTAGAAAGGGTGAGAGAGAAAGGGAGAGAGAGAGAGAGAGAGAGAGAGAGAGAGAGAGAAGGGAAGAAGGGAGAACACATATGATTGCAAGGAGGGGGAGGGGAAATGCTGGGAGTTTATGGTTTAAGCAGGGATGGGGTGGGGGTAAGGGATAGGAGAGGGTAGGCTGACTAAAATTAAGGATGTATGAAAACCTCCTATGGAAACCCATTACTTTGTAAGCTAACTAAAAAAACATGATTAAAAAAATGGGAGTTTGAACTTAGATACCCTGCATGGGTGGACAGTGGTTTTCCAGGACAAACAGGGATTTCCAAAAGAAATCTCAACACCAGACATGGGATGCTTCCATACGAGTTATGGCCTTGGTAAGCTTCAGAAGCCCTGTAAACAACACATTGCCATTCACTAGAACTAGGTGGTAAGACCCCATTGCTGAAGACACAACACACTGGTTTCAGGACATAGAAAAATCAAGCTGGAACGAACCTGAAAACTTCCTCCCATTGACTAGCTTTCAGGGTGCTGGAAGGTGCTATGCAAGTCACAGGGGGTAAAAGACATCAATGGTATCCCTGAGGCCAAGCCTACATGTTGCAATACCAACCTGCCAAACAAGATATGCCCACTGGTGCAATAGTGGCATGGAGGTTATGGTGTTAACCAACTGCATTTGGATTGGATTTGAGGCCTGCTCCAGAGGAAGGAATTCAGGCTTGGTTACTGTAAACCTGGTCAAAGCCCATGACTTGGGAGGTCACAGGCCCTAAGGGGAACCCACTGCTGCTGTTTTGCTAGATAACATGTCAAATTGCCTTCTAAATATTTATAAGTACACCCATAGATGAGTCCTGCTTTTAACCCTGGCCAGAGAAGCTTCTCTATACAGTGATCTACAGTTAATGCAGAGACTTATAACTGGTGAAAGTGATGAGAATAAGTGACTCCCATTGAGTTCTCAGCCCTAAATGGGACATCTATATCACCTCACTCCTCCCAAGCCCCATCAAGGCTCAGGGAACATTGAGGAGGAGGAGGTGGAAAGAATGTAAGAGTTGGAGGATGAGAGGAATGCTGGGTAATGCTATGTCAGGATATGACATGGTCATTGCACTTATGAACTCACAATAGCTGTGGTTACCTACACAAAACCAAGTCAACACAGTCAACATTCCAACAGGTAGCACTAATTGGACCCAGTGAGTTATTAACAACAGAAAAGGAGAGGACATATGGGGGTATGGGACATGTTGTGGGTATTTTAGGGGTGTGGAAGGAGTTGGGAGTTAGTAGGGGAGTGGGAGGGGAGCTGGAGGGGGTATATATGATCAAGATGCATTGTTTGAAATTGTCAAAGAATAAGTAAAAGATATTTGGTTTAAAAAAATTAGGAAGATTTTGCTGGTGACAACTGTCTTCTCGC
Source organism: Nannospalax galili (assembly GCF_000622305.1). Lineage (NCBI taxonomy): Eukaryota > Metazoa > Chordata > Mammalia > Rodentia > Spalacidae > Nannospalax > Nannospalax galili. Next base: position 790,271 of record NW_008337664.1, on the reverse strand, counting down.
TCCTGTGACTTTTTAATCTTCTCTCTCTGGTGTTTGTCAAGTTTTGTGCAGCCCACTGTGATGATTTTTAAGCTTACACCACGGGAGGCAAGGTTTCTAGGACAGAATGTCTAAGAGTTCTTACCCCATAGATTCGTCCCAGGAGCTTCCTGTTGGAGCTGCTCTGTCTTCCCTAGGCCTCTCTTTTCTTTCTGAACTAGGTACAGTTCAGCATTGTGCCTATCTGACTGGTTAGCTTTGGTGGCATTCAGTGTCTTTTAATTTCTGAGATTTTGATTTAGTGTGTGTGTGTGTGTGTGTGTGTGTGTGTGTAATGCTGGTGACTAAACAAGGAGCTTTGACATGCTAGGCAAGAGATGTTTTTTTTTTTTTAAACAAAACAAAACAAACTGAGCTATATCCCTAGTACTTATAAACTTCTGGAGAAATGGCTCAGTAGTTGAGAGCTTGTAATGTTCTTACAGAGGATCTGAGTTCAATTCCTAGTACCCACATCGGCATCTCATAACTGCCTGCAACTTCAACTCAGGGGATCTGATACCTCTGGCCCCCTGAGACATCTGCAGTCATGTGAACATACACACAGACACATACGTATACACATAATTAAAAATAAAAATTTAAATTTATTCTTTGAAAATTTCATAGATGGATGCAATACACCTTAATCATATCTATGCCCTGCTTCCTCCCCAATATGTCTCCCTTCCAGCTTGGTGTCCTCTGTTTCTTTCTTTTATAACTCAGTGTCCAATTAGTACTGTCCATATGTTCATGGGCATGAAGTCATCTGCAGGGGCACAAACAACCTGACAATAGTCACCTCCCCAAAGAAAAATGATTCTCCTCCTCCAGAAGCCATCAATTGCTAGCATTTCTTCAGCTAGAGGTGGGTCCTCCTGAGCCCCCTCCCCATCCATGCTGGAATTTTGGGCTAGACAGAACCCAATAGCACCCCTCAGTGCCTTCCCCAACTTCCCCCCAACCACAACCACTGAGCGATTCCTTCAAGTGTGTCCCAAGGTGCTCAGGATTGTCTGGACACTGTGTTACCCTGGCTATCGGAGCTGTGTGACTTTTCCATGGGAAGCCACCTTGTTCAGAGAGATTAGCAGATTCCAAGGAGCAGGTGAAGGCAGAGGGGCTGCAATGACATAAAACAGGTCTTTCAGTCTCCACACCCCACCCTCAGCCCTTGTTTGAGAGTCTCAGGCAGTGCCTGGAAAAAGAAATGAGACCTTACCCAAGATTTTATATATATATATATATATGTATTCAGGTCTTAAACCTGGTTCTTTGCTGTTTTAATATAAAATGTCTGTATATTTAGGCAATATTAACTCTATATTGGCCACCTTTGCCGTAAATGCTGTTAATTTTGTTGAGACCTGATTCTCATCGGGCGAGAGGCTTCATCAGACTCTGGGATGAGGGGACTCTTTCCCTTCCCCAGTCCTCATAATTACCCTGTCTTTCTGCCACACAGATCAGCCGCCAGATTTTTAACTGTATCCATGCTCTCCTTTTCTTTTTTTTCTTTCTTTTTAAAAATATTTTTTATTCGTTTTTACTTGTGTAAGTGTTTTGATTGTGGTGAAGTTTACTGGTATGTGTGTAGTGCTGGCAAAGGCCAGAAAAGGGCAACAGAGCTACCATGTGAGTGCTGGGAATCAAACCTTGGTCCTCCAGAAGATCAGCGAGTGCTCTTCACCCCTGAGCCACCTCTCCAGCCCCTCCCTCTGCTTTTGAAGGCCCTCTTTCCCTCCTGGAAACATTCTCTGGGTCTTCATTCTTCCTCCATTGGCCTCCCTGAGCCTCACCTTCTCCATCTTGAATATAGCAGTGCCATGGGCCCAGCCAGCCCTTCAACTCTTCTTTTTAATCTTTTCATCTTCCTAAAAGAAAGTTATGGTGGCCATGGCTTTAAATTATACCTGTGTGTAGACTCTCTAATCCTCTGCCTCCAGCTCATTATTGCCGACAAAAGGCTCAAGTTATTAGATAACTATTTTGCCCTTGCCCATACTTGGATGTTTGATAGCCATCTTGGATTTAGCATGTTCAAATTAAGCCACTGAATATCATGCCTCAACAAAAAGGATTCTCCATCAGCTCTCCCCATTTCAGTCTCTCCTGAAGTCCCAGTCCTCACCACTGTTTTTCTCCCTTCTCCTAGTCAGTTCACACCTAAGTACCATCACTCCCCCATCAGTTCCCCTGTGCCTGTAGAGGCCAAAAAGGGTGTCAGATCCCCTGGAACTAGTTACAGGCAGTTGTGAGCCACCCAAAAATAGTGCAGGGGACCAAATCTGGGTCCTTTAGAAGAGCAGCAAGCACTCAACCGCTGAGCGATCTCTCTCTGCAAGGGGCTTGTAAAATGTACATTTTTTTTCAACCTGGACCCAGTCTTACAGAGATCTACCTGCACCTGCCTCCAAAATGCTGGGATCAAAGTATGCACCATCACACCCCACTTAAAAATTTTAAAGACACTCCCTTTGTATCTCTGGGTGGCCCAGCCCAACAGCTTCCTAGAGCCAGCAGCTTGCCTGGGTAAGTTTGGCTACTGTGCCCACTGCTCCTTGACTCCCCCAGCCTCCCAGCTCCCCCACCCCATCTGTCCTCCTAGCAGGGGCACTGGCCCATCTCTTGTTTGACACCCTAGACCCATGGTCTGACGTCTTAGCCCAGAATCCCCACTGCGTCCTGATCCTTTGTGTCCAGACCACCCCAATTCCTCCTTGTAGTGCCCAGGAGCCCTCAGGCCTCTTCTTGTCCCCACCACCCTTTGCATCCCCAGGGGCCAGCATCTTTCCTGGGCCCTGCTCCCAGGTCAGCCAAGCCCTCAAATTCCTGAGGCCAGCATCTTTCCTGGAGGGATCCAGACCTTAGGAGAAAGCCTGAGAGCATCTGATCCTCATCTGGCTTGGGCCTCCGTGGGATTCCTGAGCAGCAAGACAAAAGCAATTTGACCACTCCAATATAAAATAAAAAGAGAGCTGAAGCCTAGCCCAACCAGATTTTCATGCCCAACAAGTAAACCACAAACGCACATAAAGTTTACAAAAAGAAGCACACCTAAACTCAACAAAGGGAAGCTTGAGTCTCAAACAAGAATCAGAAACTACAAAAGAAATCCACATGTCAAAGTCACAGAGAAAAAAAATAACTTGAAAACCAAAATAATATATCCCCACCAAGTACCAGCAGTCCTCTAAAGGAGTACAATGAGAACACCCTAGAGATAACTCAGGGCATGGAACTCAAAAGAAGACTT